>NC_136954.1:2042451-2404951 GCF_032717465.1 Coenobita brevimanus
GTAATACAGTACCATCTAAACTGTTCAATGCTCCACTCGGCACAGTATTTTGTCCATTGACTATTTATACTGTATTCCTGATTAGCTGTTGAAATCATCGGTTTTGTTCTCTCTCACATTTGCTTGTTATTATATACATATGTTCAAATTTACTGATGAATGTGATGGAGTCTGATTATTGTAGATGACAGCATATTTTGTCAAAATTCACTGTGCATCCCTTGTATCACCTGACTGAAATGATTTTATAATCGTTACCATCAAAACATGGGCAGTTCCCCTTTACTAATGCTTTCAAGATGTATCCTTTTTATTTAATATGTGAACTCAGATTTGAATGATCAAGTATGATAAATAATGATTACCACAGGGCAGAGCAAGAAAGAGGTTTTAAGCCAATTAATCACGAATATACAGTACATGTACAGTGGTGACGACCATCATCCACTCACTTGATGTATTGCTACCTACTTCTTCCTTCACCTTCTTTTTCTGATTCTGCCTTCCTCTCTCCCTATTTCTCCCATCTTTCCTGTCACTTTTTATTACTTTCCTTTCCTTTTCAGGTGGCTTAACATTGAATGACAAGCCTAATGGTTTCCAGTTAGCCTGGAAGCCATATACAATGCTGGGTGGTAACCATATAACCAAACCATACGTGTTTCCAACAAGTCAAGAAGTGGGTTGGGAGAGGATTAGTGCCCCTCCCTGTAAAACAACTAACTTAAAGTCAAACGGCCATTCCTTATGGGAGTCTGGCGTTTGGTTATAGATAGACTGATAGACAGATAGATAGACTTTAATGTACTGAATGAATATGGTGATCGTGGGGCCACAGCTATAGCTGACTTTTGACAAAATACATCACAAGTTGCATGCATCATGTCACACAATATCATTGTTTACTATGTGCACCGTTCACTAAATTCTACTTTTACATTTACAAACAACTTGCAGTCACAGCCCATATAACCCATACCTTGTCATATCTATCTATTGCCAGACTCCTAAATCCCGTAAGGGGTGGCCACAAGCAAATCACCTCCATGTCGCTGTCCCCCGCCATTTCACTGCCTTGATCCCAATTCAACCCCCCCCCCTCTCTCATATACCTCTCCACTTCATCCCTCCATCGCATCCTTGGCCTCCCCTCCCCCCTCCATGTCACTCACATACATTCCTCGTCAGTCCACATGGCCAAACCACCTCAGTGTGTTTCTCCTGACGCTTCCTATCACATCCACATCTAAACCACAACGCTCCTTCAACTCATTTCCACAACACACTTTTTTTCCCCTTTTCCTTTGTCTATCCATCTATTGTCAGACGCCTTAATCCCGTAATGGGTGGCCACAAACAAATGGCCTCCATATCGCCCTGTGCTCCGCCATTTCACTGCCCTGCTCCCAGCTCGCACCTCCCTGTCTCCTATACTCCTCCACGCCATCCCTCCACCTCAATGTGTTTCTCCTAACGCTTCGTATTATATCCACATCCACACCACAATGCTCCTTCACTTCCTCATTTGTCAGTCTGGCTCTCCATGTAACTCCACATGCTCCTCTCAAATAACTCATTTCCACTGCTCTCACTCTTGACTGGTGTCCATCTAACAAGGTCCAAGTTTCACTTCCATCTGTTAAAGTTGGTATCATAATACTGTACTGTCATGCAGTGACTTTTTCACTTCCATGCTCATATCCCTGTTTCTTATCACTGCTCTCAAGGAACCAGCAACCTTTCTTATGTATTAACCCCTACACGCCGGGGGTTTTCCGATGCCGCATACTCCTCCCTACAAAGGATTTCCGTGATTTTGGAAAAAATACCCTTGCTTCAAACCCTAATATCTGCCAAACTACAACAGCTAGAGAAAAAATTACAGATACATAAAACCCACCAACTCTTCCTCTTTCAAATAAAAGTATCCCCACGTCTCCAGGTGGTCCCGTCGATGAGTAAGGATGTGTTAAAGTTCAAAGGGTGGTGGGAAAACGCTTGTGGCTATACACTTCAACCGGCGTAGCTCCATGCCCAAAACTGTGACGGCTATACATCTCAACCAGCGCACAGGGGTTAAATTTTAAATAAATATTGTTATGTTGGTGGGATTATGTTAGTGCTTTCTATCTGGAGATGTGAGAGACGTTCTAGAAATTGCTAAGCTGTAGGATTGGGTTACTGTTTTATATTTGGATATGCGAGGAACCTCCTTGAAATTAAGTGTTACGCCTTAGGATTTGCTCTGTATCTGGAGCTGAGGAACATTGTAGGAACATCATCTGATTTGTTTACTTCTCTCTTACCTTAGGAATTAGATGTTGTCATTCTTGTTATTGTGCAGTTATTTTATATGCATTATTGAGTGGGACGATGTGAATTTTCACCTAGGCTCTCGAGTGTTCTGGGCTGTACTGGTAGGTGGAGTTGAGGGATTAAGGGTATTTAACCCTCTCGTTACTGGAAATGTGTTTTGATGTACCCCCCATATGTCACTTAATTGCAAACTACCGTGATACACCAGAACTGCGACCATGGTATGCTGTTACACCTGCTGATGAATGGCAGCACATGGACCTCGGGGTAGCCTGGGAAGGCTGTTTTTGAGGACCTCGTGATGGCAACAGCTCTAAGTATTGACAACAAAGACTGACTAAGTTCTGACGTCATAAGATACGTCATGACCGAGTTCCGTTTGCACCAGTGACTTGCCCACTCACATATGATGCAGCCTCTTTTAGACCAATCATTCTTTTATCATTTCGACAAATGTACTATATTTTCCGGAGACATGCAGCATCAATGGGGTGCTTTCAAAGATAGTATTCCGGTAGGTGTCACCACCATTAGGACAAATACATTCCCAGTGCTGTTAAAAAAGCATATTTTTCTTTGTGAAATATCTACACTGTTGTGTGAAACTGTGAATTACAGTGGTGTCATAAACCGTAATATAAATCATACAAATAGAACACGTAAATATAACGGTAGCGTGAATTGTTTATATTTATCATAAACGGAAATTAAAATATCATTGATGGCATGTGATGGCAACCCACCATTTCCGTGGCCCTATATTATTTAATTTCTGCTACATTTAGTGCAAGTTTGGTTCTTAATACATAGTTTGTTCAGACTGTAAATTACGCCTATTGGGTATCTTGACTCATTCAGTCTATATGTGGGCAGAAATTTGATGTTGAGTAAATACTGGGACTCAACATTTTGCTCACGCCCTTCACGCATGCGCACCACAAGACCTCGTGTTGCCCCCTCAGACCCTCCAAAGCAGTTACAGTACCTTACTTCATCTAACCTAAACAGACCACTAGTAGTCTAAATTGTATTATTATAAGCATTAGTCCTTGTGCGTTTGTTTTGAAAACATATCTCTCGTGGAAAAAAAACTTAAACACTGGACTGTCTTGTGGTGCGCATGGGTGAAGGGCGTGAGCAAAATGTTGAGTCCCAATATTTACTCAACATTAAATTTCTGCCCACATACAGACTGAATGAGTCAAGAGACCCACTAGGCATAATTTACAGTCTGAACAAACTATGTATTAAGAACCTAACTTGCACTAAATGTAGAAATTAAATAATTTATGACCACTGAAATGGCAGGTTGCCATCATATGCCACCAATGATATTTTAATTTCCGTTTATGATAAACAATTCACGCTACGTTATATCTACATGTTCTATTTGTATTATTTATATTATGGTATATGACATTACTATGATTCACAGTTTCACACAACAGCGTAGATATTTAACAAAGAAAAACATGCTTTTTAAACAGCACGAGGAATGTGTTTGTCCTAATAGGCCAGTTGTCAAATGGCTAATTTTTCGCAAAGCATGCTTTGGCGTCATTATGAACTTTTTTTTGTTGAAATACCTTCTGTGACCATCCCTGAGTCATAATCAGCCCCAGCTTGGTACCCTTGAGGAATATTTCTTAGAGCCAAAAAACAAAATGGCCACCACCAAATATCGATAGATCTAGTTTTTCGCCAATATCTGCACTTTTAAGCAACTTAGAAGCACAAACTTGGTGTTTACTAATAGGCTTTCATGGTCAAGGAATCCAATTATGATAATAAAAAGCTTGTATATATATAACAGGTCATCAACATTTTCTATTTGACCTACCCTAATTTTGCCAATATACTAACTTCTAATATACATGATAAAGTAGTTGTCATCCAGAATGTTATTTTTGTTTAAATTATGGAATCTCTAATGATACGAAAAATTTCTATGCATATAACCCTTTCAGATTTTCAAGATGGTCACCACAAATAATTGTTATTTTCTCTACATTGCAGAATTTGTGGTAAATATTTTGAATAACACTCTAAATAATGGTAATGGTGTTTTTATATGAATTAGGTTAACACTTCTTTCTATTTTACAGGTGATAGTCAGATACATTAAGTCATGGCTTCTTCAGAAGACAACATCTGCTTTTTCAGCTGCTCTAATGCTTCCAGAAAACTGATAACTGCCATTCGAACAAGAATAGAAACAATCATACGAAGTAGCAAATGTTGGGGTGACAGGCTTCATGAACAACTAACTCATTCTCAAAGTATTCTGTGTCACAAAAACTGTGTATCCACTTATACCTCTGAGCATCATAACAAGCGACATGAAAAACTGTCCAAGGAAGAAGCTCCTCCACCAAAAAAAAACATGCCGATCTGAAACCACTGAATTCATTTTCAAAAAACATTGTCTATTCTGTGGTAAAGAGTGTGAAAAGCTTGATGCACGCAACCCCCAACGATGGAGAAAAGTGATTCAGTGTCGTACAGCAGATCGAGGGAAGGATCGCAAATCATTTTCAAAGAAAGTATTTTGTTAGTTTGTGACCAACGCAATGACTTGGAAGCTGATGCTGTTCGTGTTCGAATCCAAGGGGCAGTCTCTGGTTTACACGCTGCAGACGCCCAGTATCATCTTGATTGCTATAATGGTTTCATGTCACCAAGAGCTATACAAGCATCCACTAAAAAAGCCTCAACCTCTTCAAACGTGGACAAAGCCTTCTTGAAAGTTGTAGAAGAAATGGAAGGAGATAAGAGTCACCTTTGGAATTCTGTGGAACTCCATGCACTATATAATTCTCTTGGTGGTGATAAGCTGTCCAGGCGTAATCTTGTGGAATATGTGACCAAGCATTTTGAACTGCAACTCATAAAGATGTCCAGGAATGGGTATGCTAGTCCACTAGTCTTCAAGGGACATGCACCAAACTTTCTAAGGGCAGTTGAGGACACAGATGAAGTATCTACTGAGATAAAGCACATTGCCAATTGTATCTTGAAAGAAACCAAACAACTGAAAAAGTCTGACAGTACATATTCAACTCGAATTTCTAAAGACATTGCAAGAGGAGCAGTAAGTCCAACCTTAGTTGACATTCACCAAACACCACAAAGACACCAAAGAAGAAGAAGAAGAACAATAGGAACCTAGTGCAAAAATCCAGCACAAAGCCGGATCATCGGCTACAAGTTGTGCACATTGGGTGGGTCAGGAACACAGACACGGCTTCATATAGGAAATGGGTCAATGGAATAAGTATATCATATCACACATGGGACTGCTGAGGTAAGGAATAGAATTACATATCAGAAAGAAGACCAATAGAGGTAAGGAAGGACATGATACTACGGAAGGAAAAATATGGTGATTCTCGGAGAAAGTCTGCAAGAAGAGGGATACGTTGGATGCGAGACAAAAAAGGAAATGCAACACGTCGCTGTATAGTGTAAAGAGGACAATCAAGGAAAATATGCCGTATGGAGAGAATGGTATTGCACCGAGTACAAAGGGGAGGGCGACCACCAGACATCAAATAAGAGTGGGTAAGTCTAGTATGGCCGATTCTGAGACGAGCTAAAGCGGTCTCCCACCTCCTGTTACGGTGGCAGGGGGTCGACCTGGGGGAGACAGAAGGTTTAACAACACGCAGTTTATTATTAGTGATAGAGTCCCAACAAGACTGCCACCGGTGTTGAAGGAAGGAAGATAGAGCGAGAAAAGATCAGAAACTGGAATGAGGAAGGAAAGAGAGACATCCCTGCTAACTGCCATGCGAGCCAGCTGATCAGCATGTTCATTGCCCGCGATACCCACATGTCCTGGGACCCAACAGAACTGGACTGTTTTACGACGAAAGGAGATACGGAACAACCATTCCAAGATACGAAAGACTAATGGATGAGAGGCAGAAGGTGACTGGAGAAGGGATAGAGCACTATATGAATCAGAGAATATCACAAATGAGGAAGAGGATGCACGGTAAATATACCGTAATGCAAACAAAAGGGCATATAACTCTGCTGTTAGAACACTTGTATAAGCAGGAAGGCTAAAATGATAAGAAGTGTTAGGAAAGAGAATCGCAAATCCAACACCTGCAGGGGTTTTTGAACCATCAGTGTATAAGGTATTGCAGAGGAATGGTGGGAGAGATGATCAGAAAACCGGGAACGGAGAATGAAGGACTTGGAATAAGGGAAAATGGAAGGGCAAACATGGGGTCGCGGAAGTAGCCACGGAGGAAAAAGACATGTGCGGAAAGAGAAAACATTACAAATTGTAAGGGAGGAGTGTGAGAGGAGAGTACGAGCTCGAACTGCAAAAGGTGGCTTGGTCCTAGGAGAAGAAAACCTGTCTAAGTCAAGACCGGGGGGAAGGAGAGAAGGGGTATGAGGAAAACAGTGCAACTTAGCATAGGCACGAAGAGAAAGTAGAGCGCAACGGCGGAAGAGTGATGGAACTCCTGATTCAGCATACAGACTCTCAACTGGGGAGGACTTAAAGGCACCAAGAGCCAGACGTAAACCGTGATGATGTACAGAATCGAGTTGTTGGAGGACGGTGTCTGAAGCAGAAGAATAAACTTGGCAACCGTAATCAAGTTTGGAGAGAACGAGAACAATATAGAGGCGAAGAAGAGTAGTCCGATCAGCACCCCACGACACATGAGACAAAGTTTGTAAGAGACGGAGACGTTGCAAGGCTGAGGTTTTCAAGGAGGTAATATGATCTTTCCAAGTAAGACGAGAGTCAAAAAGAAGGCCAAGAAAGGAAGCGGAGGTTTTGTATGGGAGAGGAGTACCATAAAGAAAAAGAGGTGGTTGAGAAATATGATGAGAGCGAGTAAAAGTAATAGCATGAGACTTAAGAGGAGAGAACCGAAAGCCATGTGCAGTGGCCCATTCTGAGGCAGCGGAAACTGCACGCTGAATAAGAGCACTAAGGGCAGAGATGTCAGAATTTGAGGCATATATTGCAAAATCATCTACATATAAAGAAGAGCGGACACCAACTGGGAGACAAGAAACAATCCCATTAATTGCCAATAAAAACAGAGAAGTGCTAAGAACACTGCCTTGGGGAACACCTTCGTATTGTGGAAATGGATCTGAATAAGTATGCTGGACACAGACTCTAAAGAAGCGAGCTGATAGAAAATTCTTTAAGAAAACACCAAGGTTACCATCAATACCACAAGAACGAACTGTGCGTAAAATATGATAGCGCCAGGTTGTGTCATAAGCTTTCTCAAGGTCAAAAAACACCGCGATAACAGATTGTCGAATAGCAAAGGCTGAACGGATATAAGTCTCTAGATTTAGGAGGGGAGTTAAGGTGCCGCGAGCTTTTCGAAAACCAAACTGTGAAGGGGACAAAAGTTGCTTGGATTCTAGGAGCCACATAGGACGATGATTTATCATACGCTCGAGCAATTTGCAAAGACAGCTAGTAAGAGCAATGGGGCGATAATCTTGAGGGGCATGGCCTTGCTTTCCTGGTTTAAGAAATGGGAGAATGACAGCACTACGAAAAGAGGGTGGAAAAATACCCTCTGTCCAGATACGATTATAAATAGTTAATAATAAGGCCATGGCCTGGGGGGAAAGGTGACGGAGCATAATATAGTGTATGCCATCAGGGCCCTCGCAAGTGTTCTTACAAAGGCGAAGGGCAGACGACAATTCATGGAGCGTGAATGGCGCGTTATATGACTGACTAGACGACAGCTTGAAGACAACTGGGGTACATTCAGTAGCAGCTTTAAGGGTATGGAAGTCAGGTGAGAGATGAGAGCCACTACTAACATCACTAAAATGAAGACCTAAGCCATTAGCAACTAGATGAGCATCTGCAACTGACTCCCCATCCAAATGTAGGAGAGGGGAGGGCATGGGAAGATGTTTACCCGCTATTTTGCGTATACGTTTCCAGACAGATGCAATGGGTGTATTGGTAGTAATGGTGGAAACGTACAATCTCCAGCTACGGCGTTTAGCCCGTTTAACAGTCTTACAAAGAACAGCTCGAGCCTTTTTAAACAGTAGGAATGCACTCTGTTCATCCGGGGTGTTGCGTTTGCGCAGGAAACTCTTCCAACGTGCACGTTTAACACGGAGTGCCACAGTACAGTCCGAATCCTACCAAGGTACGCACTTCGAAGTAAAAGGACGGGACGACCTAGGAATCGCTGTCAAAGCTGCACTCGGAACTAATACATTAAAATATGTAAGCATATCTAATACAGTAGCGAAGGAAGAACAGTGTAATAATAATAATCTGGCCTTTTTTTTTCTCAAAAGCGCCAGTTCTTCCTTTTGGGAATTCACTAGCGCTCGACACACATACATTAATTTTACAATTACAAGAATTGTGACATTTCTTGTATATAATACAAGCTACATCATATATACATGAAAGTGGCAAAAATTAAACCCTATAATCATCCGTCATAGTACCTCTCTCCAGGTCGTAGCATTTTGAAAAAAGAAAGGCTTTCAGCTGTCTCTTAAAGGATTCAACAGTAGAGAGTTGTCTTATGGACAATGGCAATCTGTTATATAATCTAGGGGCTCTATATGCAAAAGAACGATCAGAGAAAGATGACTGGTGAATGGCTCCTGGCTTATCAAGACGCAAGGAATCATCTTCACTGCGTAACATCACACCCGGGCGTGTCGATGGGAGTTTTAACAATTCAGCAAGATACTTCGGTTCACCAAACTTAAGAACCTTGAATGTAATAAGACACAGTTTAAATTCAATTCTAGCCTTTACTTGTAACCAATGCAACTCAATCAGAAACGGGGTAGTTGAGGTTCTCGGGGGGAGACCAAAGATAAGCCGTGCCGCCCTGTTCAACACAGACTGAACTTTTGTTAGTATATTATTTGGAAGACCAACCCACAGTGAATTACAATAATCAACACGAGACAAGACCACTGCATGGACCAATGTTAAGAGGCACTGTCTATTCAGGAATCTTCTCACAGAGTACAGATTTCTGATATGCAAGTTACACCCTCTTACAACCAGATTAATGTGTTCTTTGTAATTTAACTTAGAATTAAAATAAACACCCAAATTTCGAACAGAACTGACTGGATGCAGCTGTGACACGCCAATGTTCAAAGCCAGGGCATTGTCAGTGTCATCACCCCTTCTGTTTCCTCTAATGATGATGATCTCGGTTTTACCATCATTGAGCTTAAGTTTCCTCTTAGCCATCCAAATCTTAATATCAGACATTAGAGATTCAAACTTTATCTTAGTATCGTTGATATCTGACATCTTAACATAGAGCTGGGTGTCATCAGCATAAAAATGATAGGACACATCATGAGCATCAAGTAGAGACGATAAACTACTTATGTACATAGTAAATAGAATTGGACCCAAAACTGATCCTTGAGGGACTCCAAATAGAAGAGGAGCAGAATCAGAGCTAGCGTAATCAACAACCACTCTCTGAGATCTGTCCAACAGATACGACTTAAGGAGCAAAAGGGCACTATCACGAATGCCACAAATATACAGATCATCCAACAATAGTTTAATGATCTACTGTATCAAAAGCTGCAGACAGATCCAAAAGAACTAGGAGAGAGGACATCCCACTACAAGTGTTTGCCACCAAGTCGCTCTGAATCCTTGTTAGTGCAATTTCAGTCGAATGGTATTTTCTGTATGCTGATTGAACAACAGGAACAACTTTGTTGTGTTCCAGTAGTGGTAAGAGTTGGTCGAGTATGGCCCGCTCAATAATCTTGGATAAAAAAGACAGGTTAGAGACAGGACGATAATTTGTCATGCTCTCGACATCAAGGCCAGGTTTCTTAATTAGGGGCCTAAGCAAAGCACGTTTCTCAGACTGCACAAAATTACTTTCTAAGAAGCATCTATTTATTATGTTGCAGATAAAGTCTGCAGCATGCTCATACACATCAGGCAGTTGTGACATGTTACATGGATCGAGTGAGCAAAATGTTTTATTAAGTTCTCTGATGTAACATTTGACTTTGTTTACATCCAGTGGATGAAATGTTGAAAGCAAATGATCCCCGGTGCACCGTGGCTGGAAGTCAACTGAGTACGCTTCACTAGGAGGACTGCTATCTAAGTCACTTCTTATGCGAGATATCTTACTTGTAAAAAATGAAGCAAAGAGATAAAGAAGTTGGTTTAACAATTACATTCCTCCGACCAACCAAATTGTTCACAACTGCAAACAATTTTTTTTTATCACCACCACATGAATCAACTTTATTTTGATAATACCTAGCCTTTTGGGCTTTTACAGTGTGAACGACTGCTCTTCTCGCAAAAACATAACGCAAACGAGTTACTTCAGTCCGCTGCAAGCGCCACTCACGCTCTGCCCTTCTACGTTGTCTACGCAAAGAATTAATGGATGGACCATACCACGGAGAATTATCACGTACAGTGATTGTTTTTACTACCTCAGGACAATAATGGTCAAAAATTGACCTGAGCTCGTTGTTGTAAATATCAACCAATTCACCAGAAGAAAGACTTGAAGAATCGATGGAGTTTAAACGTTGATCAATTTCAAAACACATCAACTGGCGGTCAACATTGTTGTAATTTCTGAACCTGATGACCTTTTTATATGAATGGGATTTCGGGACACCAAAACTAAGAGTGATCAGAGCATGATCAGAGATGAGGGGGTCAAATGAGTCAACCTCCACATCTGATACGCGCCTGCAACCAACAGGGGACAAGATCAAGTCAAGGACATGTCCTGAGACATGAGTTGGATTACTCACATGATTGAAAAAATTGTTCTGGGTGATCAACTCAAGGAATTCTGAAGAAAATGGTTTTGACTCTGGACTGTCAACCCAATAATTGAAATCACCACAAACAAGAAGTCCTCCAGGTTTAAGAGAAAACCCTTCAAGAAACTGCCCAAACTCCTCCATAAAACCTCGATCTCTGCCCGGATGACCTGGTCGATAGACAATTGCAATTCTAATGGTATTCTGATGGAAATTTATTAATACTTCCATAAATTCAAATGATGATGGGGTCAGGTCTGAGTCAATAAGAGAAACGTTTGCAAGTGCTGCCGAATAGATGAATGCTACGCCTCCTCCCGGATAGTCAGCAGCAGGCCTGGGAATACTAATAATAGAATGTGTCTTACGCAAAGCATTACGAATAATATCGATATCAGACTCATACAACCAGGTTTCAGTCAAGCACAATATGTCAAGCTCGTGCTGATTTAGGGTTTCATTAATACAGTCTATCTTATTACGGATGGAACGAATATTTAAAAGACCCAAACTTAACTGGTTCAAGAGGGATGTAGTCAGTTTTTTTAATGGTCAAAATTGGTGTTCTCAATCAATCTATTCCTATGAGAAATCATAATTGGACATTCTTTACTTGAAGCAAAATGGGCAACCACCTGTGACTTTGAATTAGCATCTTGTTGTCTTAAAGAGGAGCAGTTGATGCATTTGGGAGAATTTCTGTTACTACAGTCCTTAGATTTATGGGCTCCAGCACAAAAGACACATTTAGGTTCATCACTTTTCCTAGAACATCTCTCAAATGTATGACCAAAGCCTTGACAGTGATGACACTGTGTAACCCAGAATCTATCGAAAGCGCGGCATCTTGTAAGATCCACATAGATGTAATTGCCCTGTTCTACAATGGAGGATCTCACCTCTGGCGACATCTTCAAGACAGCAGTTTTGGTGTCATTCCTTGTCCTTGTGAAGAGAAGGTTGAGGGTACAACCTCGATCAACGAGCATCTTAATTTTATTGTTTTTTCTCAGAATATTTGGGATGATGTCAGAGTCATCCAAGGAAGAGGAAAGGCCTGTCACGGTCATTTTAGGCAACATTTTCTTTGGCTCTGATATGCAAAAAGTGCCCTCAGAGCCAAAATGATCAGCCAGCACCCCAGCTGCTTCTCTCTTGGCCTCAGCTGACGGAAACTTCATTACCAGCCCACCAGCCTTGGTCTTAAGGCAGCCGTCAACCGGTACCGAGTTAAGTACGCCTCTGATGTCTTCTGGTCCCATCTGATTTGTCAGGGCACTAGCGCCACTCTCTGGTTTCACAATCAGTACATGCTGACTATGAATGGCTTTTTTCTGGCCATGAGCGCTGATTTCAATCATGCCCCCAGGCAGATCCTTCCCTCCCCCCACGAGAGACCCACGAACAGCATCCGCAAATGACTTGGCCTGATCTTGTGTGACCGCCACAGGTGATGAGACCTTGGTCTCTAGTGCCTCCAGTCTATTTGATACATCTCTGATTGCTTGAAAGATTGGCCCAATAACTTTATCTTCATACTCCTTCTTGGTACTACTTCCTCCACCAGCCAAGACCTCGGCTGCTGGTGCAACACACTGGCTACACAGCCAGCGAAAGCCCAGCTGGTGGCTCCTCTTCATGAATGGATAGTCGCCTGCATCCAAATTTTCACAAGCTATATGAATCCACTCGCTGCAGTAGGCGCACTTCAGTGCTTGTGCACTTTTTGCTACAGACCTACTGCAGCGAGGGCACTGGTGTTGTTTACTCATGATAAAGGAGAACAAAAAAAACAAAATGACAACAACAGCAAAACGTATATACAATACTACCCGGGAAAAACCCGGGTAGCGCCGCCCCCGTTTGTGTCACCCTAATTTAGGAGGAAAAAAGAAAACCAAAGGAAAAAAAAGCACAAAAAACAGAAATGGAAAAAAAACAAAAAAACAGGGTGTCTGCGAGGTCACCACGAGCAGGTGGGGTACGACTTGACTACCCTTCTAGGAAAGGTAACCCAAACCGAGGTGCCGCAGAAGTGCTGAGATGGTATTGAAACTTTTCCCAATTCGAGCTTTACAGCAGCAACAAATACGTCACTTAGGCAAGAAATGTTGGCCAGTCAGCTTTTGGAAAACTCCATCGAGGGGACCTGAGTATGGGACGATATGTAGTGAAAGTAAGCCTTATAGGAAAGTGATCACTATATACGGCGTCCGAAAGGAGAGACCAATGGAAATCTAGAGAAACAGAAGAGGAGCACAGGGAGAGATCCAGACAGGAGAAAGTATGAGTTTTATCGTCAATGTGCGTTGACATTCCTGTATTTAATAAGGATAAATTATTATTAAAAATAAAAGATTCAAGTTGGCGGCCACGCGAATTAGTAATGGTGTCGCCCCATAAGGCATGACGACAGTTAAAATCTCCCAACAATAAAACTGGAGTGGGTAATTGGGATAGTAAAAGAGATAAGGCAGAGAAATCGATAGGCTGGGATGGAGAGAAATAAACAGAAACCACTGTAATCCAATGTTTGAGAAAAACCCAAATAAAATGGCATGGAATGGTGGTATTAATGGACAGATGTTTGAAAGGAACAGTATGATGGACTAGGATAGCTGATGCAGAAAGAGAAGCAGGGGAGAACAAGAAACAATAGCCAGGTATAGGGACCGGAGGGGAAGACAAACGGGGTTCTTGTAGACAAACTAAGGACGGAGAGTAAACTGAAAGAAGATAGCAAAGGTCGTTGCGATGGGCCGTAAAACTGCGTATGTTCCATTGTAAAATAGACATTAAAACTTTAAAACACCAAAAATAAAAAATAAGACCTAACAGAAAAACAGAGTCTAGGAAAGATAAAAAGAAATTAATGATAAAATATACAAAGGAAGTAAAATATGTTAAACTGGAAATATTACAAAATAATAACATGCATTATCGAGTCGTTACGATGGTAGGAATAGGAGTAGAAGGTTGAACTGGTGGACGAGCAGGATGGTCACCATAGCCTGGAGGCATGGAGAGAGATAGAGGGGATGGAGTACTGGAAGAGATGGAAGAGGAGGGGGGTAAAGAGGGGTAGGAGATGGAAGGTGGAGGGGGGGATGAAGGAGGGAGAGGAGTAGGAGGGAGAGGAGTAGGAGGGAGAGGAGTAGGAGGGAGATCAAGTGGCACAGAGTGAACTTCAACAGAGTGGGTGGAAAGAGAGGGTGCAGCATTGTTTACTGGATCTGGCGAAGAAGTTAAAATGTAGTCCATTATCTTAGGAATTGTTTCACTGTCGTCATCACCAGAGGGTTTTTTGTTACAATTAGCCGGCTGTGGAGTAGTCCGGAGATGTGACTGAGAAGACTGCTGAGATGTGGACTTTGTCGTGGCAGAGTGTATCGATTGAGAGGGACGAGCATTCGTCGCTCGAACTTTACGAGTTGGAGAAGTAGGATGATGGGCGGGAGAGGTCTTAGAGTCTGACACAGTGGGTAGTCTGCGTTTACTATTAGAGGAGGCTGGGGGTCGGATGGTACGTTGGGCCAGAGGCGCCAAACGGCTGGTAGAAGAGACAGAACCGGGGTGAGAGGAGGGACGAGGTTGGAAATGGGGGGAAGGACAAGGAGAGGGAATAGGTAAGGAAGAGGATGAGGAGGAGGTAGGGGTAGAGGAATCTAAAACAGAGAAAGAATTAGAGACAGGAACAAGAGGAGACTGTAACGGGGGGGTTGAGGTAGAGGGAGGGTTAGGTAGAGAAGAGGGAGGGGTGGAAGTACTAGGGGAAAGGGAAGAGGAGACAACAGGTACAGGAGTAGGGATAGAGTGAGTGGGGGGAAGACAGAAGGAGAGAGGCGATGAAGAGGGGACAGCTGATACACAGACAGGTACAGAAGGGGATGAAGAAATAGTTGTGTTATTCAAAGTTACTATGGGAGGAGGACGGGCTACATGTGCATAAGTGACGTTCGGGTGATGACCGAGACCACGAACTTTACGACGAGCCTCACGAAGGGAGAGGCCAGTTTTCCAGCAGGCGGAGGACACTTCTGCCTCGAAGAGGTAAACTGGGCATTGTCGGTAGGTGGCAGAATGGCCGCCCTGACAGTTAGGGCAATATCGGATGGTGGAAGTGCAGTCTGAGGTGGCATGACTGGCCAGTGCACAGTTGGCGCAGACTGCGGATGATCTGCAGTACTTGGCTGGATGGCCAACAAGATGTGCACTGGCGAGGAGATGGAATGTATTCTCGCACTTGGAGAATAGAGCCTCCAATGATGACTGTGGGGGGCAGATCGCGAGAGGCAAAAATAATTTTAACAATATTTGCCGGTTCTTGGCGTCGTCCACGAGGAGGAACTGTATAAAATTGAACTGAATGTATTGGGTGATGTTGTTATGACAGAATTAGTTTAATATCATTGGCGCAGTCTGGGAAAGCCCTCTGGCCGAAGGACATCGAGGATGGTAGACGTACAGTACCAGTGGTAGAATTGAGTTGGGTGTCTGGGGACACGGAGATGGGTTGTCCTGTATTACTGACTAGGGATGTAACCTTCTCAGCTTGGGCAGCACTGTTAACAACAAGGAGGCGGGAACCATTCGGACGGGCCGAGAAAGTGACGTCCCTGCCTACTTGTCGAAGGAGGCTGAGGTGGAGTGAGAAGTCGTCGGTTGTGTCCTGTATGTTAAAAAATTTTGACCACGTCTGTGCACCGAAAACTGAGGAGGTGAGGGAAGGAGCAGCAACATAGGAAGAAAGACGAGGTCGGGAGAGGGAAACAGAGGATACTGAAGGATTAGAAGCAGGAGATAAAGAAGGAAGGTAAGGGTGAAGTGTGACGATAGTAGAAGGGCTGACTGACGTACAAGAAGCAGGAGCTGGAGGAGTGGAAGACACAGTAGGCGAAGAGGACGAGGTGTTTAGTATGCTTGAACATGTAGGAGAAGGGGAAGAAGTCGAGGCCACAGTCAAAAGGGAGCTCTGAGTCGTCACCATAATGGGGTGAGAAAAGGTAACAGTATCCAGTCCAGGAAGAGAGGCCGGGGTCGTCGTTGGGGTCAAACAATCGGCAGAACCGGGGGAGGGGGAACCTAGAACAATATCCATAATTTTACTAAGGAAACAGGAAAACTCATCGTGACTGTTGAAAAAGAAAGGACTATTTGGGCGGAACGGTGAGTCCACAGGTCCAGCCAACGACCCAAGTAGAGGTCAGGCTCCTAGTATGCACTCCCTACCCTACCCTACAAGGGATAGCAACACTGTGCGGGAGGACCAAGTCTTCCAGCACAATGCTGGGCCACCGGCTATTCGCCGAGAGTCCCACAGCCAAGCAACAGCACCCCCATGAACCGAAAGCTGCTGCTTGGCAGCAGTTCCGCCTCGGCAGAGATCTGTCCCTGCAAAGGTCCACATACTGGGGTAGTGCCGAACCACCGTGACCTCCACAATTGGCCAGGCCATTAGCCCACGGGCACACCCATGTCCTTCCTGTTGCAACTTACTCGAGGTCACAGATGAGAATTTTGATGAACGTGAAAATTTCCACACTTTTTAATGCCAAAAATAGAATAGAGAGGATAGGAGAAAAGGAAAGAAGAAGCAATAGTTGAAGAAAAGGGCCTTGAAAAATTAGTTGAGGCAACCGACAGGGACCCAAGGAGAGGGGAGAGGGTTGAGCAAAGTGAAGGCACAAATATGACATCCACCCAGCAACCAGACTCCTATACTTTTGGAGCACAATAAGGTACCCTGCTATGGCTCCCCTACACATCAAGTCCCCATCGATGTCTCCGAAGCCCCCCCACGACAACAACGAGCAAGGAAACGGGGGGGACAAAGACACCAAAGCATTGCCAAATATCTGCCTGGGGTGCATGCCCTAACGGGTTGCGACACTGTCTCGTACCTTTTCGGCATTGGAAAAGCCACAGCTTTGAGAGTCCTCCTTAGTGGATATCAGCTCAACTTGATTGGTCAGATAGGGGCAGATGAAACAGACCTGTTATCTGAAGTGACTGCATTCATCACTGCTTGTTATGGCTCCAAACATGAAGGTGATATGGGTGTTCACTGTTATCAGTTGTGGAAGGCTAAAATTGCAAATGCAAAGATTACATCTGCCCCAAAACTCAAGTCATTGCCTCCATCGCAAGATGCCTTTGTTCAGCATGTACGCCGAGCTCAAATGCAAGTCATTGTGTGGAAATCAGCTGCATATTCCGACCCTCCAGTTTTAGATCCCACACAGTATGGATGGTATGAAAGTGAAGACGGAACATCATTTCTTCCAACCACACTTCCGCCTAAAGTATCTCCTGTCCCTACCAACATTCTGCAACTGATTAAATGTGGATGCTCCACCAACCATCCATGTTCCTCTGGGCGTTGTGGCTGTGAGGTGTCCCAGATGTCATGTTCAGTGTTTTGTTGCTGTAATGCTGGCTTAGAGTGTTGCAATGAACATACTAGAGCGGTATCTGCTCAGGAAGATGATTATGATCATGATCATGATGATAATTATGACTGAACAAGTTATGAAACACTGTCAAGGATATCTGAATTTCCTAGAGAAAATACTTATTTAGTTTATTATTAGAAATGTCACATTTACACTACTGTCCTGTTCCTATTCAAAGATAAAAGAAAAAATGTTTCCAAGTGACTTAGAAACAAACATATAACAAAAGTCAGATTTAGTGGTTTAGTGGCAGTGATTTTGTAATCTAAAGTGATAGTTATATCCTACGAAATTATCCATGCAATTATTAGATTTAGAGACCCTAAAACCTTTATAGTGAACATTAAGAATGCTTTCCTCAATGGTTTAGAAATGAGAATGTTAGTAGTCTAGAGGAAGTGTATAGTGAAACGAGGCTACTTTCAAATATTGGGGGCGGCCATATATAAAATCTGATGACCTGTTATATATACAAGCTTTTTATTATCATAACTGGATTCCTTGACCATGAAAACCCTTTAGTAGACACCAAGTTTGTGCTTCTAAGTTGCTTAGAAGTGCAGATATTGGCGAAAAACTAGATTTATCGATATTTGGTGCCGGCCATTTTGTTTTTTGGCTCTAAAAAAGTTCCTCAAGGGTACCAAGCTGGCACCCGGCTGATTATGACTCAGGGATGGTCACAGAAGGTGTTTCAACAAAAAAAAGTTCATAATGACACCAAAGCATGCTTTTCCAGACTTCTGCTGGACTATAATGGTGGTGGCAACTACCGGAATACTAGGCTTTTCAGAAGCACCCCATTATACCCCTCGGCCTGCCAGAAAGACACACAGTTACCACGTTTTTGACCACAAGAGGTGTCCAGGATATTTTTCTCTCGTGGCATCTCTGGCAGATTCCAGTGATGAGTTTATTCCTCATGATGCTTGCGATTTACTTGTATCAGATGATGATATAACAATGTCTGATGTGTCACTAGACAACAATGATGCTGACTCTGATCCCGAAAACAATAGCGAGGTAGATGTGAGGAGGAGGAGGATGAAATTACTGTAGATGCAGGCTTAACGAAGCCACACTACTTTGTCAACACCATTTGACCACTATTTATCACCCCAAATCAACACAACTTACCATCCATCCATCTGTCCATCATCCAATCCTATGTCGCCCCATAAAGGAGCATAGGAACCTGGGGCTAGGCAAGTTGGTCCTGACATTTAAGATGAATGTGACCAGTCTCACTCATCCCTGAGTGACATTACGTGAGCAATAAACTCCAACCACTCCTTGGATATAAACCTACACAGGTTTAATCCGACTGGAGCACCTTAATTACCCACTAAACCACCAAGCACCATAATTTGGTTATATGGTTACCACCCAGCATAGTAAATGGTTTCCTAGTGTAGAGGAAACCATTTGGCTTGTCACTCAGTGTAGTGTCACCCACAGGCAGAAGGAAGCAGAAATAATGAAGGAATGAAAGACAGAGAAGAACACAACTTTCATTTCATTGCCAGACGCCATGTATCCCAAACAGGGTGGCCAACGGCTTAGAGTTAATTGTTTTACAGGGAGGGGCACTAATCCTCCACCAACCCCACTTGAGTAAAAAAAATAAGCTATTCATCTGTGCAAGACATTTTTTTCAAGCCAATGTGTACAGTAGTTACCCAGGTAACAGTACTCAAGCAGATATGTGAACTTATGAGTCATATTATAATTATTTTTTTACAACAGTAAGATCATGTTGGGTAAGTGATCATCAGTATACAAACAAATCACAAGGGTGAATAGTTTGGACGTGGCAATAAAACATACACTACCCCTCACACTGCTGGAGGGGGAGCCTTCAGGTCGGTAAGACAGGTGAACGTGGTGTTTATGTTGGGGGTGGGGGGGAAGAACAGGTTAAAGGGGACTGTCCCACTTCCGGGACAATTTAGCTGACCAAGGAGTAACAGAGTGAGTGATTTAGTGTTCCGCCAGTCAGCGAGAGCCACTTAGGTAGCAAGAGTCAAAGTCAGTAACAGACAGACAGTGAGTCAGTGGCAGATAGACAGTGAGAGAGTCAGTGACAAGAGTTAGTCAGCTGGACAGTGAGAGTAATCAGTGATGGATGGCGCAGTCAGTCTGAGTTGGTGAGTTGAAGTGAGCCAGTGAATAACGGACAGTGAACGAGTAAATTGTGGGAAAGGACGACAGTAACGTGAAAAAGAAAAGTCCCAGTGTTTTTTGCAAGTGTCTGTCTGCTGTGCCTAGATGGATAAAACCCTGAAACATTCTGCTGCCTCCGATAACAGCCTGGCCTGTCTACACATCGTTCTTGATGCATCTAAGGATCCCTATGATTGTACCAATACATTGATATATAAGCTACAAGAGTGAATAAAGGGAAAGCATCTTATAAGGCTGTCTATGACAGGGATACTTCTGCATTAAAGGGGAATCATACCTTAGATTATAAGAATACAAAATATGTGCTGGAGCTGGTTAGTTAAACCCAGAATGCTTTTATTAAGTCAGAATAGTAGGGAAGGCCACTCATATATGTGTGACCTTAAGTGTGACTAAATGATCCCATGGCTGGTGAACTGGGTTGAACTCAACAAAAGAGAAGTATCTGTTAATCACCAAAAGAGGAATGTACAATGTTGTGTGATAAGGTTCCACAAAACTTGTACATGAAATGAAGTATGATGAAGAAACTAGGTAACAGTGTGATACCAACTTTCAAGTTCTTTACTTCCTAATGTCTTCGTAAGTGTCTGGTGAGGTCTCTCTGCTCAATAAACAGTTTACCACACTCTTTACACTTGAAATTCTTCACTCCTGAATGAATTAGTAAATGTCTGGTGAGGTTCCTCCTCGTATTTAACTGCTTACCACATTCATCACATTTGAACTTTACTCCTAGGTGAATTTCTATGTGCTTGGTAAGGTTGCTCTTGTCATTGAACAGTTTACCACATTCATCACACTTGAACTTCTTCATTCCTGAATGAATTAGTAAATGCCTGGTGAGGTTCTTATCATCACTATAATACTTTCCACATTCATCGCATTTGAACTTCTTATTTCCTGAATGAATTAGTTGGTGCTTCATGAGGTGGCCTTTCTGACTAAGCACTTTACCACATACATCACACTTGTAGTTTTTCACTCCTGAATGAACCAGCAGGTGCCTGGTGAGGGTGCACTTGTCACTAAACAGTTTCCCACACTCATCACACTTGAATTTCTTCACTCCTGAATGAACTAGCATGTGTCTGGTAAGGTGGTATTTTCTACTGAACTGTTTACCACATTCATCACACTCAACCTTCTTCATTCCTGAATGAATGAGTAGGTGCTGGCTGAGGTCATCTTTTCTACTAAACTGTTTACCACATTCATCACAACTGAACTTCAGTCCTGAATGAATCAGTACGTGCCTGGTGAGGGCGCCTTTCTCACTAAACAGTTTGCCACATCCATCACATTTGAATTTCTTCACTCCTGAATGAGTTAGTATATGTCTGGTAAGGTGGTGTTTTCTACTAAATTGTTTACCACATTCATCACATTCAATCTTCCTCATTCCTGAATGAATGTGTAGGTGCTGACTGAGGTCATCTTTTCTATTAAACTGTTCACCACATTCATCACACCTGAACTTCAGTTCTGAGTGAATCAGTAGGTGTCTGTTTAGCTTGCCCATTTCATTCAGCTGCTTACTACTCACCTCATACTCTGCCATCACATCTGGTTCTTCCTTAACCACCTCCATTACATCATCCTTCCTGGCTCCCTAAATGGCTGAAAAACTTAGCCACCTTTCCAATCTGCACCACCTACCAGCTATTCATACTATCTGCCAGCAGTATGAACACTAATTAATATCAATGGCAGAAATAAAATCTTTCAATTACTACAAAATGGTAACTGTCAACACATATATCATTACCAGTACGTAATATGAGTCAACACACAGATTATTACTACTGAACCATAAAGATTACCACACAGGTTACTGGTACTGAACCTTAAGTGTAAACACAGATTATTATTACTGAACCATAATTACCACCACAATGGTCACTGGCAGTGAACCATAACTGTGAACACACATGTCATTACTAATGAACCATTAATGTCAACATAAAGATACACAGAAATGTTCCGTCCTTTCCACTAAAAATAGTACATAAGGTAATGGAAATATTATATTCTGGGACTGAATAGGCTTACTGTCCTTAGACCCAAAGAAAAAATGTGGTGGACTGTCACAGGCTGATGATGATGATGATGAATTATCATGAGACTATTATAACCTCTGTCTTCTGGAGTCTACACAAAACAATCACAGAACAAGCAGAAGTAAAAAGAATACCACAGCAGCTATATAATCTACGTTTCACACTTCCAACACATCAAATTATTCTTATGTCTTATAATGAACACTAACATACAACACAAACTGTTGGATGAGGTGCCTAATGTAGGATGTGCTCAGGCAATGGGATCAAACATTGTTTTGGGCAGCAACACAGTGTGTGACCTCATTCTTGTCTTCACTTATCAGCTACTACTCCGGCAACTTCCTGATGACCACACTGTTGTGCAACAACATAAGGTGTGACCTCATTCGTGTCTAAACTTATCCTTTACTAATTTAGGCAGCTTCCTGATGACCATCCTCTTGTGTTTGCTTTACTGATCGGACTTCAGCTGTGAATCTGAAACAAGAGATGCCACTAGACCACCAAACCTGTGAACCTGATAACACTGTACAGCAATTGAAGCATACATAGCCAGGAGACACACCAAGAATATATAATAATACTGTACAGCACTTAAAACATACAGAACCAGGAGGCACAACATGAATATTTGAAAATCTGTACAGCACTTAATGTAGCCTACACACAGCCAGAAGGCACAGCATGAAGATGCTGACACTGCACAGCACTTTATGTACATACACAGCCAAGAGGCACAACATGAAGACCTGAGCCATGCCACAACACAACCATTACCTTCCAGCTAGGGTCTGCATGTCCACATCAGCTATGTGCACTGACTGCTGACTCCATTGCACATCAGGCTTCCACTCTCCATCTGGTCTCTCACCATTCACCTGAAACACCACCACACAGTTCACTGTATACTTTGCTTACTGGGCAGGCACATTAACTCATCCATTCTATGGGAGATATATGCAAGATGCATTAACCCATCCATGCTATGAGAGGTGTAAGTAGATTACCCACAGCAAGGGGCACTGCTCTGGGGGAGGTAAATGTAGGCTTTGATCTTTTATGGCAGTGAACATCAGAGAAACTTCTTTGGCTAGATTTGTGTCCCTTTGGAGGGGTAAAATTTATTTCTGTCTAACACCCTGAGATAATTCAACAGAATTTGATATTCATTAATAAAACTACTGTAGAATGAACCTGAATCCTTGTCACAAACTTTCATCGTCTGTAATAAGAAACTCACCTAGTGTTTGTATATTTTCTCTATAAAACTACATTCATTAGAGTAGGTCAGGTTAGCTTAGGTTAGGCTAAGTTTGCTGGACAAAACGGTGAAAAACCTGCATGAATGTACATTCATGGACCTCACAGTTTTTGTGCAATGCTGATGATAAGCCTACAAGTGATGTGACTGTGCACCCTGGGTGGAGCAATGCAGCAGTGGCATCCACCCAGGAGATAAACAACCTCATATTTCCCTGAATCTCACCAAGAGGAAGAATCATAATCTGACCTGGGCAAGGTGCCATCTACTACAAGAGGGCACTAATTCCTTACACAGGGAAAGTACAGTACTGAGCCTGAAAGATGATCCCACAGAAACAGTTAACCTAAAGGCTATCAAGTAGCTAATGGAAATCTCAGGATTTCATAACTGGGTAAATATATATATATATATATATATATATATATATATATATATATATAAGTGATAGATGGTGGCAACCATCATCCACTCACTTGATGTAGTGCTGCCTACTTCTTCCTTAGTTATTATCATTCTTTTTCTGTGCCCACCCTCCTCTCTTCCTATTTCTCCCATCTTTCCTGTCACTTCTTATTGCTATTCTTTCCTTTACAGGTGGCTTTACATTGAGTGACAAGCCAAATGGTTTCCTGTAAGCCAAGAAACCATTTACAACTCTGGGTGGTAACCATATAACCAAACCATACGTGCTCCCTACGTGTCAACAAGTGGGTTGGTGGAAGGTTTGTGCCCCTTCCCGTAAAACAAACAACTCAAAGTCAGATGACCAACCCTTACGGGATTATGGTGCCTGGCAATGGATAGATAATTTCGTTTTCGTTTCGTTTTTAAAGGCTCCAACATGCTTGCATGTGTCGGCCTTGGTCACCTAATGGCGGCTCTCCACGCTGCATGATCCATTGCAGCCTCCCTGCTCAGTCCCTTAACCCTGAGGTCACACTTAATGACCTCGTCCCATGTCTTTCTCGGTCTACCCCTCATAACCCCACCCCCAATATTAACACTTCTCACCTTCCTCACCCAATTATCATCTCCCATCCTCTCCACATGTCCAAACCACCTCAATCTACCTCTCCTCATCACAACACCAATACACTCCAGTCCCATCTTACCTCTCAACTCTTCCATCGTAAACCCAGCCCCTCCAGGCCTTGGACGCAGGGACGCACTGCACATCCACCTAATCATTGTCACTTCTGTATGTCTGAGCCGGCAAATATCTTCCTCCTTCACTGCCCAGGTCTCACTACCATACAGCATTACACTCCTAACACATGCTGCATACAAAGACCCCTTAGCACATAGGGAGAGTCCTCTCAATGTCAGGAGAGGCAAAAACTCCCTGAACTTCTTCCAACCACTTCTCACCATAGCCACAGAGATAGAATATTTATATATATGGGGGAGGCGGTGGCTCAATCGGTAGAGAGGTGGCTTGTAGTCCTAACGGACCTGGGTTCAAATCCCGCTGGGGCAGGGCACAGTTTAAGGATTTGAATTTCATAAAAATCAGACTTTACTGATCTACCAGAAGACCTGCCGACATGTCGTAAAAATACCCCCGCTAATACCAAAACACCAGTCCTGTATGAGACAGCCCTAGCATGTATTCAGTATGGACGGTGGGTGTTAGCACCGAAGTGGTGACATGTAGAGGGGTGCAGTACGTAGGAGGGCTACTGGGCCTTGAAAGCAGGCTGTGAAGCCTATGCCCAGTGTCAGACACATAAAATATATATATATACAGTAATCCCTCCAATATCCGACGTAATAGAGCCATAGGCAGGTCCGGATAGTGGTCCTGTCCGGATATTGGGCCCCAGCTTATGGACTTGTACTTATGGACCCTAACTCAGAAAAACACCTTCACAACTCCCTCTGGACATGCATTGCACCTATTGAAGACCCAAATCACACCAATAAGGGACATAAAAGACTGAAATAAATGCAAAAGAACCATAAAATGAGGTTTTAGAGGTGAGTTTATACAATATTAAACATTCTGGGTACTTACAAGTCCCTTGCTCCTGGACTGGTTTGAACCGCCAGTTTGCTGTCCACAGTTAATCCTCTGCACTCTAAATTCTAATTTCTTAACACTGCACAACACTGTAAATTCCTGTGTGTTCTAGTAGTGAGGTACTGCAGTTTATTCACTGTTTATTCACAAAAAACAAGCACCTGTGGCTTGCACTGCTATGAGCATCTGCTCTCGATCGGAGTTAGACTGTGACTGTTGATGTTGGCGGGGTAACAGAGTTGCCAGATCGCAACGGCCACATTACCAATCTGCTCAACTTTCATTACCAAATTTAACTTTTCATTACCAAATTCGTAAAGCTAGCATTTATTCTTCACTAATTATATATACAAGTGGAAAAACATGTAATCACTCTCCTTATAATTAACACCAATGTGATTATTTTCACACTATGTAGGGTAGCAGATTAACCCCTAAAACGCAGGTGTTTACAGTCGATCCCCCCCGAGTGGCGGGGTTGTATCGCAGTCTGAGTACCTGTAGGAAAATATTCGCCAAAAATCAGAGATTATCCCTAGAACATTATACTTGGTATGGCAGATAGTACTTACATTCAGCTTTCTCCAGAGACAGGTGTTGAGCCTTCGTGGACTACCCAAGGACTTGTGGAGACTTGCAAAGTTGGGTAACCAAATTTTCACTTTCACACCTCCAGCAACCCGGTTTCCCCTCTACCACAGCCTCATTCTGTCACAGTAAACTTTATACTACAACGTAAAGGTAGTTAGGAATCCGTATTTGTACAATACGCACTGAAAATAAGGCTAAAATCAACGGAGCGTATGGCCGACATGCACTGTGGCGGCGGTCTTCCCATCACTCAACAAACATTTCCATTTTCACAGCTAAAAACAGGTATACTACATTATTTTCAATCATATTACTTCCCAAAAGATCACCACGGCGCGCTTTTTATTCTGCCTTACGTCCGCCACTTTATTCTCGTTCCTGTCGGCCGCTTGCACTGACTGGGAAGAGCTAGAACTCGCCGTAATCTCACTTTGAAAGCCTGCAGTAAACTGACGCTAAACAGAGGCAAACCCTGAGAAAAAAAGCTATGTTACAACTGGGGAAACAAGCGTTTCCTAGTAGCATAAACTTCTTGTGAGAGGAGATCGCAGATTTACAGTTCTGAGTGCTCAGAGCGATGCCATGTATCACAGCCAGGCTGGCCGGGCCGTGGTGGGGGGGGTACGGGGGGAAAACGCGATATTTGGCAACAACTGAGGTCAGTAGTACAAAGGTAAAGTATGCTAGTTGTAGCTAGAGGGTGGTGGTACTGATAGACAATACCAGCTGGAGCCTGCTTGCCCGCGGTTATTCAAAATTTACTAAAATCGCAAACGCGACGACCCGCCGTCCTGCCCTTATAGCCGAGCGTCGCAAACGCGACGATCCGCGTTTTAGGGGTTAATCAGAGAGAGCAAACAATCCACCATCTCCATTCTGTGTATCCTCATACATGTGAAAAATCCATTTGGTAATGCATTATTCTGATTCATTACCAAACGAATTTTTCATTACCAAATTGGCCCACACTTGGTTATGAAAAATACCAAATGGCAACCCTGACAGGGGAGGGGGGAGGGGGAGGAAGGAAGAGGTGAAGGGACCATGATGTAACAGCTGTTCGGCGCCAGTCGGGAATTTCAAATTACGGGAGGGAAAAAAGTCAGATTTTTTTTTTAATTTTTCGTGGTTTTTGGCCCATTTTGGGAATATTGGATCCCAGGACGATTATGTCCGGTTAGTGGGGATGTTCGGATATTGGGCGTTCGGATATTAGAGGGATTACTTACAGTACCCTCGCGTCCAACACACATTAGTCCAGCACAATTCACGTCCAGCACGGAGAGCAAATAATTAGCATTATTTAATACGATTTAATTACTGCAACACGAGTGTGTTAGCATAACACGCACAGAGCTCCAAGAAGTGGGTGAAATCCGCAGAGTTCACCTCTAGCACGATCACCCCCGGTCCAACACGGTCATACTGGACATTCCCATGATGATGATAGCCAATGAAAACTTCTGATCAAGTAGCCTTCCCCGCCCGCTATCGTGACGTGATCGTGATGCTGCCCAATTAGAAACACTTCTGCTGTCACGTGATGTTTTGTTTAAATTTCTCCCGCCACAGCGCCACTCAGTCGCATAATTCGCATTAGAAGGTGCTTTTTTCTTGCTGCATTTTCTGCCCTTGTTACTGCATTTTACCCTACTCACAATGCCTAGGAAGCCTTCCGAGAACCCCAAGAAGCGTTGGCACCTCCCTCAGGCCACCAAGCTAGAAAGCATCGAGAGGAAGAAGAAAGGGGAAAGGAAAGTTGACATTGCCAAGGCCTACGACATGAATGAAGCCAACGTGAGGACCATAATAAAAAGCCAAGACAAGATCCTGGCAACCGAAGGCTATCACACGGCACTTCATACCAGGTTTGCCGAGGATACGATGGTAAATCGGAACGGTAACATGGTAAAATTGCCGACGATACCACGGGCATTTGGAATTCATCTGGATGGATTCCTGCCGAGGATACAACGGGCAAAACAGTGTGACCAAAACCCAGGCGACTCGACAGAGAATGTATCGTACTACAGCATTGAACATTTAGCCTGACACTGAATACCTGTACATATTAATATTTTAGAATAAACATCAATCGTTTTGAAACCCTTCTCATCGGCGTGTGTACCAGTTTATAAACAAAGTTGCTTCTTATTCTCTACCGAGTCAGCGACAGCGATCACTTTCCACAGTCACGAGACGGGGCTCTGGCAACAGTGTGAGAAGCATGTCCTTTGCCGAGGATTACAGAGTGCTAGGACAGGCAGAAGCAGGACCTTCCATGGCTGTGGATGAAGATAGTGATTCTGAGTGTGATTTCAAAGGATTTATGAGGGAGGTTGAGGAGGAGCAACAGCCATTACCCACTAGTGACGCCAGCAGCCATCCTCCGGGGACCCAGTAGGACTACCTACAGCCTTGGATACCACCTTCCATTCCCAGCAAGCCCACCAACACTATCCTAAAAGGTTAGTTATCCTTCATAGCACAGTACCATTTATCATAATTACAATAGTACCAATATATGTATAGGTATATGGTAGGTATTTAGGGTGACTTTTCCTAGGGTTGCTGACATAATTCATTTTTCTCCATAAGCTCTATTGTTTGTCCAACACGTTTTTGGTCCAACACATGACCCATGCATGACAATATTACCGTGTTGGATGCGAGGGTACTGTATATATATATATATATATACAGGCATACCCCAAAGGCCTTCATGGATTTGAAGAAAGTATATGACAGGGTAGATAGACAAGGATTGTGGAAAGTATTAAGAATATATGGAGTAGATGGGAAGTTACTGAATGTCGTGAAGAGTATGTATGAGAGAGCTAAGGCTGCAGTGCACATGGATAGTGAACTGAGTGAATTTTTCTATCTGAAGGATGGATTGAAACAAGGATGTATCATGTCTCAATGGTTGTTCAATCTGTATATGGATGGGGTTACAAAAGAGATACAAGGTAGGGCAGTGGATGATGGAGTGGCCCTAATGAGAGAGGGCTGCGTTTGGAAACTCCCTGTACTATTGTTTGCAGATAATACTGTGTTGTTAAGTGAAGATGAAGGAGAGCTGCATGGCTTGGTGGATGAGTCTGGGAGTGTGTGTAAGAAATGGAATCTAAAGGTGAACGTAGGGAAGAGTAAAGTTATGGTGTTCGAGAGAAATGAAGTCAGTGAATGTACGGCGAGGTTGGATGGGGAGGAAATGGAAAATGTGAGTGCATTTAAGTACTTGGGTAGTGTGATGAGTAATGATGGAAGTTTAGAGGGTGAAGTGCTCGAAAAGATACAATAAAGAAGAAAGGTTGCTGGTTCCTTGAAAACTGTGATAAGAAACAGGGAAGTGAGCATAGAAGTGAAAAAATTACTACATGACAGTATCATGATACCAATTCTAACGTATGGAAGTGAAGCTTGGACCTTGTTGGAGGTACAGAGGTCAAGAGTGAGTGCAGTGGAAATGAGTTATTTGAGAGAAGCATGTGGAGTCACATGGAGAGACAGACTGACAAATAAGGAAGTGAAGGAGCATTGTGGTGTGGATGTGGATGTGATAGGAAGCATTAGGAGAAACACATTGAGGTGGTTTGGTCATGTGGAATGGAGAGTGAGAGACTGATAAGGAGAGTGTATGTGAGTGAGGTGGAGGGAGAGAGAGGGAGGGGGAACCCAAGGATGAGATGGAGGGATGGAGTGGAGAGGTATATGAGAGAGGAGGGTGTGAGCTGGGAGCAGGGCAGTGAAATGGCAATGAACAAAGCAATAAGGAAGAGATTTGTTTGTGGCCACCCCTTATGGGATTAAGGTGTCTGGCAACAGATAGATAGATAGATCTTCTGACAACCTTCTCTTTTCTCTCTGATAGAGTGACTACCGTACCTGAGAGGGAGATCTGAAGGCCACATCTGGACATACCTACCCCAGTAGAGAAAGACTTGCTGACCAAGACTTCACCATGCCATCCTACTGTTGTGTGCCCCTACACTGCGATAGTGAAGGACATCAATTACAATGAGATGTTCACATGAAAAAAATGTGGATGATTGTCTATCTATCTATCTATCTATTGCCAGATGCATCAATCCCGTTTGGCGTGGCCACAAACAAATCGCCTCCACGTCGCTATGTCCCCTGCCATTTCACTGCCCTGCTCCCAACTCACACCCCCCTCTCTCATATACCTCTCCACCCCATCCCTCCATCTCATCCTCGGCCTCCCCCTCCCTCTTCCCCCCTCCACCTCACTCACATACACTCTCTTCGTCAGTCTCTCACCCTCCATCCTCTCTACATGGCCAAACCACCTCAGTGTGTTCCTTATAACGCTTCCTATCACATCCACATCCACACCACAACGCTCCTTTATATCCTCATTCGTCAGCCTGTTCTCTCCATGCGACTCCACAGGCTCCTCTTAAATAACTCATTTCCACTGCTCTCACTCTTGACCTGTGTCCTCCCAACAACGTCCAAGCTTCACTTCCATATGTTAGAGTTGGTATCACAATACTGTCATGTAGTAACTTTTTCACTTCCATGCTGACTTCCCTGTTTCTTATCACTGCTTTCAAAGAACCAGCAACCTTTCTTCCCTGCTGTACCCTTTCAAGCACTTCACCCTCCAAACCTCCATCCTTACTCATCACACTACCCAAGTACTTAAACGTACCCACATTTTCCAATTCCTCACCATCCAACCTCGCTGTACATTCACTGACTTCACCTCTCTTGAAGACCATCACTTTACTCTTCCCTACATTCACCTTTAGATTCCGCTTCTTACACACTCTCCCAAACTCATCCACCAAGCCTTGCAGCTCCCATTCGTCTTCACTCAACAACACTGTATCATCTGCAAACAACAGTACAGGGTGTTTCCAAACACTATCCTCTCTCACCAGGGCCACCTCAACATCCACTACCCTACCTTGTACCTCTTTTATTACCCCATCCATGAACTTGTTGAACGAAAGGCAATGATAGACTACGTGTGTGTGGATGAGCGAATGAGAAGACAAGTGTTGGATGCAAGGGTGTGGAGAGGGTGGGGGAATGGAGTCTCGGACCATCACTTAGTGATGGCCAAGGTAGAGCTGCAAAGAAAGTGGTTGAGGAGGCGAAGGGGAAGACAGGAGGAAGCAGCTCCTGTGAGAAGAGTGGAGAAATTGCAAGATAGTGAGAAGAGGACAGAGTATAAGAGCATAGTGGAAGAAAGATTGGGAAGGTATGAGCTAGAGCAGATGGAAGGGGTGGAAGACGTATGTAAGATATTCACGGAAGAGATAAGCGCAGCGTGTGAGGCGGTTTGTGGAGTGAGGAGGAGATGCAAGGGTGTGCAAGGGACAGCATGGTGGAATGATGAGGTGAAACGAGCTGTGGAACAAAAGAAGAAGGCATATGGTGAATGGTTGGCGAGTAGAGGTAGGGGAGAAGATGAGAGAGAGAAGAGAGAGGTATATGTTAGCAGGAGAAGGGAGGTTAAGAGACTGGTGAAGGAGAGTAAGAAGAAAGTGGATGAAAAGTTTGGGAGGAATCTGAGTGTGAAATGGAGGGAGAGTAAGAAATTGTTTTGGAAGGAGGTAAAGAAAGTAAGGCAGTGTGAAAGGGGAAATAGTAGGGGAGTGAAAGATAGGAATAATAGATTGTTGGTGGAGAAGAGAGAGAAATTGAGGAGATGAAAGGAGCACTTTGAGGATTTGTTGAATGTAGAGAGTGAGAGCAGTGTGAGTATAAGTGGTTGGGGAATGGCTGGGAGAAGAAGAGATGAGAGGAGGGAGGAAGAGATCAGTAGGTCGGAAGTAGTGGAAGCGATGAAGATTAAGCTGGGAAAGGCCCCAGGAATTGATGGAGTGTGTGGTGAAATGCTTAGGTATGGGGGTGAGAGTGTTGTGGAGTGGATATGGAAGTTGTGTAGATTGGCTTGGGAAGAGGGAAGGGTTCCAGAGGACTGGAAATCGGGTATAATTGTTCCTCTGTACAAAGGAAAAGGGGAGAGAGAAGTATGTGGTAACCATAGGGGTATTTGCCTTCTTAGTGTGACTGGTAAAATATATGGTAGAATACTCATTGATAGGGTTAGGCATATGACAGAGGAGCTAGTTGGAGAAGAACAAGGGGGATTTAGGAAGGGAAAAGGGTGTGTAGATCAGATATTTGTTCTAAGATGTTTAGTGGAGAAGTATCTAGAGAAGGGAAGGAAAGTGTACGCTGCCTTCATGGACTTGGAGAAAGCTTATGACAGAATAGATAGGAAAGGTATGTGGAAGGTATTAAGAATATATGGAGTGGAGGGGAAATTGTTGAGTGCTGTGAAGAGTATGTACGAGGGAGCTAGGGCTACGGTGCGAGTGGATGGTGAGCTGGGTGAGTTCTTTGATCTCAATGTGGGCCTGAAACAGGGGTGTGTAATGTCTCCATGGCTGTTTAATATATATATGGATGGGGTTGTAAAGGAGGTACAAGGTAGGGCAGTGGATGTGGGGGTGGCCCTAATGAAGGAGGGTGAGATTTGGAAGCTTCCGGTGTTGCTGTTTGCTGATGATACAGTATTGTTGAGTGACGATGAATGGGAGTTGCAAGGTTTGGTGAATGAATTTGGGACAGTGTGTAGGAGGAGGAAGCTGAAAGTTAATGTAAACAAAAGCAAACTTATGGTGTTTGAGAGGAATGAAGTCACAGAGTGTGCAGTGAGGTTGGATGGTGAGGATATGGAGAATGTGAGTGCATTCAAGTACTTGGGTAGTGTGATGAGTAAGGATGGAACTTTGGGGGATGAAGTACATGAAAGGGTACAGCAGGGAAGGAAGGTTGTTGGCACACTGAAAACAGTGATGAGAAATAGGGAGGTGAGTATGGAAGTTAAGAAGTCACTGCATGATGGTATTGTGATCCCTACCCTGACGTATGGAAGCGAGGCGTGGACCTTGCAAGAGGGGAACAAGTCAAGAGTGAGAGCAGTGGAAATGAGTTACTTGAGAGGAGCATGTGGAGTGACGTGGAGGGACAGGTTGACGAATGAAGAAGTGAAGGAACGTTGTGGGGTAGATGTGGATGTGGTTGAAAAGATTAGGAGAAATACACTGAGGTGGTTTGGACATGTGGAGAGGATGGAGAATGAAAAACTGACTAAGAGGGTGTATGTAGGTGAGGTGGAGGGAGGGAGAGGGAGGGGTAGACCGAGGATGAGGTGGAGGGATGGAGTTGAGAGGTATATGAGGGAGGGGGGGGTGAGTTGGGGGGAGGGGAGTCAAATGGTGGGTGACAGAGTGACTTGGAGGCGTTTTGTCTGCGGCCACCCTTTGCGGGATTAGGGCGTCAGGCTATAGATAAATAGATAGATAGATAGATGTACAGATTGAACAACCATGAAGACATGACACATCCCTGTTTCAACCCAACCTTCAAAGAGAAAAATTCACTTAGTTCACCATCCACACGCACTGCAGCCTTAGCACCATCATACATACTCTTCACAGCATTCAGCAACTTCCCATCTACTCCATATATTCTTAATACTTTCCACAATCCTTGTCTATCCACCCTGTCATATGCTTTCTCCAAATCCATGAAAGCTGCATACAACTTCTTTCCCTTCTCTAGAAACTTTTCCACTAAAGATCTAAGAATGAATATCTGATCTACACAACCTCTTCCCTTCCTAAAGCCTCCCTGTTCTTCTCCAACTAATTCCTCTGTTCTTTCCCTAACTCTGTCAGTAAGTATCCTACCATACACTTTTCCTATTATACTAAGAAGACAAATGCCCCTATGATTACCACACACTTCTTTTTCCCCTTTTCCTTTGTACAAGAGAATAATTATACCTGACTTCCAATCCTCCGGGACTCTACCTTCCTCCCAGGCCAATCTGCACATCTTCCACATCCATTCCCCATGCTTCAGCATTTCACCACACACTCCATCAATTCCTGGGGTTTTCCCCAATTTAACTTTCTTCATTGCTTCCACAACTTCTATCCTACTGATTTCTTCCTGTCTTCTCACCTCACTCCTTCTCCCAGCCACTCCCCAGCCACTTATACTCGCATTACTTCCATCCTGTATGTTCAACAATTCCTTAAAGTGTTCTCTCCATCTGCTCACTTTTTCTCCCTTCTCCACTAGTAATCTACCATTTTTGTCTTTCACTCCCCTGCTAACCTCACTTCCACCCTGTCTTACTCTCTTCACCTCTTTCCAGAACATCATCTTACAGTCCCTCCACTTTACACTCAAATTCCTTCCAAATTCCTCATCCACTCTCTTCTTACTCTCTCTTACTAATCTTTTCACCTCTCTCTTTCTTTCTGCATATAACTCTCTCTTCCGCCTCTCAACTTCTTCCACGCCCCTATTTCTCATCCATTCATTGTATGCTTTCTTCTTTTGTGCCACAGCCTGTCTCACCTCTTCAGTCCACGACGCTGTTCCTTGCACCCCCCCTCCGTCTTCTCTTCCTCCCACACACCACATCAGATGCTGCACATATTTCTTCTGTAAATATCCTGCACACACCTTCCATGTCCCCCATCTGCTCCAATTCATATTTACCCAATCATTCCTCCACTTCTCTTTTATACTCCGCCTTTTTCTCATCCTCTTATAACCTTTTCACTCTCCTTGCAACTACTCCTTCCTCTTGTCTTTCCCTTCTTCTATTCCTCCATCTTACTTGGATCCTAATTCTGGCCACCACCAATTAGTGGATGATTGTAATCAAAGGATTTTCACTCTCTATAGTATATGCAGCGTGGTCTGCAGACAGAATTTCACACATGATGATTTTATTCCTAATGGTTGGTAATTTTTTACAAGAAACATGGATGAGCTCCAATTCAGTTCATGTGGGGTTTCCTCTATTTCATGTTTCTGTAATTCTATTTGTTTAACAATAATTTTCCCTAATAACAGAAATAAGAACACTGCAGACATTAACTGTCCTTATAACATGTTGCCTTTTTTTTTTTTTTTTTTTTTTAAATACTTGGAAACAGCTTCATTATATGCTTATCTTGTAGATATAACTGGATGTATATATTACGATCCCATATAGAAGTAAAATACTGTATTGTACCCCAAATGGGGACTAACAAACATACAAACTTTTAGACTTAAACCCTTGTGAGTTGGACTCCCCTAAGTATATGATATATTAAGGGGGTACAATAGTCAAGAGAATCATAATAATGAAATCCCCACCTTATTTCAGTTCAATATTATATGATATGCAAATTGTTTAATGCTCTAAATGATAATCACTGCAATTATCTCGTTTCCTTTAAGGCAAGAAACCATTTACAACGCTCGGTGGTAACCATATAACCAAACCATACGTGCTCCCTACATGTCAACAGGTGGGTTGGTGGAGGGTTAGTGCCCCTCCCCGTAAAACAAATAACTCAAAGTCAATGGCCACCCCTTACAGGATTGTGGCGTCTGGCAACAGATAGATAGATAGACTTTAAGATAGTGTATACAGGTAACTTCATAACTAGACAAGGACATTTTTGTCAAGTTAACCCTTTCACGCACAATGACTCAAAGTGCATCAGAATAGTTATTGGCTGAAGAGTAACCGATGATGCACTATCAGTGATGGTCTGAAGGGATGCTGATTTGGCAATTTTGGACAAAAATATTAACCAAAAATTAACTTTTAGCATGAAGTATGTCAATCTTTGGTGCATCAAAGGTGAACGTGTCTATGCAGTCACAACTCGTTATACGATGGGGTTATGTCAGATGGGGTTATGTCAGGTCATACCTTAATGTATAACGATTTAAATGTAAATCGGGAGATTGAAACACATTATAAAAGGGTGGTTACGTCAACTCAACTTCCCAAAGTCACCTACCCAAGACTGAAACAAAAATGACAACCCACCTTAATCACTTCCTGTATCGGTCCAAGTCGTCTCCATGACCAAAACAAACACCATCACACCAATACAGGCAGCGTTACTCACATACAGTAAATCGTTGCAACAACACAACAATCACACTTGCATAACGTTAGCCTGGTGCTACAAGATGTATAGGCCTACTGTAACACGATGCTTGACAGAGAGGTGACCCTAGCAGGGAGGGCACACGTGAACGAGTGGAAAAGACAGGGCTTTGAAGGGGTGGCGGGACCGCAACTGAACCAAAACAATGCTCTGCACGCTGGGGTCGCCATCTTGCCTGAGACAAGCGACTGTCGCCTTGCGTGTGCCTGGCGCTTCGTACGAAATTTTCCGAGGGCGATATCGTTATAGTGGGAAATTCATCGCAAATTGGATTTTGGGGTGGAACTTTTCTGTTATCGTTGTAGCGAATTATTGTATACCGAATCAACGTATAACGAGTAGTGACTGTATCAAGGCCAACACTCTCAAACAATTGGCTTTCTCTCAGCTTTTGGTGCATGGGGGGGGGGAGATTTTTGGCAATTTACTCAAAAACTATTGGTCATATTGGAATTCCAACAATCCCACGTAAAAGCTCGTGAAATTCTCCATCTAGACATATGCTTAGTTCTTCCACTGTGAGGACAAAATATTGCAGTAGGGTTTTAGGCAGTTATTTTCACTGAACAACAGTATTCTCACCACATTTTGGTACTTTCACAGTACTTTTACTCATCAATTTTGTGTGTTTTTCTTAGCTTACCATACAGCATAAACAACAGGGAAGATGATGGCATACAGTTTATACCAATACTATATAACCAATTTCTAGGACAAATAAAATCCATGGAAATGTTTTCCTTGTGTGCAAGTCCAGCCTGCCCTTGCAGCATTTTCTCTGATCATGTCACATAAACTTACAGAAAACTTATGGTGCACGAAAGGGTTAAAGGTAACCTCTACCTCAAGTTAAAACTTAAGGGGATATAGGATCTTACTGTGCTGTACAGTATAGGCTAATAAATGCTGCAAATTCAGATTTACAGTAGCTAAACCAACATAATATGTCATAAAGGCTTATTGGAGATATAACATTTTCAGCTGTACTCTGGCCCAAGCGAGCCCAATACTGTTGTATCTCCAATAAACCTTTATCTCTTGTTATAAAGGTTTAACCATTATATTAACTATCATGGCACTGTGATATTTCACCTTGTAATTTACCTGGTACAATTTACTGGCCCATTTTCTATCTATCTATCTACTGCCAGACGCCTCAATCCCACAAATGGTGGCCACAAACAAATCCTCTCCATGTTGCCCTGTCCCCTGCCATTTCATTGCCCTGCTCCCAACTCACACACCCCTCTCTCATATACCTCTCCACTCCATCCCTCCACCTCTTGGAGGGCCTCCCCCTCCCTCTCCTCCACTCCACCTCACTCACATACACTCTCCTCATCTGTCTCTCACTCTCCATCCTCTCCACATGGCCAAACCACCTCAGTGTATTTCTCCTAATGCTTCCCATCACATACACAGCACAATGCTCCTTCACTTCCTCATTTGTCAGTCTGTCTTTCCATGTGACTCAACATGCTCCTCTCTAACTCATTTCCACTGCTCTCACTCTTGACTTCTGGCCCTCCAACAAGGTCTAAGCTTCACTTCCATACGTTAGAGTTGGTATCACAATACTGTCATGTTGTAATTTTTCACTTCCATGCTCACTTCCCTGTTTCTTAACACTGCTTTCAAGGAACCAGCAACCTTTCTTCCTTGTTGTACCCTTTCAAGCACTTCACCCTCTAAACTTCCATCCTTACTCATCACACTACCGAAGTACAGCTCCGGACAGATGAAACGGCTACACCCCATCCACCAGCAACTTGGTTTGGGTCTCAGTGGTTTTGGTAACAGTTGCAGGTGGAGGGAGGGGGGATGTGGGAGGGTGAGGAGGGGAGAAATGTGGGCGGAGTTCTATAGGGGGTAGTGTGGGAGGGTGAAGAAGCACCACAGTCTGGCTGGTGGGAGGGGGAGAGGAATGGTTGGGTAGCGGAGACGAGAGTCTGCTGGAGGGTAAGACAGGTGAGTGTGATTAAATGAAAAGAAATTACAAAAAATGATTTATTATAATATCTGCTGCATATATTGCATTTTATCTACTAAATAAAAACACTATCTATTATTCACCACCGTATTTGGGTATCCTACTCATTATTATTATCCTTTGGATATTAGGCAATAAATAAAGATATTGGACGGTCTTTCGGACCCGAACCAATTTTTTCATAACTTTTTTCTTCAGCTATTTCCGTATTCCTATTATCCCTCGTGCTTGAAGTCCCCCTTTTTATCACTTTCTCCTACGCCCTACATTTTTTTTTTAGGCATAAGGCAGTTTAACTTTCTCTTTCAATAACCATATTTGTCAACAAATATTCCTTTCATTAATCTATTTAATTACCTGTTTTCTTTCAATATGCATTTGTCTAATAATGGGTGTTACACTTTAATTGGCGCCCCTATTTGACGTTTTGAATAAATTTGGTCTAAATTTACGCATATATTGCAGTCTCTCTCAAGTAGGCTGGCAACCTCACACATCCTCCCCCCTGCTTTCTCCTTCTCTCGCTACCCGTTCCCTCCTTTCCTTTTGTAGTACTGTTTATCTATTCTTTCTCATATTTTTAACCTCATTCCTTCTTACAAACTTTTAGTGCCATAGGAATTTCTCCCTTATCACCTACAGTCCTACTACATGAAAGTGGAAAAAACTGCCATCGGGAAAAGAATAACTGCAAATTTATGGCGAAGGTTACGATATTAGTTATTTAGAATGAAAATGATGGCAGATACGCATTCTTGACGTGATTATCACAGCCACAGCATTTCGCCTTCATAAAACAGGACTATAGGTTTCATGCATTACCTCCTTACGTCCAGCATTACTGTGCAGAACGCCATGTATGGACCACAAGGACAGTAATGGTAGTCATCGTGATTCTCATGAATCTCTCCGTAGGCTATTGAAAACAGTGCTTTATGCTCAACTTCAGAATTATGTTCTCATCATGGCAATGATAGGCAAAGATAATAAAAACAATACAGTAACCCCTCCAATATCCGGATCAATAGAGCCATAGGCAGGTCCGGATAGTGGTCCTGTCCGGATATTGGGCCCCAGCTTATGGACTAATACTTACGGACCCTAACTCTGAAAAACACCTATGCAACTCCCTCTGGACATGCATAGCACCTATTTAAGACCCAAATCACACCAATAAGGGACATAAAAGACTGAAATAAATGCAAAAGAACCATAAAATGAGGTTTTAGAGGTGAGTTTATACAATATTAAACATTCTGGGTACTTACAAGTCCCTTGGTCTTGGACTGGTTTGAACCGCCAGTTTGCTGTCCACAGTTAATCCTCTGCACTCTAAATTCTAATTTCTTAACACTGCACAACACTGTAAATTCCTGTGTGTTCTAGTGGCAAGGTATTGCAGTTTATTCACTGTTTATTCACAAAAAACAAGCACCTGTGGCTTGCACTGTTATGAGTATCTGCTCTCCATCGGAGTTAAGCTGTGACTGTTGATGTTGGTGGGGTAACAGAGTTGCCAGATCGCAACAGCCACATTACCAATCTCCTCAACTTTCATTGTCAAATATAACTTTTCATTACCAAATTCGTAAAGCTAGCATATATTCTTCACTAATTATATATACAAGTGGAAATACATGTAATCACTCTCCTTATAACTAACACCATGTTGATTATTTTCACACTATGTAGGGTAGCAGATTAATCAGAGAGAGCAAACAATCCACCATCTCCATCCTGTGTATCCTCATACATGTGAAAAATCCATTTGGTAATGCATTATTCTAATGCATTACCAAACGAATTTTTCATTACCAAATTGGCCCACACTTGGTAATGAAAAATACCAAATGGCAACCTGACAGGGGAGGGGGGAGGGGGAGGAAGGAAGGGGTGAAGGGACCATGGTGTAACAGCTGTTTGGCGCCAGGCGGGAATTTCAAATTATGGGAGGGAAAAAAGTCAGATTTTTTTCGAATTTTTTGCAGTTTTTGGCCCATTTTGGGAATATTGGATCCCAGGAGGATTATGTCCGGTTAGTGGGGATGTTCGGATATTGGGCGTTCGGATATTAGAGGGATTACTGTATATACAACCAAATTATCATTTATTATACAACAAAGCTCAAACTGCCTCCGTGCTACCTGAAAAAAATTAAATACATCATTGCCATGATGAGAACATAATTCTGAAGTTGAGCATAAAGCACTGTTTTCAATAGCCTATGGAGAGATTCATGAGAATCACGATGACTACCATTACTGTCCTTGTGGTCCATACATGGCGTTCTGCACAGTAATGCTGGACGTAAGGAGGTAATGCATGAAATCTATAGTCCTTCTGTTTTATGAAGGCGAAATGCTGTGGCTGTGATAATCACGTCAAGAATGCGTATCTGCCAACATTTTCATTCTAAATAACTAATATCGTAACCTTCGCCATAAATTTCCAGTTATTCTTTTCCCGATGGCAGTTTTTTCCACTTTCATGTAGTAGGACTGTAGGTGATAAGGGAGAAATTCCTATGGCACTAAAAGTTTGTAAGAAGGAATGAGGTTAAAAATATGAGAAAGAATAGATAAACAGTACTACAAAAGGAAAGGAGGGAACGGGTAGCGAGAGAAGGAGAAAGCAGGGGGGAGGATGTGTGAGGTTGCCAGCCTACTTGAGAGAGACTGCAATATATGCGTAAATTTAGACCAAATTTATTCAAAACGTCAAATAGCGGCGCCAATTAAGGTGTAACACCCATTATTAGACAAATGCATATTGAAAGAAAACAGGTAATTAAATAGATTAATGAAAGGAATATTTGTTGACAAATATGGTTATTGAAAGAGAAAGTTAAACTGCCTTATGCCTAAAAAAAAATGTAGGGCGTAGGAGAAAGTGATAAAAAGGGGGACTTCAAGCACGAGGGATAATAGGAATACGGAAATAGCTGAAGAAAAAAGTTATGAAAAAATTGGTTCGGGTCCGAAAGACCGTCCAATATCTTTATTTATTGCCTAATATCCAAAGGATAATAATAATGAGTAGGATACCCAAATACGGTGGTGAATAATACAGTGTTTTTATTTAGTAGATAAAATGCAATATATGCAGCAGATATTATAATAATTCATTTTTTGTAATTTCTTTTCATTTAATCACACTCACCTGCCTTACCCTCCAGCAGACTCTCGTCTCCGCTACCCAACCATTCCTCTCCCCCTCCCACCAGCCAGACTGTGGTGCTTCTTCACCCTCCCACACTACCCCCTATATAACTCCGCCCACATTTCTCCCCTCCTCACCCTCCCACATCCCCCCTCCCTCCACCTGCAACTGTTACCAGAACCACTGAGACCAAACCAAGTCGCTGGTGGATGGGGTGTAGCCGTTTCATCTGTCCGGAGCTGTACTTAAATCCACTCACATTTCTAGTGGTAATTATAACAGACTCAAGAGCATGGCCATACCATCTCAGTTCTCGTGGACCAAAAAATCCACTCCTGCACAAGTTTCCATAAAGGAGGGGGCTTTGCAGCAGAGGTGCACCTTGGGTCCAAGTAGCTGTGAAGACACAGTCATTCCTCCAGAATTTGGTGCAGAGGAAACTGTACAGTGTGATACAACCAAGAGCAATTCTATCGCAATGCAGGCAACCATAATACATTCTCTAGACTCAAAAAGCACTAGTGTTCAAATGCATGAACAACGTTTTTACAGTCGAAATATTAAGAAATAACCCCAAAAGCATTCATTTCTACACTTGGTTGACAGTTTCAACAAATTCAATTTTGTTTTATCCACCCCTGGACCTGCTACTTAGTCTTAATTATTTTTATGGACCCATTTATACTCCTCAGGTTCCTGAGCAGTTTCTGATGGTCCTTATGAATTTAAGGCAATTTGAGGAAAAACAAAACTAATTTTGAATTAGGAGAATTATTTGCTGTTTCAAAGAAAGGTGTGTACAACATTTTCATTACGTGGGTTAGATTCATGTCACTGCAAATGAGGGAAATAAGTCTGTGGTCATAAGAGGACATAGTGAAGTTTTATACACCACACAAATTTTCTGACAAGTTTCCTAGTACTAGGGTAATTGAAGATGGAACTGATATCCCCATCAGACAGCCTAAACTTCCCTTAGCACAATAGGCAAGTTTCTCAGATTATACGAATAGGAATACTCTGAAAGTAGTTGTAGGTCATACACCAGGCGATTGATATCCTGTGTATCACCTGCCTATGATGGTTCTGTAAGTGACTGCAGCATCACAGAATGGACTGAAATACCTAGATCTTGTGATGCAGGTGACAACATAATGGCTGACACAAGTTTTGAGGTCCAAGACTGCTTTGTTCCATATAATGTGACTGTCAATATTCCAACTATGTTTAAGGATCTATCTATCTATCTATTGCCAGACGCCTCAATCCCGTTTGGGGTGGCCACAAACAAATCGCCTCCAAGTCGCCCTGTCCCCCACCATTTCACTGCCCTGCTCCCAACTCACACCCCCCTCTCTCATATACCTCTCCACCCCATCCCTCCATCTCATCCTCGGCCTCCCCCTCCCTCTTCCCCCCTCCACCTCACTCACATACACTCTCTTCGTCAGTCTTTCACCCTCCATCCTCTCCACATGGCCAAACCACCTCAGTGTGTTCCTCATAACGCTCCCTATCACATCCACATCAACACCACAACGTTCCTTTATATCCTCATTCGTCAGCCTATCTCTCCATGTGACTCCACAGGCTCCTCTTAAATAACTCATTTCCACTGCTCTCACTCTTGACTTGTGTCCTTCAAACAACGTCCAAGCCTCACTTCCGTACGTTAGAGTTGGTATCACAATACTGTCATGTAGTATGGTGTCACAATACTGTCATGTAGTAACTTTTCCACTTCTTTGCTCACTTCCCTTTTTCTTATCACTGCTTTCAAAGAACCAGCAACCTTTCTTCCCTGCTGTACCCTTTCAAGCACTTCACCCTCCAAACCTCCATCCTTACTCATCACACTACCCAAGTACTTAACCCCTACACCGCGGGCATGTTTACCGATGTTTTGCGTGTGACGCGGGGTTATTCGGGCTCCGACAGACTCTCAAAAAATATTTGCCAAAAATCAGTTATTAGTCCTAGAATATTAAAATTACATATGCTTATGGCACATACCTTCAGCTTTCTCCTGGAATGTTTGTTGAGCCTTCGTCAGTTACCGTAGGACTTGTGGAGACCTCTGAAGTTGGGTAACGAAGTCTCCACTTTACACTTCCCGACAACCCGTAATATGATTACCACAGCTAGATATTAACACTATAAACACTACTCTATGATTTTCAAGCAGTTTGAGATCCATACTCCAAAAAAAAACCCACTGTGAAAGCAATGAAAATTACGAGCGCGTCTGACCGTCGCACTGGCACTAGTTCGCTCTTGGTACTCTGTCATTTATTATTCATAAAACCCCTCACACTTTATATTTCTATTACTATATAACACTTATATATATCTACAGTCTTTATCCATAAGTTTCCTTCAGTAGTATTAGTTTATTGTCACTGTAGGGATTCAACTTCTTTCAGTAAAATACGTAGCATTCACTTTCTCGTCCTGTATACTAGCATTGAGAGTGAATGTCACTTTCATCTTCACTCTCATAACTCATAGTATTCAGACATGCTAGAGTGAAACTTTCACTTTCATTACTCCTTGGGTATATACTCGTATTCTTATAATACTACTCATTTACATTTCTATTTACATTCTCTATTTTATTTACGTTATTTACATTTCCATTTTATTTACAGTGTTATGCACTGTCACTTGAAGTAACTTATAAAACTATTTTCCATTGTTCACGTATATTTACATTCATTACTTTCACTTGCTGTTTACACATTATTTACACATTATTTACAATTCCACTTGCACTGTTTTACTCAATAGAAAGATCGTAGTCACTCTTTTATCAATTGTCAGCCCTTTACCCCTTTCCACACGAGGTTTAGTAGGGGGTAAAGGTCACAGGGCCCTTTGCATGGGGGTGAAAAAGTCCCTGAAGTCAGCAAGAAGAAACAGACGTACCTCTACTTCGGAAGATGAAAGTAAACTGATAAGGGAGGGCCGTGGTAGAGGCCTACTTAGGGGATATTCAGTGCTACCAATGTTAGCTCTTGAAACAGCTATGTATAGCACAAATGATTGGCAGGAAATCTAGACAATACAATATAAATTAGGTAGTTCCAGGTGAATGTAAATATCACTTTGGCTTCTCCCTTCCCTCCTTACATGTATATTTATTACGAAAATAGATTATACAGCATATTTCAAAGGGAAAAAAACAGCGAAAATTAGCGAACGAGTGCACGTGAGGTGTTGTCAGGTGATAATTAGCCAATTCCAGGACTATGGCACTCTCACTTACCTTATTTCTTTCTTGTATATATTATTTGGTATAAGAATAGGACATAGGGCTTATTTCAATGGATGAAATCAGTGAAAAATTCCAGGGAAGATTTACTTAGCTGTAGCACGGCCGGGCAGGCGAGAGGATAGGGTAATGGAGGGGGGGTAGGGAGGGAAGTCAAGAACGGGGAGAAATGGTTAAATTGTCAACAATGGATGGGAGTACAGATGAGATTAGGAGTGCTGACTAGTGTTGGACATTGGCAGTACTGATAGATGATACAAGCCCCCACTTGGAAGCCCGGGTGAATTCAAAATAACACAGAATCAAAAAAGCGACGCCCCGCGGTATGATCCCTTGCTCCCAAGCGTCACGAAAGTGACGCCCCGCGGTTAAGGGGTTAAACATACTCACATTTTCCAATTCCTCACCATCCAACCTCGCTGTACATTCACTGACTTCACCTCTCTCAAAGACCATCACTTTACTCTTCCCTACATTCACCTTCAGATTCCGTTTCTTACACACTCTCCCAAACTCATCCACCAAGCCTTGCAGCTCTCCTTCATCTTCACTCAACAACACAGTATCATCTGCAAACAACAGTACAGGGAGTTTCCAAACACTATCCTCTCTCACCAGGGCCACTCCAACATCCACTACCCTACCTTGTACCTCTTTTATTACCCCCATCCATGTACAGATTGAACAACCATGGAGAAATGACACATCCCTGTTTCAACCCAACTTTCAAAGAGAAAAATTCACTTAGTTCACCATCCACATGCACTGCAGCCTTCGCACCATCGTACATACTCTTCACAGCATTCAACAACTTCCCATCTACTCCATATATTCTTAACACTTTCCACAATCCTTGTCTATCCACCCTGTCATATGCTTTCTCCAAATCCATGAAAGCTGCATACAACTTCTTTCCCTTCTCTAGAAACTTTTCCACTAAAGATCTAAGAATGAATATCTGATCTACACAACCTCTTCCCTTCCTAAAGCCTCCCTGTTCTTCTCCAACTAATTTCTCTGTTCTTTCTCTAACTCTGTCAATAAGTATCCTACCATACACTTTTCCTATTATACTAAGAAGACAAATGCCTCTATGATTACCACACACTTCTTTTTCCCCTTTACCTTTGTACAAGGGAATAATTATACCTGACTTCCAATCCTCCGGGACTCTACCTTCCTCCCAGGCTAATCTGCACATCTTCCACATCCATTCTACTACTATCTCTCCCCCATGCTTCAGCATTTCACCACACACTCCATCAATTCCTGGGGCTTTCCCAGATTTAACTTTCTTCATTGCTTCCACAACTTCTATCCTACTGATTTCTTCCTGTCTTCTCACCTCCCTCCTCCTCCCAGCCATTCCCCAGCCACGTATACTCGCATTACTTCCATCCTCTACGTTCAACAATTCCTTAAAGTGTTCTCTCCATCTGCTCACTTTTTCTCCCTTCTCCACTAGTAATCTACCATTTTTATCTTTCACTCCCCTGCTAACTTCACTTCCACCCTGTCTTACTCTTTTCACCTCTTTCCAGAACATTTTCTTACAGTCCCTCCACTTTACACTCAAATTCCTTCCAAATTCCTCATTCACTCTCTTCTTACTCTCTCTTACTAATCTTTTCACCTCTCTCTTTCTTTCTGCATATAACTCTCTCTTCCGCCTCTCAACTTCTTCCACGCCCCTATTTCTCATCCATTCATTGTATGCTTTCTTCTTTTGTGCCACAGCCTGTCTCACCTCTTCAGTCCACCACGCTGTTCCTTGCACCCCCCCTCCGTCTTCTCTTCCTTCCACACACCACATCACATGCTGCACATATTTCTTCTGTAAATATGCTACACACACCTTCCACGTCTCCCATCTGCTCCAATTCATATTTGCCCAATTGTTCCTCCACTTCTCTCTTATACTCTGCCTTTTTCTCATCCTCTTGTAACCTTTGCCCGTTGTTAATTAATGAATCAATCGAACACACATTATACACTTGTTTTTCTTCAACATTCCATAACCTTACTAGAATTCACTAACTGCTTCAACCTTGTTCAAGAAAAAAAAAGAAAAAAAAAAAACTCTCCGGAAAGACTGTCCTTAAGCACAGAATGATTACAAGCAAATGGGTCCACACCAAGAGGCTTTGGTCTTGCCAAGCTTATGAAATGTTAAAATCAACACTTTCTAATTCAGATACACTGCTTGTCTCAGACCTGATATTCATTTGCTACATGCTTTGTAACTTCACAAAATGCACTGTGCCATTTCATGCTTGAAAACATGGGACATGCCAGACGGGATCAACAAACTGCTGTGCAAAATGACTGAAAGTATTAACCTCCTAATGTATTTTCTCCCTCTTTGCCAGTTGCTATTTAATGAATCAATCGAACACACATTATACTCTTGTTTTTCTTCAACATTCCATAACCTTACTAGAATTCACTAACTGCTTCAACCTTGACTTACCACTTCAAAATCATGTACTACCCTCTGTAATCAAATTTTTCTCAGCCACCTGCACTGTTGTGTCCATGGTTTCCACACTTCTTCCCTTAACCCCTTCTTTACTGAAGTGCATTTGACAGTACACGTGTACATCCCTTCTTAAAGCCACTGAGGTAATGAGAAAATTTTGGAAGTACACATGTATGTACTTCCAAACATCATGGTTGTCTGCACAGCTTTGCTGCCTCGGTATGGCTCTTATAATCCTTCAACGTGGTTTTCAGCTGCAGAAAAAGCTGGACTACATGGTAACACTCCTTTTCTCTCAACCACTGGTAACATTATTATGTCATACATAGGCTATGTCATGAAAGCTCATTAGTGTCAACCAATTGTCGACTGCATATATGACATGATTTCTCAAGCACCAATCAGATTATCAGCCTCCCCACCACCCACACCTCCCCTGCGAGTCTCCAACTATGTTTCATGTAAATTTGTGAATAATGACTTAGTGTGCCTGCGGCCTCTGGCCACAGACCCCATTATACAGAAACAAGCCGTTAAGTGATGAGGAGGTGGATTTTACCCTTCACTAAGACAGTGATCTGGATGAATCTGATAATAAGTGGTTGTCTGAGGAAAGTAACGATGATCCATTGTATGAGCCGGAAGAGAGTGAGAGTGGGAACACAGACGACAGTGAAAGTTGTGTGTCGAGCGTGTCTGCCACGAGTTCTGACACCTCTTCAACTCCTCACGCATTAAGTTACTGAGTGACCCTTTTTCAAACAAAAGATCATGGGTAGGAGATGGGTTGATGTAACTAAAAGTGAGTTCTTTGTGTTTCTTTATGTTCAGCTGAACACTACCAGGCCTGGCACGACCAGTAACCCACACACATTCCTCTCTCTCATCTTTCTCTTACTATATCCCTTCTTTTTTCCTTCCTTTTATAATTCCTACAGCCATACTCTTTTCCTTTTATATCAGTTTTTCCCCTCTTCAGTTTCTCTTCACTTCTTTCCTTCTTCTTTATTGCGTATGGTCTTGCCTTGCCTGGTTGCGTCTGCCTTGGAGCACACCTGTATATAAGTCACCTTCTCACCCACAAAAAAACTATTATTCACTGCAAGAAATCAACATAAATTACTATCTATCTATCTATCTATTGCCAGATGCCTCAATCCCGTTTGGGGTGGCCACAAACAAATCGCCCTGTCCACCACCATTTCACTCCCCTGCTCCCAACTCACACCCCCCTCTCTCATATACCTCTCCACCCCATCCCTCCATCTCATCCTCGGCCTCCCCCTCCCTCTTTCCCCCTCCACCTCACTCACATACACTCTCTTCGTCAGTCTTTCACCCTCCATCCTCTCCACATGGCCAAACCACCTCAGTGTGTTCCTCATAACGCTTCCTATCACATCCACATCAACACCACAACGCTCCTTTATATCCTCATTCGTCAGCCTGTCTCTCCATGTGACTCCACAGGCTCCTCTTAAATAACTCATTTCCACTGCTCTCACTCTTGACTTGTGTCCTTCCAACAACGTCCAAGCTTCACTTCCGTACGTTAGAGTTGGTATCACAATACTGTCATGTAGTAACTTTTTCACTTCCATGCTCACTTCCCTGTTTCTTATCACTGCTTTCAAAGAACCACCAACCTTTCTTCCCTGCTGTACCCTTTCAAGCACTTCACCCTCCAAACCTCCATCCTTACTCATCACACTACCCAAGTACTTAAACGTACTCACATTTTCCAATTCCTCACCATCCAACCTCGCTGTACATTCACTAACTTCACCTCTTTCAAAGACCATCACTTTACTCTTCCCTACATTCACCTTTAGATTCCGTTTCTTACACACTCTCTCAAACTCATCCACCAAGCCTTGCAGCTCCCCTTCGTCTTCACTCAACAACACAGTATCATCTGCAAACAACAGTACAGGGAGTTTCCAAACACTATACTCTCACCAGGGCCACTCCAACATCCACTACCCTACCTTGTACCTCTTTTATTACCCCATCCATGTACAGATTGAACAACCATGGAGACATGACACATCCCTGTTTCAACCCAACTTTCAAAGTGAAAAATTCACTTAGTTCACCATCCACACGCACTGCAGCCTTAGCACCATCGTACATACTCTTCACAGCACTCAACAACTTCCCATCTACTCCATATATTCTTAACACTTTCCACAATCCTTGTCTATCCACCCTGTCATATGCTTTCTCCAAATCCATGAAAGCTGCATACAACTTCTTTCCCTTCTCTAGAAACAAATATAAATTTAGTATATAATATAATTATTTATGCTCAAGTATGCTTATACTTTCAATATCACATTCCTCCCAGAAAACATTTGTATATACATACAGTATTACAGTACTAGAAGCAAATACAGTAATAGTTAATATATTAATCTAGGAACAAGCATGATACTCGTAGCTCATGCTACCCTCTGGGCTACTTATGGTTTAAATATCACATTTCTTCCAGAAGAGAAAACATTTTGTAAATACATAGCTACAGTATTACAGTACTAGAAGCAAATAATGGTAAATATAATAATTCATGAACAAGCATGTTACTTGTTTCTCATGTTACCCTTTGAGCTACTTATAGTTTACATATCATATTCCTTCTACAAGAGACAAATTATGTATCTATCTAATATACTATAGCAGTAGCCATGTGTGTGTGTGTGTGTGTGTGTGTGTGTGTGTGTGTGTGTGTGTGTTTTGTGCAGCCGAAAGTACACATTCAAATCGCACCAAAATTGGCACAAAAATTGCAGAAAATTTGCTGATGTGAAAAAACTTGGTCCCATCACAATTGAAAAACTTTTACTATTTAATGAGTGATCACATTTTGACCAAAGAAAGCCAATCCCGGCACCCAGCATAGGATCACTGTAGAATTTTTTGCCCATAGCTACATCTAATATACTATAGCAATAGCCGTGTGTCTGTGTGTGTATTTCAGACTTGCATTCGGACAACTTGGGTTTCATTCCTGATGCTGCAAATAAAACGATCAATTAGTTAGCTGCAAAAAATCCAAGTGACAAAGTTAGACTAGAATAACATAAACGAACCATCATGGGCCCTTCGATGTCGCCTTGACAGCCGATAGTGACAACGTTAGACTAGAACAGCACATAAAACATAACTTGGATTACCTGAAATGATCGCAACGCACGCGTGAAGCATGAGGAAATGAGTGCGAAGCACAAGAAAGCGAGCGCGCAGCATGAGAGCCCTCTGCGGGAGCAAGTGCGACAGGGCCCAAAGGGCCCACGAGCACTTGTTACTGTACTAGAAACAACTACTAGTAAAATGAGGGAAAGGTAGATGTATGTGGAATGAGCCAGCCTAAACAATCTGGTGGGCAAGGGAGTGTGTGAAGAGGGGGGAAATGAAGAGAAGGCATCGAAAAGTTGGAATGGACAGTCTAATAGACTGGTATAAGGGGAAGGTGTGGCAATATTTGTATCTGACAGAATGAAATTGTGTGTCAGGGCTTATGGCTGTGAATGCAAAATACAGTAGGAAGAAATGCATACAGTTTTATTTGCGTGTATGCACCAGTGAACAAGGAAACTGGAAATGGAAGCTTCAAGACAGAACTGAATGAATGTATAAAGAAAAGATAGTGAGGATGAACGAGACTGTGTTACAAGTGAATGTCAGAGTAGGAAATGACGAAGCTACTCAGAAGGAATATGTCTCATATTTGCGGTAATAAAATTTATCCAAGACTGTCTTTCTGAAATAACTGTTATAGAAAGAGTTAAGCTTTACAACCCTATAAATTATGAAGGCATCATCTCTTTGGATCTGGACAACCTTTATGTCATGGACAGTGTATACCACAAAATCACAGTACTTTCTGCCTGTACACAGCATCAGACCTTGCACTTGGTAAAAATAATCATGCCTGATGTCTAGGTTGTAACTCCTGTCAACTGCTTCTTTAAGGTAAGGTACTGTTTCTGTTGTGATGATCTCTTGCAGAATATGAACATTTTACTTCTACTACAGTATCTTTACCAACTAACCCATCAGGAGAAGATGCTAGGAATGGGCTAGACTGGCACACTACCAGGCCATTACCCTTCACCTCATGTCCAGTTACGTTCGTGTATTTTAAAGGGCAGTACCTTCATACAACCTTCTATGCTGAATTGCAGCACTCCTTGATTGTGGTTTGTGTGTCATTCGGAGAAGTTGTTAAATTGGCTAATGGAGTAGCCTTGCAAATCCTGCCAAAATCAGAGCTAGTTACCCTGACCCACTTCTCTACAAACCATCGTTTGTTTTCAACCATCAGCATTTCTTCAATCATTCTGTGAGAAATATTCAAATGTCTCAAAAATAACTCTTCGGTGTGAATTTTTGATAATTATGATCATGTGCTACTGAATACAGATTTGCTGATGGGACTATGTGCATTTTTTTGGTTCTGTGGAACTGTTGTACGGTGTCTGTACAAGTATATCCTTGCATAAACTGAACTTTTACTTTATTAATACTTGGCAAACATGTTCTTAATCTGAAAGCTGGCTGTCACACGCAAGTTAGGTTAGGTTGGATTAGGACTGGTTAAATCTTCGTTTCCCATACCTTTAAGGCTTTGACACGGGATACACTGCCGTAACCTGTAGCCGTCAAGCCAATTCGCCGTCACAATAACAACACAATTCACCGTCAAGACTTTTCGCCGTCAGGACGATTCCCCGTCATTTAGTAACGTATCAGTTTATTTAGCAAGTATAGTTTTTGAGTTATATGAGCTGTAAGGGTGATGATGGTTTATTCTTTTTATAATAAATGTAAATTATGGTATCAAATAGTTGGTGTAAACAGAAAAAATATATTTATATTGAAACGTGAATCAGAAAACGTATGATGTTTCACTTCATCGTTTAACATAAGGCTACATACGAGGCATTGGCATCTATATAAATGCTTAAAAACCTTAAGTGAACGATCGACATACTTTAAAATTATATGAATGCTCTTCAGATGACGTCTACATTCTCAGCTCCATGTTTACCTCGGAGTGGTGGTTGGTAAACAACGCGGCCAGATGGTCGGTGAACTCTGCCGTAGTGTAGACGACCTTGCCGCTTCCTTGATCTTACCTTAATGATATTTATTGTTGTGAAAGGTATACTTACACAACAAAAGATGGTGGTGGATTTTGCCACATCCTTTTAAACACCCCCAAATAGGTATGTATTAAGTTTTTTCTAATCAGTTCTTGTCACATTTCAAAATTTAACTCTGTTGTGAATGTAGCAAAATTACTTGCCTTGAAATATTAAGTTTGTCAATAGATAGATTCGCCGCGCCCGTTTGATAATGAATCACCTAGAAAACAATTGTTTACCGCTAGAAGGCCCGCCAACATGTCGCAAAAATACCCCCGCTAATACCAATACACCAATCTTGTGTGAGACAACCCTATTATGTATTCAGTATGCGTTATGCCGGGTGTTTTTAGGTCGACTTCTCGTCCTAAAGACACCAGCGACTGAGCGGGATCCTCTTTCTAGACCGGAAATAGAACACTTACAAAGGAACATGGCATAAAAACTCTGCAAGACACCTTAACACATATATTGCCTTAATCCAACTTCCCTTACAGTATACTGTACATAAAATGGTGCACTATAGTTGTGGAACTGGTATGGTGACAGGCTAGTTAACAATAATACATCACGTCACACTGAGTTATTGTACAAGAGAATATCACATAGATATGGTGACACTGTTCATACAATCTGTCTCCTCAGACTTTGTGTAGTACACTGGTCTGCTGCACTTAGGTGTCGCCACACACTCGTACATTGCTCTATTCTTGGGAACTTAGGCACTGACACGGCACACTGAGTACGTTAGGTTAGAGACACTTTACTGATGGTGTTCCTGTCCCACTGTCTTTAGAATACACGGGCACTGTCACTGCTAAGTCTCTAACACGACACTGGGATCTCACTGTGTCGTCACTGGGCTGCCGAGGAGAGGCTTAGTTGATATGGCGCCCGGGAGTCGGAGGGAGCCCTACTGGTGAGCCCACCTGCAGTAGGCACGGGACGGCTCTTGGGGGCGTCACAGCCCGGGCACGTTTCTGGTCTGGGGTACAGGGAGGCCCTTTCCTGTCAGGGCCTCGACCTGGTGAGGGGCCCTCGGGGCTGGGGCCAAACAGCGTCAGGAGTCGGGCCTGCCACTTCTTACTCCGGGCGAAGGGCCGACAGTGAGTGGGGCCAGGGCAGTCCCGCCCTGGGGTCCGAGGACTGGCCCTGGGAGGACTGGGACTGCGGTTGCCTCTAGGTTGGGGCGCTGTCAGGGGTTGGCTGCGGCACCTCGTCCGTGGGGCGTCCGTCAGGACCCGGCGTCATCCAGGGACAGATTGGAGGGACTGGATCCTGCCTTCAGCGACCAGGCTTCACCACCACTCCTGGAACAGCAGCACCTCCGGGGAACCTCACCTGGAGGGAGAGACAGAGGGACGCCCCGTGCGGTCGCAGGGTGGAGAGTGGGCCGCGCAAAGGACCTTCTCCTCCGGGAGAACCCTCAAGATTGTGGACGATGGACGTACAGATGCCGTCATCGCGGTTCCACAGGCCCTTGGGATAGCAGCAGAAGGATGTACAGTGGCCATTCCTTCCCCAGCATGTACAGTGGCCGTCGCCACAGTGCTGCTGCCGAAGGAGGAAGAGGCAGATGAGGAACGTACAGTGGCTGTCGCCACAGTGCTGCCTGGGACTGAATCCGGAGCAGTCCCACCCCGATCCTGACGAAGGCTGGTCCAGCCGAGAAATAGTCTCCCATCACTGCGACGTCGTGGTTGGGTAGGTTGAGGGGAAGAGGGACACAAGGTCGGGACGCACCTGAGCCCGTCTCGATCTGGGCCGGCATCGCGCTCGCCTGGCCCACTGTGGTGTCCTCCTGGGGTGGGGGTGGGGCTGTGGCTCCTTAGTGGGGTGGGGGGTCTGGCAGCGGGAGCGCGCATTTCGATATGGATGGTGGGTGTTAGTGCCGTAGTGGTGACATATAGCTGTGTATGTTATGTAGGAGGACTACTTGGCCATGGGAGCAGGCTGTGAAGCCTATGCCCAGAGTCGGACACATAAAAAGAAAAATAAATAAATAAGTAAATAAAAATAGGAATATGTAGGAAACAAACTGAAGTAATAGCAGTTGCATCGGTAAGGCCCTTCTACTGTTCAGTGTAAAACGTACCTAAAATCCTCGTTGATTAGTAGTACTGTTGGTATGTCCTCATCAACAAACCTTGGGTCTCTTGTTACTGTACATGGCACAGCAGAGGAGTCCTCATCAACAAACCTTGGGTCTCTTGTTACTATACATGGCACAGCAGAGGAGCCACATGTCACTGGAGCCAATTTCCTCCATCTTCCCACACTCCACCAGAAGCATTCTACTTGCTCAGGTATAAAATGCCGAGAAAGTAAGTAAAAATTTAAGTAAAACGTCTGAGTTTGGAAACCTAAAATAATTTTGAATTATTTAATCCACTGTGAAAAAAAAATAAAGCGTATAATAATGTGCGATTGCAGTAGGAAGATGGTGCCCCTAGGGCCTAGGACTTAACTTGAGCTGCTTGCCCACTATCGCTGAGCAAAATGTCAGATCTCAGAATTTTCCATCTAGTAGTTTTTAGTTTTCATTTTTCTTGATGTACAGCTGTAGGAATCACGACCAATGTGTTTAACAAAAATTTTACTACTGGGTTCCGTCATTCATTATTAATTTAAGAATCACTAAAAACTTAACTGAATCTGGTTGTCGCTCCACATCAATGCCATATCAGTTAAATTTTTTCACCACTCTTGCTGTCACATAATCCTCATACTGTCTAAAGGCCTTTAGAAAGGCTTTCTTCATCCATCCATCACAATCCTCTGTGCCTCTTCTTGAGCAGCGAGCTTAAGGCCTGTCCACAAGGGTGACCCTGCAGCCTCAGGCACTTGTTCTTCTTACCTAATTGCCTTGGCCACAAACTCCCAAAAGTTGCCAGTTCACACCTGATCACTTAATTGAATGCATTAAGTAAGAGTTATATGTTATGCAGCGTATTCTGGCTCCAACTCCTCGGGCCCAGGTACGGTGCAGGCCTTGGGTTCTTTGTTCATGACTAGGCCAGAGGATGCAGACAAGGAGGGGAAGTCCAAACACTGACTGATCAAAGACACACGTATACTAACAATAAGGCATAATACAAGACAATACACACTATGGTCCGTGACCAAACCTAGTCAGTACAAAATATTAACCAATACAGAGAAATATATGGCACACTTACACAGAGATATTCCACACTGCAGTACACATGTAATACATACGATATGTGAGGTGTGTCTCACTAGCATATACACAGAGATAGGAGTAACACAACACTTCAACTACAATCTATCTTGATAGACACCGCGCATGGCTGGGACGGGAATATACTCTCATTCCATGGCGCATCCGCGTGACATAGACAGAACCTTATATCAACTATACCACATCCGCGTGACAGACGAAATATAGGCTGCCTTATGTTACACCCGTGTGACATGGGAAGGAGAGATGTATCACTTATTACCTACTCGCGTGACGGGGACGGGAGACACTACTGTGGCACAGTTCTCTTGCGTCCTGGACACAAAGAGGGAAACCCTTGGTACATTCACTCGGTGTGGACAGGATAGAACCATGGGGAGTGGAGCGTGGGGTATATGACAACTCAGGGACAGAGGCACAACATTGATGCTTAGAGGGAGTTCACTGTGTACTGCGCTGTGGGGGGGGGGGTCACACGTGGAAGGTGGCTGGGACCTCACGCCCTTGTACCAACACTAACATTCAACGTGTGTTTTCCTCAGGATTACTATTTACTGCACAAAAAGGGGGTGGGAGGGCAGGGGCATCACAAGGGACACTAGGGGAGGTCTGTTTCACACAAGGTCATACAGTAACACTGATGGTGAGATGTGACAACAGTCTTAGAGTCTCTACTCACGGGTACAGGCAGTGAGGGGCACTAGGGTGCGCTGGGGGCCTGCTAAACTGGCAGCTGCAGGTGGCAGCCAGGTGTAGGGGGTAGGCTGTCAGGAGTGTGTTCCCGGTGTAGGTCACAGTCGGGATCGCCACGGGTCCTGCTGGAGGTGAAGGGCTGGGTGGCAGACTGCCCTTTCTCAACAGGGGCCCTAGGAGAGAGGTGGCCCTCAGGACTAGGGCCGAATAGGGCCAAGAGCACGCGGCACGGCACCTGCCCTTCGTTGTGATGGGTGTCCTGGGGGAGGGCCTGGCCAAGCTTGGACCAAGGGTCGGCTGTGGGATGGGCAGTACCCTCATGGAGCTGCGGTCATGTTCAGGGGAGGCGGCCATCAGGGGTTAACTGCGGCTGCCTGCATCGGGAGGAGTCCAGCAGCTGCGGCGGGCAGTAGGGGCAGCTTGCCAACACCGGGGACTGCAGTCTCGCCTCGGGTAGGTGGCCGTCAGGGGTGGTCTGCGGCTGCTCATTCTGGGGGAGTCAGGCAGCATCTGTCAGTGGCGAGGGTGGTGCAGTGACAGGATGCCTGGACTCAGGTGGGGCACCTCACTCTGCCAGAGGAAGGGCGGGCCAAGCAAGGGGCGTCACCCTCAGTAGGAACCTCCGGGGTGGCGGAGGGGGAGCAACCAGTGGTCTGCTCCCCAGCTTGGCAGGACAGACAGTCCCTGCCGGAACTCCGTGCCAGGGCACGAGAGGGAGACCCCGTGGGTGCTCCTTCGTCCAGACAGACCCGGTGAGCACTGCCTAGGTTCATACTCGGGGCAGTGGCCAAAGGAGATCCGGAGGACACTCCTTCGGGCGGCCACTTGTCACAGGGACAACTGGAGCGGGAGGCCCAGTGGATCTTCTGGCTGGCGCCACAGGTCTGGTGGACTCGGCCCTCCTGCCATCGTGGGATGGTGCAGCTGAGAGATGACTGGTGGTCTGCCCCTCAAAGGTAGATCCGGTGTATACTACCCTTGGGCCCGCCTTCCTCCTGGGGAGATCCAGCGAAGGTCATCTGAGAGACGTGCTGACGTGCTGGCTCCTGAAGGTGGCTGACAGAGGGAGGAGAACCGGTGGTTGCCCCTCCCACTGTAGATCTGTAGGATGCTACTGTGCCACTGCTCCCCTGGGGTATTGCAGGACATGGGGCTCCGTTGGAGACCCCTCCTCTTGTGAAGGCCGATCTGGTGGACATGGCATTCGAGGGCCTGTTTGGGACTTGACTGTTGCAAGTTCCACCCCGATTCTGGCGAGTGCTCTCTCCGCCGGAGTGTAATGCACTCAAACTGCGTACTGCCTGGTGGTTCGGCTGCGAGGAAGAGGGGCGTCGGGTCACGGGGGAGATATGTCGTGTTCGCTCGGAGGGCGGAAAAGGCTCCCCGTCATCTCGTTGTGGGGTGGGGGTCACCTCCCTGTACCCTTCTCCTGGGGTGGTGGTGTCTGGCTCGCTCCGCCAAGCTGGTATTTCAATATTCTAATGACTTTTGGGCCGTTGCTCTGGCACAGTTGCCGTCAAACCATTTGGAGGAGTCGGATCTTTTAGTAAAATGTTGACTTTGTATGAACAATTCCATACCAGCTTGTATGAGGTCATTAATGTGGGACTGGTTAGAAATGATGTCACTAGAGAAGAAAGACTGCCATGGAATGTCAGCAAGATAATTTCTAAATCCATCCAATTTTGTCCTATCAAAGTGCCATCTGGTCACCCTGACAGGTTCAGAACGGGGAGGTTTGGGGGAACTGACTAATGAGGCTTTGATGAGATTGTGGTCGGAGGATTCAAGTGGTGACAGTACTCCTATCCTGTATTGATGTGGATTATTTGTCAGGAATAGATCCAAGAGATAGGCATTATGGTCAGGATTATCTGGTTGGTTATTTTACCAACTGTGTGCGGTTAAACGATTCTGCAAACAGCTCGCATTCCAGACCAGTATAGAGTCCTGGCAGAACCATTCTACATTATGGTCGTTAAAGTCACCCAAAACGGTAATTTCAGTGCTAAGAGTAAGGTTAAGGTTAGTCAACTGTGTGGATATGGAGTCAGATACACTGGGTTCTGGAGAAGCACTGGGGGAGCGATAAACTACACAGATATATTTGGTAATATTTAGATAGTTTATACAGTGAATAATTAAACTTAGTTGATGTGAAGCTCGAAACTGTGTCAACTGCAAATCAGATTTGATATAACAACAGGTGCCACCTCTGTTACTAAAGATTGAGAAAAATATGAACAAAAGATGAAAAAGACTGTAATAAAAGAAAGCGGACGAGAGAGAGAGAGAGAGAGAGAGAGAGAGAGAGAGACCTAAGGAAAACAATTATGTTTTTAAGGAAAGGGTAAAAGACTAATGTGTTTACTAGAGCAAGAATGGGAATAACTCTGGGTAAGAAACTGTTCAAGCAACGAAAAGAGAAAAAAGGTCAGTGTAATTAAGAAAGGAAACTGATGAATTCTTGTTTGTTTTTTTAGTTAGTTGTTTTCCGGGGAGGGGCACTAACCCTTCGCCAACCCTTTTAGTCGCCTTTTACGACAAGCAGGGATACTGGGGGAGTATTCTTAAATAAAAAAACCCTACCCCCCCAGGGGGGAAGAGGGAGCGGGAGGCCGAGGATGAGATGGAGGGATGGGGTGGAGAGGTATATGAAAGAGGGGGGTGTGAGTTGGGAGCAGGGCAGTGAAATGGCGGGGGACAGGACGACGTGGAGGCGATTTGTTTGTGGCCACCCCAAACGGGATTGAGGCGTCTGGCAAAAGATAGATAGAAAGAAAATGATGAATGCTAGTGAATGTGGTTGTTAGGAATACTCGTACAAGAGGGTTCCATAAACTTGCAGTAATCTGATTAATAACAAAAAAAATAATACTCATTTTATACAGCGAATATTACATACTTCCCTAAAAGTGGTTGCGGTAACTTATTTGGGCAGGAAAATGTAGATGCATGTGAGAGTGAGCACTGTATTCGGGTTGGCAGCAGACGGGTTGGCAGCAGATGTGTGTACCAATTCTCTTGAACTTTTTTTTTCTTTTTGTGTATGAACCAGCACACAGACATGACAGCCCCTTCCCTAAAGCCCTGATAACTTTCTCCTTGTCAAACACCTGCACATGATTATCTTTTCGAAACTAATAACTTACATGCAGACTCGTCAGCGGGTTTCTTAGATGATTAAGGTATGTTTTAACGATTTTCTCTTAATTTAAATGATCACTTTGAAGCCTGGAATCGAATCCACGTCTTGTTATAGAAAATCACTCCTCTAACCACCTGACACCACCACCGCCCTTGATTCCGTCGAGGGCTGGCATTTAGCAGAATGTAGTAATGTCCTTTCATGTGTTCTTTGATGTTCACATCGTATCGTGGCTCCCTCGATGGCACATACACTCTTTCATTCACACGCTCGGCCATTCCAGCGCTATAAATTGGACCAAGACATCATGCGTCTTATCTCTCCTTGGTATCTAGTCATCCTGAGCCAGACAACATGCCACCTATCGCTCCCTGTGTCCATAAGCCACCCCGAGCCAGGGCAACATGCAGCATATATCTCCCTGGTAGCTGCAAGTTACTCAGAGTCAGGACAACATGTAGCTCATCTCTTCCTGGTTTCTACAAGTCACCACTTCGAACCTCCGAGACATCGTTTCCTCTCAACTACGAAATAGGCTCGTTCCACTGAAGCTGATATATCACCTGGAGGTCACAGCAGCCTTCCTTTCTATTAATTTCAACAAGCAGTTCGTTAAACAGAAGCTGTGACTCCGTTTTACTTCAGACAACAGGGAGTTTGGTACAACGAAGGCATGCGGTGCTTTTCATGGGCACGATCTCCTGATGAAAATGCCAGTTTCTTCTCTGGAGAAAGGACACACTAACGCGAAGCTTACCTCGTTGTGTAGAAATATGCTCAAAACAGGGGAAAACAGGACCAGATGTTTGATGGACTAACTTCCTCGTCGGGAGCAACCTTCGAAACATAACTATGATAATTTAGTTCTCACCATTGATGCTGTCATCATCCCTCTTTCTTGTTTAAATTTACACTAGGCTCAACTGTCAGCTTAATATAAGTAATCGTCTTCAACTTATAATTATTTCAAAATCAAAAGAGTAGGCTACTTAATAAAATGGGATGAGTAATGAGGGATAGATATTTCGAGATCTGCTAATAACCATTCACGGTGGTAGTAAACAACTGTGTTAAAACTTACACCAGTTAGTAACTTACGAGATATCATTTCTGAGATAATTATTAACTATTGTTTTCTATCCTGGGAAGAACAGAACGGAAACCAGAGTAGCAAAGAATGCATAAGAAAATGAACCTGTTATATAAACCATTCCACTTCCCTTAAGTATAAAAGAGAATAATGAATCTAAAACTATACTTTGAGGGACACAAGAAATAACTTATGATATCCACTATGATGACCATCAAACGGTATTCGCTGTGTCCTATTAAAAATACATATAAAAATTTTCCTAAGTCTCTAGGAGGATGTAATGAACGTTGAAAATTAAATACAGTCTGTTGTTACGAAAAGTTAGATTCAGTTCAAGGGACCTGTAAATCAAACAAAAATGTAATGATAGCACCTGACCCCTTATTTCTTGAGTCTCCTGTATGTGGGATTAAGAAAAGATGGTACGTAGCATTCCACCACTCACTGATGGACTGATACTCACGAAGGTCATAGGTCTAGATTCTAAGTTTCATCTGACACCCCCATCGCTCAACCTTCCTTTACTCACCTTAGAAAATAGTCCAAACTTGATATATTCCTGCCACTAGGAGGCACAAGGTTATATAAAATGGCGGGGTTCATCTCTTTAAAGTGTGTGGTTATAGGAAGGCGAGGCCCCAGTGAGGTTCATGAATATTTCAGAGCGCGGCGTGGCATCCACTTGGAAGTTATAATGGGTCGTGAAGTGTCTCCTCACTCTCGACAGATGCCACTTTCTCTCACTGTACAGTACCTCTCGTCACGGAGGTGGAGGAAGGTAGCCCTTGCTTTTTTGCCTCTGAATTGCTCCCTTCCTCAGTGTTCTGGCTTCCCACTCTTGTGTACCACATTATCATTCACGGTAATTAGTTCTGTCGACAACAGATACGACCAGTCTCCCAAATATATATACAGTATAAATATATATATATATATATATATAGAGAGAGAGAGAGAGAGAGAGAGAGAGAGAGATATGCTGTATACTGTATATACGGCTGTGTGTGTGTGTGTGTGTGTGTGTGTGTGTGTGTGTGTGTGTGTGTGTGTGTGTGTGTGTGTTTCGACCACAGTTTCTTTTATTAAGAGTCTCTCTCTCTCTCTCTCTCTCTCTCTCTCTCTCTCTCTCTCTCTCTCTCTCGAAACAGTCAGCCATCTGGTGCCCAAATCACCTACAATAAACATTAATTCCGCTCCGGAGCTGACTCACACTAACCTGATGTGGCCTAATGCAACCTTAATGTCTCTTCCTTGAGGCCTTTCCTCCATTTGTATCTTAGTTCAGTGTCTGCATCTTATAATTATATTTCTTACATTTTACTTATACCTCGTTGTTGTCTTCATTATTAGCACCTGCTAATACCTCTCCTCATTTTCCACATATCCACCCTCCGTACTGTATCTGTATCAGGAACTGTATATCACTGCAAATCTGTTTAACTTTATATGAACAGAGAAAGAGAGAGAGAGAGAGAGAGAGAGAGGCAGACAGACAGACAGATACAGAGAGACAGACAGACAGACAGAGACAGACAGACAGACAGACAGACAGACAGACAGATACAGAGACTGAGACAGAGAGACAGACAGACATACAGATAGATAGATAGATAGATAGATAGAGGTATGTTTAGCCAGACGCCATAATCCCGTAAAGGGTGGCCGTTTGTCTTTCAATTAGTTGTTTTAGGGGGAGGAGCACTAACCCCCCGCCAACCCACTTGTTCACACGTAGGGAACACGTATAAGTTGGTAATAAGGTTACCACCAAGCAATGTAAATTGTTTCCTGGCTTACAGGAAACCTTTAGGCTTGTCACTCAATGTAAAGCCATTTTAAAAGGAAAGAAGCGTAATAAAAAGTGACAGAAATGATGGGAGAAATGGGACGAGAGGAGGACAGACACGGAAAATGAGTGATTAAGGTGAAGGAAAAAGTAGACAGCACTACATCGAGGGAGTGGATGATGGTGAGAAATAGAAAGAGAGGAGGGCAGACAGAAAGCGAGTGATAAAGGTAAAGGAAGAATATATATACATATAAATGTATGTATATAGATAGATAGATAGATACTGTACTTATTTATTTTTCTCGCTGCCGTATGACGTCTCTGTCCGTGTCCATAAAGTTTCTCCGACCAGCGTCCATCAACCGCAGACTCACCACCATCACCACCACCACCTCGATGCCTCCACACACACCTCACACTATCCACTTACATGATGGTCTCGTTAGTGCGAGACAGTGCAACGGCAGGTCACACTGAGTACACAGAGAAGTAAGTGCGACGACGGAAACTGGCCTTAAAATCTGACTATCTGGTGAATGATGGATGTTGCGGGTGAACATTAAATAGTCACCCGAATGGAATGGTAGACAGACTAGTGATCATAGGCGGCCTTACTGTCTAGCAAGGAGCAAACATGAGGTGTGGGTATGAATGCACACAGATAGTCAGAGGGGCATGTATAAACAAGGGCACACACACACACACACACACACACACACACACACACACACACACACACACACACACACACACACACACACACACACACGGCTTTAGCACAAATGAAGTCCTTTGAAATCGTGTGGCACAAACAAAACAAAATACGTGCACAACAAGCAACGAGAAAGCTCAAAAGGAAAAGTTACTGTAAGTGACAGGAGGACAAGCAGGTGGAACTGACACCGGTCGATGCGACAGTCGCTTTCCACTCACCCCTCTCTTCCCTCACTCCCTCACTACCACTCCTCTTCCCCTACCTCTCTTACTTCCTATTTACCTCTGTTCCCATTTCCATTCTGCTTCTTCTGCCCTCTTTTTGTCTCACAGCCTTACCAAATCCTCTTAACCTCAGCACAACATCAACGCTACCGATGTAACACGCTTATATTTTCTTTGTCTCATCAACCCTCACATGTTTTACTGTATTATAATGCTGTACACATAATGTCTGAGTGCTACCAGGTCTCTCACTCTCTCTCTCTCTCTCTCTCTCTCTCTCTCTCTCTCTCTCTCTCTCTCGATCACGATTTTGCGCTCCCAAATGTACTTTCTAATGGCATGGGAACTCAGGTGTGGAGAGTGATTTACATATATTCATGAATTTCATAGCAAATATAACTTTACACCCGACATTAAGTGAGCAGACTAGAAGTATCAGTATACCGGGACTACTTACAACTTCACATTACAACATGCTCAGCACCCATGCCGAAAGAATTACTTTCATTAAATTATTTTTTCATAAAACTTAAGAAAGGTATCCTGTCTCACTAACAGGAATTCTATGGAAGTTTAAATTTTTCTCCCAAGCAATCTCTATTATATCGAAAAATGGCCTGGATAAGACAGCACTCTTTGGCAAAAACCACAAAGGCGACACTGGATTAACATCAAACATAAGTCTATGAAGCTGAAGGCGGGAGTCTATAAACCAAAGGAAATTTGTATTAAAATGACTGAAAGAAAAAACACAGCGGGTATTAAATTGCATCAGTGATTCCCAAACTGTGTGCTGTGTCGCCGTTATATACCCCGCAAAATGCGAAAATTTCTTGAAGACGTAGATTTGCCTAATTGGACTATTATAAATTGTCAATATTTCTAATGTAGCTTGACATATAAAAGAATGTCGTTGTAGTTAAACAGCCTCACATTGGACTGCTTTTTGGATTCATGTCGAGAACTAATTCCCATATATAGAGAGAAAAAAAAAGTAACTCATAAAGAAAATTAGAAAAGTGAGGTTGCTAAATGCTAAAGAAGAAATGGAAGTTAACTTGTTCAGTGATCCTCCTTGTATGCATATCTAGTCTACCTCACGTCTCAGTGCTCAGATTCATATTTATTTTAATTCTGTGATGACATCTCCCAGATTATTGAAGAAGTAAAGACCACATATACTATACTCATGGGAGCTTCAATGCGAAAGTTGGCAAATCAAAAAATGGAGAAGCGTGTATGGTAAAATTCGGAGTGGGAGACAGGAATGACAGAGGTGAAATGGTGGTAAATTTTACTTACATATATAACATAAGAACAATGAACACAGTCTTTCACAGGAACAGGGAGAAAATGGGCCTGGAAAGTCCAAATGGAGAAAGAAAGAGTGAAATCGACTTCATTCTAGCATAAAAGAAAAACACGATCGTAAATGTCACAGTTATCAACAAAGTAATTATAGGAAGTGACCATAGGTTGGTAGGTTACACAGCCAGTTTCAGAGGTGAAAAAAAAAAAAAAGGCAACTAATTAAAAATGGAGATGTGCCCAATAAAATTAAGCAAAAACATGGTAGACATTCAGTAAGAAATAACGAACACATTTCAGGCTCTAAGTTATACTGAGTGTGACACTGGTAGTTGAATGACAGACTAACTTACCTGCTAAGAGAATAAGCGGAGGTAATAGGGAAAACTAATACAACCAAAGCCAACAAGTATTCAAAAATGACCTTCGAGCTCATGATAAGGAAATGAAAGTAAAAACAAAGAAAGATTAAACAGAAAAGGCGAAATAAAATATATATATATATATCAACAAGAGACAATGAGAAGAAAAAAGAAAAATATGGATCAGATCAAAGAAACCATCAAAAAAGGAAAAAGTCTGAAACAGGTCTGAAGTAAAATGACGCTAGAAAACAACAAATTACCTGTACATCACTGAGAGACGAATACGGTGATGTCATTAAATGCAGAGATGGATGGTGAAGAGAGTTCAAAAGTTTTACAAAGAACTGTAAGCATCAAAGACACAAGTACCAATAGCTAACTTTTCAGTTGACACAAGTGAAATACCAGAAGTAACACCAGACGAAGTAAATATTTCTCTTTAAAATATGAAAAGAGGGAAGGTGACACGAGAAGATGGAATAGTAGCAGATTTACTGTCGGATGCAGGAGTGGAAGTACAAAACAGGCTTACCCACTTATATACTCAGTGTATAAAGAAGAAAATTCCCAAAACATGGTGTAATTCAATAGTTGTTTTGCTTTATAAGAAAGGCGATTCAAGATCGGCCCATTAGCATATTACCAGTTATTTACGAACTCTTCACTAAAAGTTCTTATGAAGAGAATAACAAAAAATCTGGAAGAAAATCTCGTGAAAAGGCAGAATACAATGAACCACTGTGCTTAGGTTTTGTTGATTGCGAAAAGGCTATAAACTGAGTGGAACACAAAGCAATTATAAATTCAATGCAGGAACAAGGAGTACATGAGAATTTAGTAAAACTGCTTGAAAACGTATAGTAAGAGGGAACTGCTACAGTTAAATTATATAAAGACTCGTAAAAATTAAGACTGAGAAGGGCTTGCTTCGGGGAGATACAATTTCACCAAAATTATTCACAACATAGAAAGTATTTTCAGAAGGGTAGACTGGGAGAACAAAGGAGTAAACATAGATGGAGAAAACCTAAACCTCTTCAGATTTGCAGATGACATTGTCCTAATCTCAGAAACAACAGAATTGCAAGAAATGTTAAATGACCTAAACAGAGAAAGCCTCAAAGTAGGACTAAAGATGAACCGGAGTAAAACTAAAGCTTGATCCAAATACGCCAAAGAACGTCGCCAGAATATGCGAAGAAATTCTTGAAGAAGTTAAGGAATACAATTACTGGGGGCAAATACAAAAACTAACAGAAGACCATGACAGCAAAATAAAAGGTCGCATTACAACTGGATGGAAAGCTTTCGGTAAACATAGAGACTTCGTGAAAGGTAGGTTGTCAATAAATATGAATTTAAGATTATATGACGCACGGCTGTGTGACCTGGAAACTGACAAAATCGATGGAAAATCAATTAATCCGTTCTGAATGATCAATGGAAAGGTCAGTGTTGGGATACCTTTAAGAAACAGGAAAAGATCAACTTGGGTGAGAGTAGACTAAACTCAAAGACATTATATAAAAGTTATAATAGAGCAGAAATGGATGTGGGCAGGTCATGTGGCAAGAATAAGGGATAACTCATGGAGCAAGAGGCTGACTGACTGGACTCAAGAGATTTTAAGCGTAGCAGAAAAAGGCTTGACAGGAGGTGGGGAGATGAGACAGAGAAGTTTGCAGGTATAACATGGCAGAGATTGGCTCAGTCAAGGAATTCGTGGAGAAATATTTGCCACCCAGTTTGATGAGCCGACTGACATGGCTGCTTATGCCTAACTGTTGGTCCCGTATTCTCGTCCGGTAAGGAGGCTCCCCAGCATCTCATCCTTGGCTTTTTTTTTTTTTTTTTTTTTTGGGGGGGAGGGCATAAGGGTGGTTAATACCCTTTTGTACATAATTCATACAGAGTATGGCGATATAACAAGGATTTATGTAACTCAGAATAGGATAGCGAGGTGTCAAAAGCAAAATAAATCATTTGGAAAGAAGACTTTGGGAACAAATTCCACAAAGTCTCTTTTTTGTGTGAGACTGAAGGACCTTCTTGGGACAAAGTATGTGTGTGCACAACTGATGGAGCACCAGCAATGCTAGGCCGTCGATCAGGGTTTCAAGGACGAGTGAATATGGCGAATCCTGAAACAAGGCATCTTTAATGTATGCCTCACAAATAATATGCTCTGGCATCTAAAACTTTCCCATCAGAGTTAAGATTCTTAAGATAAGTACTTGATGATGTGCACAACTTTTCCACCTACTGTGCCAAGAGTTGAGAGCAGATAAAGAAGCGTTACTTTTTCACACTGAGGTTCACTGGTTGATATGGGGTAATGATGTATCAAGTGCAGAGTCACTGAAGGAGGAGCTTTCCCAGTTCCTCATATACTTGACAACAAGACAAAGTCGTCCGAGTTTACCAAGATACTGTGCAGTAACCAATTGGGTCAGAAGCTGATGTACTTGAAGAACTTATTCTTACATCTAAGCCTCCCAAGACCAGTTTACCATAGTATTTGATTTCAAGGACAAACTAAGATCAATCAACATGAAACTAGAGCAGTGGAAAAGGACGGTCCAAGACGAAAATCTTAGCATGCTTGAACACCTTAGTGAAGGACTTGATAAAAGTAAATGCACTGGAAAGCTAGAATTGGTATGCTTTGTGCAAATACATCTTTCTTCCTTGCGGATGGAGCTGGAGTGTTATTTCCCCGAAATGAGCAAGCTGAAATCAAGATTGATTATAAACCCATTCATTGTTAATGTGCACCTTCTTTCAGATTACATGCAAGAAGAATTGATAGAGCTGGTGAACGACTCTCTTGCAAAATATGCATTCGAAACACTTCCCTTGGCCAAGTTCTAGTCTAAAATGAGTGAGTTATACCCTGCTGTAACTGATGTTGCTGTGAGGTCTTTGCTAGTGTGTCCTAGTACTTAGCTATGTGAGCATGGATTTTCAAAGCTGTTGACCATGAAAAATAACACTGAGCACGGCTTAATGTGGAGCAAGACTCTTCGAGTATGCTTGTCTAGTACTGCTCGAACTGAGAAACTTGTTTTCTCAAAGCAGGGGCATCCCTCACAGTGACGTGTAATACTGGCTGTATATATGTTTGTGTGTAATAAGGCGCGTGTGTTGTTGCCGCGTATATATGTTTGTTTGTATAATGGGATGTGTACTTTGCTCACGTGTATGCATGTATGTTTGTGTGTAATAAGGCTTGTACGTTTCTCGTGTGATGTATGTATGTTTGGTTGAAGTACAATTCAGTTTCGCTTTCTTATAGTATCATTGTATTTTAATTTGATGTTAATACGGTACTTAGCTCCCTAATAATATAATTATAGTTTGAACCGTTTGATAATATCCATTGTTGTGCCATTTCATAATGAATTAGACTTAATATATTAGCATTCTACATTCATTGCCAGATTAATGGAGGTAAGGGTAGATGGTCTGATACCTCGAGGGGTACTTGATGGAAAAAAAGGTTGAGAATCCCTGCAACAAATAATTTTAATGCAATATTAACGGACAATATAACAGCTGCAAGAATGTAATATGTCTAGGAATGACTTTCACGGCACCTTAATAATGCTGCCTGGAAGTATAATTACATGCTTGAATTAATCAGCCAAAATTTCTAATCTGATCATAAAAACATCATACCATTACCCAAGAACCACGTGCGATCACATCTGGAGTGTGCACTACAGTTTTCGCTCCTTCGGCAGCTAAATTAAAGTCATGACAGCCAGAATAGCTAAGTCTGTACCTTGATTGAACAACATTTCCTACAATGGAAGACTGAAAGGAAAATGAAATGAATGTTATGTATAGTTTCATTTCGTTCAGTTTTCATGCTGACCTGTTTATATGTACTGTACAAAGTTATCATAACCTGAAGCCCTTATCGTTAACCTGATGTCAAAAACATTATTATATCTTCATCAGAAATGTGACCGACAAATGAAAGTAGCACTGACAGTGTGTTACGGACTGAATCCATCCATCCATCCACCATCCAATCCTACGTTGCCCCATGAGGAGCGTAGGAGCCCGAGGCTAGGAAAGTTGGTCCTGGCATTTACGATGAGAGTGACCAGCCTCACTCATTCCTGAGTGGCATTACCTGAGCAATAAACCCCAACCATCCCTTGGATATAAACCTTCACCGGCTCAATCCGATTGGAGCACCTTTATTACCCACTAAACCACCAGGAGCCAAAATTTGGTTATATGGTTACCACCCAGCGTGGTAAATGGTTTCCTGGTGTACAGGAAATCATTTGGCTTGTCACTCAGTGTACAGTAGAGTCACCCACAGGCAGAAGGAAGAGGAAAGAATGAAGGAAAGAAAGACACAAGAGGGAGTGTAAAGTCACCCGTAGGCAGAAGAAAGAGGAAAGAATGAAGGAAATAAAGACAGAAGAGAATGGATGGAAAGAAGGATGGAGGAGAGGAAAGGGCAGACACCCGAGAGCAGCACTACATCAAGTGAGTGGATGGTGAGCACCCTCACCTACCACATAAAAAACATAATTTGAAACAAGGTTAGATCATCGTCTTAAGCAGGTAGTGATATCCCTCCCAGCAGTAGATACCAAAATCCATCCAACAATGATCATCGAATGTTCCATAGTAACATTGTCCATATCTTCCTAAATTCCTACACATCCCATGCTAAGAGACGCAAGTAAAACATCCTCACTGAACAAAATAGGGATGAGGTGAGATGTGAAAAAAGCATATTTCGGTGAAGAAACAAAACACGGTGACACCCTGGAATGATGAGGATAGGGAAAATGACTTAAAAATGCAGAAACAAACATCATTTGATTCAAACACTATGAAAAGTTGCAGCACAAGAGCCATGGCTGTGTTTACCTCGTTAAAATTATGCACCAGCAGGGCGGTACACCTGGACTGGCCAACGGAGGAAAAAAAATTGGATTTGACATAGAAAATGGTGTGAAAAGCGAGAACAGAACTGCAAAAACAAAAGCAATGCAAACGATAATGAGAGTTGGACTGAAAGATAGTGGTAGTAAGAGTAAAAAGCAGGTAATAGCAGACAAAAAATGGGAACTGAAAAGTAATTAAGAAATAAAAACGGGGACAAATAAGAAAAAAATCGCGAGCCGAATGCTAATCGCCCCCAGAATATGTTATTGGCCAAGTTACAAGTTACCTACAAACCATATGTGAAGAAAATTCGCAGAACTCTACAGAATTCAGTCATCGCATTTCACAAAGAGCCAAGCCATAATAATAATAAAAAAATAAAAGTAGTTGACATTTTGCAGTCATTTTGGTGATCCTGACCACGAGTGCCTATTTTCGAACTCGTCCAAGATTTGGCCATATCTTGATACCCTGAAGGTTTCATGTTGATAGCTAAAGCCATTCATGAGATGTAATGGGAACAGATATATATATACACACACACACACACACACACCGACAGACACACAGACACGGGCAAAAACATTATCTCTCCGCCTCTCTAACAGTTGGTGATAAAAACCTAGTTCACCTTTGACAACCATTTTGGTGGCCTTGACCTTGACCCCAAATGCCCATTTTTGAACTCGTCCACGATTTTGGCCATATCTTGATACCTTGAAGGTTTCATGTTGATAGCTCAAGCCATTCATGAGATATAAAGGTAACACACACAGACGCGGGTAAAAACATTATCACTCTGCCTTGGCAAAGGAGGGTGGTAATGAAGAAAATAAACTCACTTCAAGTAATGGAAATGCAGATACAGAAATGAAAAAGAGCATTCGGGAGCCGAATGCCAATCACCCGCAACAATATGCTGCTGGCCTAGTCCAAGATTTTGGCCATATATTGATACCCTGAAGGTTTCATGATGCTAGCTCAAGCCAAGATATAATGGTGCTAAAAGCAGGCAATAAAAACTAGTTGACTTTTGGCAACCATTTTGGTGACCTTGACCTTGACCCCGAGTGCCCATTTTCGAACTGAACCAAGATTTTGGCCATATCTTGATACCTTGAAGGTTTCATGTTGATAGCTCAAGCCGTTCATGAGATATAATGGGAAGATACACACACACACACACACACACACACACACACACACACACACACACACACACACACAAAGACAGGCAAAAACATTGTAAAGGTAGGCAATAATAATATGAGCATTGATGACAGGTTACCAAACAGTGGAAAAATGAATGAAAAGCATTCGGGAGTTGAATGCTGCGCGCCTGCCAGCATATACTGTTGGAATAGTTATAAGTGCGGCCCGCCCTGTGGGGATCCAGGGGGCGGCACCCCTCCGTGGGGAGCGAGGGGGTGGCGCCCACCCAGGGGGGGCCTGGGGGCGGTGGCACCCCCCGATGGGGCCGGGGGTCGGCGACCCTTCCGTGGTGGCTGGGGGTTGGTGCTCCTCCCTAGGGAAACCGAGGAGCTCCACCCCCTGAGGGGCCGGGGGGCAGCGCCTCCCCGGGGGCTATGGAAGATTTTGGCCATATCTTGATTCACTCAATGTTTCATGTTGATAACTCAAGCTGTTCATGAGATATAGTGGTGCCAAATGCGGGCAGTAAAAGGTAATTGACCTTTGGTAGCCATTTTAGTGAGCGTGACCTTGACCCCGACTGCCCATTTTCAAACACGTCCAAGATTTTGGCCATATCTTGACACCCTGAAACCTTCAGGTTGATAGCTCAAACCATTTATGAGATATAATGGTGCTGAAAGCGGGTGAGAAAAACTAATTGATCTTTGGCAGCCATTTTAGTGACCTTGACCTTGACCTCGACTGCCCATTTTTGAACTCGTTCAAGACTTTGACCATATTTTGATTCCCTGAAGGCTTCATGTTGATAGCTCAAGCCGTTCATGAGATATAATGGTTCCAAAGGCAGGCAATAAAAACTAGTTGACCTTTGCCAGCCATTTTGATGACCTTGACCATTACCCCGAGTGCCCATTTTCGAACTCGTCCACGATTTTGGCCATATCTTGATGCCATGAAGGTTTCATGTTGATAGCTCAAGCCATTTATTAGATATAATGAGAACACACACACACACACACACACACACACACACACACACACACACACACACAGGGGCGGGCAAAAACGTTATTGGTAAAGGCGGGCGATAGTAAGAACTATTTTCTAACTGTATGTTACAACAAGCAAAAAGCAAGGGAAAAATACAGAAAGTTAACTGGACACGAAGAAATGAAGAAGATAATAAGGAAGGGAAGCGTGAAAGTAAAAGGGAGTGACTAGGAGAGGGAAAACTGAGGATATACCAACACAGCCAAGAAAATGTAAACGTCTCGTCCTTCATTTGCTGTTGTGAAGATCTACGTGTATTTTTATCCACAAATGTGATAGGGAACTGTGAAAACTGTGGGTACGGGCAAGTAATGTTCGTGACAGTTTAATTTAACTATCAGACTCTTACCATGGGACACACACACAAAAGGAAACTGCTAAAACTGATTAAAAACATCTAAGACCAACTGAAAATAGCTAAGACCAATTAAAAACAGCTAACTCTATCTATCCATCTATATACCTAGGCTGCTTCCCCCAAGGAAAGGGAGGTAGCCGAGACAGGACGACACACTCCCCATTTACTCATCCATTCAGACACATTCATTCACATCTTAGCCCCAAAGGGAAGAAGGGACAGATCCTCACTGCACCACACCGCACAAGGGTCAACTGCGCAGTGCAATCAGTGACACTCGCAGCAGGGCCCAACAGCAGAGCTGGTTTACCCTTGCCACATCATAATAGACCCATCCCCTTACCCGCATCTGACCTGATCAGCTGATCAGACCAAATGCGGGAGAACATCCCCTCAGGGCTGCGTCATCATTTATTCATTCACAATTTCTCTCCATTTATTTCTGTCATGCACAGCCACTCTTCCTTGCTCAACAGATATCCCTCTCGCATCCAGCGCTCTCTTCACACTGTCCATCCATCCTATGCGTGGTCTCCCTCTCAGCCTTACACCTCTCACGTCAGATCTAGTTACCTTTTTCACCAATCGCTCATTATCCATTCTTTCCATATGCCCAGACCATTGCAACACCCTCTGCTAAACTCTACCAGCCATCTCCCGAACAACTCGAGTTCTCCTTCGCACTTCATCATTTCGCACTCGATCCATACGCGTCACTCCACACATACTCTTCAGACACCTCATCTCCATTACATTCAAACTTTTCCTCTCTGCCACACCCATATTTCATGTTTCAGCTAACACCGATTAAAAACAGCTAAGACCGATTAAAAACAGCTAAGACCGATTAAAAACAGCTAAGACCTATTAAAAACAGTTAAGACCGATTGAAAACAGCTAAGACCAGTTGAAAATAGCTGTGGCCGATTGAAAACAGCTAAGAACGATTAAAAACAGCTAAGACTGATTAAACACAGCTAAGGCATTAAAAACAACAAAGACTGACTAAAAACAACTATAAACTACCTTGTAATACCGAACCCTCAACGCTGACCACATGATAGGGTGTCTCCTTGAGGTCTGATGTGTTGGTATCAGCGGAAGTATTCATATGATGTGGAGGTGACAGGAAGCGTTGGGAGAAACACACTGAGGTGGTTTGGCCATGTGGAGAGGGTGGAGAACGAGAGACTGACGAGGAGAGTGCATGTGAGTGAGGTGGAGGAGGGGATGAGGGAACAGAAGGCCAAGGATGAGTGGAGTGGAGAGGTATATGAGAGAGGAGGGGTGTGAGCTGGTAACAGGGCAGTGAAATGGCTTGGGACAGGGCGACTTGGAGGCGATTTGTTTGTGGCCATCCCTTACGGGACTAAGGCGTCTGGCAATAGATAGATGGAGTCATATGAATCTTCGGTGCGCCTTGTTGAAGAACCATGAGGGCTGTTTATACGAGATTCATATCCATTCCTTCACTACGATGACGTATTTTCGTACGTTATTCTTCCTACCATTCAATTTTTATTTAGCACAGGAGAGACATTTCGAACTGGTGAGATTAGACACAGCTTTCATGACTAGACTGAGAGTTATTTCACAGGATAGGAAAGATCATCTAAGGTAGCAACATAATAATAATAATAATAATAATAATACATTCCAAATACTGTATCACCAGATGGAGTTAAATCGTTTCTCTCTTAGCCACCAGCCAGGATGAATCTCAAGATCTTATGGCCAAAATTCCTTACGGTTTATTTAAGTTCATTCTCCACCATTGTTACCCATGGTGTCTAGGAATGAAGCTGGTCCTTCAACTTAGAACTTCCTTTTAGAATGTGTTTGTCCTCCGTATGCGTTTGTTCTTTAATCGTCTTTAATCCATTTAGGCTGTGAAAGAACAATGACGTAGTTGGTAAAAGTCGGACTGTCTCTTTTGTAAATAATGCAACAGAAATCCTACCTCTAGAATAATTTGGAATAAAGGCAATGGACACTCGGTACTTTGATCGTATTTGCGTAAGAATTCGTCATAAGTTCAGACGATTTCACTCAGCTGAAAGAAGTCCAGTCCAGCCTTAAGGTTAATCACCCTTCCATCTCCCAACCTCCGTACTTTCTTCCCACACTATACTTCCTTACTTTCTCCCCACTTTATTTTTCCGTACTTTCTTCCCACTCTATATTTTACTATGTTTCTTTTTCGATAGCCCTGCCTCCCTATGCTTTTTGTTCTCCCTCCACACCCTTATATATATCCTCTCCTTTCTCCTGTCGCATCCTTACCTTCCTGCTTTACAATTCACCCTCCTTCCTTGATGCTTCCTGTTTCATTTTTTCAGTTCCTCTTCCCCTCACCATTATTTTCCAGTTCTCTTTACATTTGCAACTCTCTCTCTCTCTCTCTCTCTCTCTCTCTCTCTCTCTCTCTCTCTCTCTCTCTCTCTCTCTCTCTCTCTCTCTCTCTCTCTCTCTCTCTCTCTCTCACTCTCTCCATAACGTAGGGGCGATAAGGGAAGTTTGATGTTGTAAGGTGCTTGCTCAACAAGGTCATCATTCACGTATGGAAACATTGGGAGTGCATTGCCTGGTAAATGTTATTTTGTATGACTGAATGTAGTTTTCAAAGGATCATTTCTGTTTTTTTTCCCTGTCGAAGCTAAAGGATTAAGTGACATCTTATTCATTACCCTCTGCAGTAGCTACGTACGAAATTTCATGGGAGTGGTATTTAGTGTACCACCCTTGGCCCACTGGCTCATACTGGAAAGCTCTCAAGTCCAAGTCTGATGGTTCTGTCTCTGGTCATGTTATGAAATTTGCCCCAAACACTACATCATTCTGCCGCCTGGTGATAATAGGTCAGTATCATGACTAGAAAAAAATTGTCATCAGCCACTTATTACTGTTCTTATGGCATTTGTACTTATATCATCTTACATCAGTTTTCTTCCTAAAAAAAGAGAAAAGAAAAACAGGAGTCTGGAGGGAGGAAATGTGAAAACAAAGAAAATACTCACATCTACAGTAAGTACTTCAACTCATCTAGTTCCATATGCACAATTCATGTCACTACTTTCCATCTTTTTTTCTCCACGCCTCATTTACCACAGTCCATACCACGTGTAATGCCACATAATACAACGCCATCCACCACCACGCGCGCCTTACACCACTATACTGTACACTACATCATCGCACCCACACCACCTGCAATTGCACCTAATGTAGCACCTACCGCCACCTCACTCTTCACGCCCGCTGTATGCCGGTCAGGTTTACGACCCAAGTTTATGAGCCAATATAAGCACCACGGCGAGAATTATGATTATTTCATTACCTGACCTACTCTAGCAAAGCTCAAATTTTTTCAGATCACCACCACTCGCCTCACACTCACCTAAATTTGCACAGTAATACTTCTCAGGCATGCAAAGTCAGTTCCTATTGAAACATTTGCAGATTATTTGAGAAAGCTGAGGAAAAACTGATAAAACTTGCTACCCTTAGGTTCTTACTTTTCTGATCCCTAAATGTTTCCCATGCAAAAAAAGAAATAATAATAATAATAATAATAAGATGCAACATTGGTACTAAGTGCGGAAATTCCATGATGATTACTTTTTAAATAATAATCATTCATGTACTCTCATTCCTCTATATATTTCTCTTCTTTTACGCTCATTGCATCTGCACTAAACCATTGTTGACGCATGGTTAGTCCTCGCATAACCACTAATTAATCATCATCATCATCATCAATACTGAGAATAAAATACCGCTGTACAGACGTCATAGAGGTAGCAGATGGGAAAAACAGTTAAGGCTGACTTAGGAGATCAGTGGAACGTTGATAACTGACATATACAAGTCTGTTCTTCGTCGGATGAAACACCGAGACCTCTTGCCTCGATCCGATTGATGCAAGGCGTTATTTCTTATGCCTCCACCGAGCCTTGCGAATGGACTCGCCGTACAACCTCCATGACAGGGTTCATTGTGGGTTGAAATGAGACTAAAAATAAATTTAGGCAACCTCATATGACCTTGACCTTTGACCCCTTGACCTTGCTGACCTAACCAGTTCACTGTTCCCTCATTCTGTATCACTGACAAGTTTGGTCGAAATCCGTCGAGGAGTTCAGGAGATATTGCACCCACAAAGATAAACTAAGTCGACCCCATATGACCTCGACCGTTGACCCTTTGACCTAGCTGACCAATGGGTTCAGCAGATATCACGCCGACAAGAGTGTTACGGACGCAAGGACCAACGCAAGCACGCGCTCACGCACAGAAAGACCAATCACTTAATCCCTCCTCCACCATAGGAGGGCGGAGGCATAAAAATGTACGAGGCATTGTATGATATGATTTAAGAGTGTGGTGTATAAGACGTCCTGCCCCCTTCACTGTACTAAGTCTGCTGTCACACCAGAACGTGAGATGAAGACACTCACAAACAGAGTACAGCATATTGAGTCTGTAACTTGCGTCAGTAGGCTGGGTTGCCGGGGTACATTTGCGTATAGAAGAATGAATATTAACATAGTTTTTGTGTTAATACATATTACATAATTATATTCTGAATTTATGCGTGTCAGTGGGGCTGTTAGAAAAGTAGTAGAAACCCTTAACTTTTCGTACAAAAAGTTTATTGGAAATAAGCCAAGCGAAACTGTTTATTGCCAGAACCTTGAAGGCTTTTGGCCTAAAAAGGGAAGAAAAGGGGTCTGAGACGACCATGGTGAAATCAGATTGTATGTCTGACTTAAAAACCATAAAGGATCTTAAGGTATTTATAAAAATTTTCAACTCAAGCGTCGTATTGGATATGACTCAGATCCCTGGGAAACATTGCTCAGCATCCAGGCAGCCACGGGAAAGATTGCCAAAGTCGCCCTTTTTGTTCTAGTTTGCCTCAGTTCTCTCCTGGTACTTGCGACTCAGACACTAACGCATTTGTGAACTGGCCCCTGGTGCTAGCAGGGTGGGGCAGTGATGGTAAAAAGCACGGGTGTATTAATCTCAATCAGTTATACACGGGTCAGTAACGCAGTCTTTCAAGCACTGTATTATATCCATCTTCCCTTAGACTATGAAACGCAATTATTGAATTTACAATCCAGGTCTCTAAATCGATTCTAGTTATGAGCAGGCTGATGTAAAGGAGAACCTATCAAAATCTATGATGAGCGGACTGGGAATCGAAGCTAAAACCTTTCAGTCGTGGGTCAAGTATGCTTTTAATTTCTCCTTTGGGCCCCCTTCCCACCCTGCCAAGGCTTCCTCATATACATCTATACCTGTCTATCTATCTATTTATTTATATATTTATTTATTTATATATACAATTCATGCCATAGTTTATGTAATCAACAAAGGAAAGAGTAACTAGCCAACCTGGCTTTTGCTCTAGGGATCGCATCGCACATACGTTTGAGGGCTATTCACTAACTAAAATCTTCTGTGGGACCGAACCATCCCAGACATGCAGGTGTGTAATATACTTACTGACCTGCCTGACAGAAGTCCTGCACCCACCAATCGCTGTCTGTTGTAGTTGTGACGGGCGCCCAGACGATCCAGAGCACCTTAAATATCAGCTTTAAGTATACTGTATCCAGCAGCCTAATCTATTTCCTATATGAGACACTACAGCAGCTGTGAATATCATTGTCGCCAAATGAGGATACTTTTTTTTTTTGCAAGGAAGAAGGAAACAAAGGCCAGAAGCCCACAAGATTGTTCCCTCCAAGAAAAAACTAAAGAAAGATAACAGTGAGCCAAATTCAATATCTGTTCATTTCGAGATGCCTGGACATATTGCATTTAAAAGACTGGAGGTCATAGGCAGTAGGAAACACATACAGAGGAAGACAGCTCCAGAGTTGACCTGTTGCATACATGAAGGACTAAGAGTAACGGTTAACTCTTGCATTAGAAAGTTTAACAGAAAAGGGATGAGGGTTTGTTGCTAGACGGGTGCTCCCCTGATACAGTAACATTAAGTAGTCAGAGACAGAGAGATTCTGCCTGTCTACCAGCCTCAAGAGTCCCATTATGATTCACAGAACTAAACTGAAAATGGCACAGGTGAGTGAGAAAGGGAAACGACGAGGGAGGGAGAGAAGGCGGAAAAGGATGATGATGGAGGGAGGGAAGACGGAAAAAGATGACGTTGGAAGCAGGGAGGGAGAGAAGGAAGGAGAATAGATGGAAAACGGCAGGGACACCATGATGGAAAGCTAAAAGGATGATGAGGGAAAGAGGGAGAAGATGCATGGAGAAAGGAAGCAGGGATGACGGAGAAACAGGAAGAGGTAGATATGATGATGATGATGAGGGGAGGGAGGGAGTGAAGGGAAGGATGATGCGAGAGGGAGACTGGGAGAAGATCATGAGCGAGTCAAGTCTTATAGTGACGAGAGGGATGACGTCTCAGAGGACCTGCTGACAAGCATTGTTTTGGCTGCAAGAAACGAGGGAATGAAAGGAGGCAGGGCAACGTGAACCGAGAGACACGACACAGTGAATAATGGGAGCATATGCATAGCAAGCAAAACATGTATATTTATTTCAGGTAGTGTACACTGTCTATACACTGCCTATGTTTCGATAATGAACGAAACACTGCCTAATGTCTAGGGAATGTTCGTATACATTTCTCAATATGCTTCGTTCACTGTGTCTTACTGTTCCATACATACTGGTGACATTTTATTTTAGTCAGTGTTAACTCACATACCACGCATACAGGTACTTCGTAAGCTTAAATCCATTTCTTTTCGTTAGAGTTCATTTCATTCATGAACATACTTAAGTACATCAGTTCAAGAGTAATTCAGTTAATCTACGTCCTTTCAGCTTACATCAGGTTTATCACATCAGCAGGTGAAAGATCGATTTAGGTTATGGCTATAAAGGAATGACAAAAAAAAAATAATAATAATAATAATAATAATAATAAACCGTACTAGAGCAAAGGTTTTCAGACATGACAGTTCAATGACTTTCAGGTCCTTTTCGGCTCCTTTAGGTCTACCAGAAAAAAATCTTCATATTTACACTTATGTTAGAGAAGAAATGCTCTGCTTATTAGACCTTTGACTATAACTTTATATTTATTACGTGTAGTGTACTTAGGCGGGTTTGTTGTAAAGTACTTAACGAGGTTAGACCCTGTGAAGATGGGAGATGTAAATATTCCTGTATGAGGGTAGCAATGATTTACTGCAAAATGATTTCAAAGCAGAACAGCAGCTACAACGTAAAACCCACGCGACGCTCTTGTGCACCTGGCCTGGCATCGCATATAAAGGTTCGTGATGTTGTAGGAATTTAGAATGGGGCTGTGAGTTTTGGTCCCTTCGTGTACCCCACCGCCACTACAAAATAACTAGCAGGAGCGTCACGCCTTAACCTCTCTTACCTCCTCTTCCCAGCCCTCGCCCTGACCTCTCTCCTCAGGCCGCCCCTCTCAACACTCCCCTCGAGCCTCTTCTTATCCTTTCTGCTCAAACCCCACCATTACCTCTCTCTCTCTCTCTCTCTCTCTCTCTCTCTCTCTCTCTCTCTCTCTCTCTCTCATCACTGCTCCAACTTACGTAAACAATCCCACCATTCCATCTCTCTAATCATCAGAACATCACACAGGGAGTCATTTTCTCAGCAGCCATCACTCTACTCTTATTTATATTTACCTCCTAGACACGACGCTCACCTCCAGAAGAGTCCACTAATCTGCAAAGTTGTTGTTGAGTATCAGCTTGCAACACAGCATTATCATTATACATTTTTTAGACGAACTACTCCACCTTTCGCAATTCATTACTGTTCTCATCCCTCTCTCCCTCACTTGAGTGTTTACCTCTCTCATAACGCTATCCATAAAAGTATTAAACAGTCACGGGGACATCACACATCCTTGTCTTAGTCTATCACTGATGCGACACCACTCACATAGAGTCCTAAACAACCGCCCACTCTTATACAGCTTCCCAACCATCATGAAATTTTTTTGATAATATTCAGCATCATTCCCTCCACGCCATACATATTCAAAACCTCTCGTGAATCCTTTCTATTCACCTTTTCGTTCGCTTTTTCTAGATCCATAAATGCCATAAACACCTTACAGCTCCTTTTACAAGCTTTCTCCTCTGCAATCATTTGATCATCACACCCAAATCTACCACTCCCAAAACTTTCCTGATAAGGTTCTGATATTTTTCCTACTTTCTCTATAATAATTTTTTTGCATACTTTGCCTGCTACACTCAACACTCATACCACGATGAAATTTTCACTTTCATTTTGGTCACTTTTATTTTTGCACTTGAACACAATCAAGGCTTTTCACCTACCTATTGATGCACCAAATATTATGTTTGTTTACTCTGAGTTGGAGACTTTCTTCCTTTCTTATCTTGCGCGTGTGTGAGTGGGAGGTGAGGGGGAGAAATTAGGCAGAGGGAGAGGGTAGAAAAAATTTGCCAGGACGTGGTTGGGAGGGTTAAAAGCAGAGTTTCAGCTCACCAATGACAAGCTTTTTTAATTTTTTTTTATTCCTCCCCTCGGCAGGAAAAAAAGGAGCATAAAAAAAAAAAAAGACAGGAAAAATGCTAGTGTCCCTGAAAACAAAGGGGGCTGTGCGTGTGTGTGTGTGTGACTGGAAGGATACCAAAACCTGTGAGAATTCCTGGGTGTCCCCCGTGACGGTAAACAAAGCGAGAGGCCGTATATGTGTGAATTTTACTACCTGCCCATTTTTGCTGGCGTGCAGGGCTAGCTTTGAAGTGACAGTCAACCTATACAGGTGTTAAAAGTCGGTGTCATAATTCTTCGTCTATTTTCTAGTAGCAGAAATCTGGCTTTGTTAGTTTATAAGGGTCTCTGTTAGGCAACTTACATTAATCTGATGGTAGCAAAAATATACAAACACGTATGAGAGTGGCAGTGGTCAAGTGGTTAGAAAAGTCATCTGCTGCACAAATAGATGCAAATATCACTCCAGGCAGAGGATGGTATTCAGTATTCGACAAGACCTCACCGATATTCGTGTGTGTATATATATATATATATATATATATATATATATATAGATATATATATATATATATATATATATATATAAGGCAGCAATAAAATGAATGTGGTAAATACTCTTGTAAACACAATTCGAATTTTCGGCCCACCTCGGGCCATCATCAGGTACTACTGTACAACTGTCCTAAATAGTCAGCAGACACGATAAAAAGAAAAAACTAGGACTTTATTAAAATTATACAACTAAAGGAAAGGTAAGATCAACCCTCCTCCCCGTATAAAAGCTCAAAAATAAATGCCAAGAACCGCTCAGGGAAGACCCAAAGTAACCTACTCAAACCCCCAACTATAACAACTCTTGTCTGTTCGAACACTAAACTCAAACCCCTCACACTGAAGCAAACAAACCAAAACAACCTATAGGTTCGAGTAAAGAATCCATTTAGTATTATTAGCAACATTAATTTCAGGTCTATACTTTTCTGTTAGTAATTTTTCTCCTAATAAAGCATCAACTGAATTGCTGAATTTAGTTACCAACTGAAAATCATTGTAATAGAAAAGATGGTCGTGGGTTAATGAATGCTCTCTAATAGCTGAAAATGTCATCTGATGCAAATATTGTCCTGTTCCGTAGCTCTTTGCCATATGTTCAGATATTTATCACGTCTGCTGACTATTTAGGACAGTTGTAGTACCTGATGATGGCCCGAGGTGGGCCGAAAATTCGAATTATGTTTACAAGAGTATTTGCCACATTCATTTTATTACTGCCCTGTATATATATATATATATATATATATATATATATATATATATATATATATATATATATATATATATATAGATAGATAGATAGATAGATAGATAGAATGGAATGTATGTCTGTCTGTCTGTCCTGTATTGAAATCGATGGAAAGGCACATAGAACTCTCTAAACTGCTCCAGCAGAGGGTAACATTGTACGACAATATTAGATGTGTACACACAACAAAAAAACTATCGTTACACCTTCTGCGCGATATAAAATGACACACGAATGAAGGTTTTTGATAACAGCCTCCTCCATTGGTATCCCTGCGTGTGTTTGTTGTATATTTATTATAAGCTATATCCATTGCTTCTCCCATGCATATTTCTACCTCGTCCTATTTGGCAACTCACCCACTGTCAGGCTTACCAACCCTAGCGACACAGCCAGGTTGTTCAGTATGAAACACATCGGACCCCTGTAACGATAGTTTTTTTCCTGTGTGTACATTACACTTGCCAAAGCTGCGCCCCTAATGGCCCAGATTACATGTTTTTTACCCACTGAACGTACAGCATGTTCCTTTTTGGGTTCATTTCCCCTGGGATATATTCCTCATGGACCCAATCCTACCAAGGGCTAACTTTCCCATTACCCAACCATCCACCAACTCAACACACCTACCCCACACGCCCTGCCCGCCCCACCAGTCCATCCACCCATTCAACCCCTTGTAGCTAATCTTCACCTGGTAACTTGAAAAATATAAATGTGGTCAACTAAGCTACTGTTTTGTAAGAGTTTCCTTTATCATTTCGTCCATAAGTATAATTTGATGAACATATTCACTCAATAAAATGAGGAACAGAAGCTTCAGTTGGTAAAGTTGAAGGGAGCCGCTAAACTAATAAAATAATCATCTAAACCTCGTTACAAATGTTCTTCGTAGCTTAAAACCGATTTCTTACATTCCCAGTCATGTATTTTAATATAGTTTTAATCAAATAAAAATTTCAGACATGTATTGTTGTATATAATGCTAACATGAAGTCGTTGGACAGCAAAATATTTATTGGAATCATATGAAGATTGTGTGCACACGCCCGCGCCAAGTTTTGTTGCTGTCTTTAAAAGAGGAACGTTCTGACACTCTCTAAGGTAGAATTTCTGGGAGGCTTACTGGCAAGAATGTTGACTTTTCCACTAGGGTCATTTACAGTGTTTTCGTCTGAAGATTTTAGTGGGGGAATGGGTGATGGGTTGTTAAAGTTACTAATGAAAGAAATGAGATTTGGCCAGATTATTCTACCATCATTAAGATTATTAAATAGTGCGGATGCTTGGTTGTGAAGAAAGACTGATTTGGCGAGATTTAGTAATGCTTTTGCGTGGTTTCCTGCAATTTCAAAGTGACTGAGGGATTCGGCAGTTTTTTTTTATGTAAGAATTATATGCTGAAGACCTTTAGATCATTGCTCTGCCACTATTGCAGCCGAACTATTTGGGGAAGTCCGATCATTTACTCTAACATGGCCTAAATTTGCCATCTATCCATCTTGAATTTTGAGCTGTAACAGCTGGCTAACGCTAGAATGTGATGGTAGTCACAGAGGCTGTGGAAAGTATGTAGAGTCGTAGTACTGTCTTATTCTGCCACTGGGCTAGGTGTTTTAAGCCTGAAAATGACAAAAATCTGGGCCAAGCAAAGATAAAAAGGATACAGTTGGGGAACCTGACCAGATAGTGTGAAAGAAACGTTCTTGTATCAGTCAGCCACCTCAGAAAGAGTGGAACCACCGCCCAAAGGCACCAATAGGGGCATCACTACATCCCGGGTGCCACCTGCCCATGGAGTCACCTTGCAACCCCAATCCATTAGGCAGCCCTACAGGTATGTCCACCGCCTCAACCAGCCAAGGTACACATACTGAAACCTGGTGTTGTAATATGAGCAGTCGACTTAGTTATCAAACTTGGCCACGCCACTATCAGACACTTCCTTATCCTCAGAGATGCCCTCATCACCATAGATACAAAAGGGATACCTTCGCCCTGTGACAGAGACCATATCTAGGTCCCCAGTACAGGTGCAGGGCTTCAACCAAGACAGTACGATGTGAAACGTGCCTCTGCGCTGACATATGAGTATCGCTGTCACAGGAGGGAGACGCACTTGAGCACCTAATGGAGAACCTACAGCCTGTAATTAAAACACACTTGTGTATACAGTATAGGTAAAATTATACAAGTAATGTTGCCTAAACTAATTAAGTTCTTCTAGTGCTATCAGTATTACACTTTTTTTTTTTTTTTTTTTTGTCTGTTTAGTTCAGTGTCATTTTTCTGTAATTTAAACATAGCTAATTGTCTAGATATATATAACGTGTGGAGGGCTGGAGGTTGTGGCCAGGAAAAAATCCGAGTGAAAAAAAAAAATCAGAGTCTATCCTGTCAACGAAAAAGGCGGATAATACCAGGTCACAATTTCGTTAGGCACTGAAGTGGAATAAAGTAAACAGATAGACAGGTAAATCAAGGTCAATCACATCAGCTTTAGCAATTCTGACTGCAGGCACAGTGCTCGATAGATTAAACCACATGTATGTTTTTAGGTCAATGCTTTGGTTAAGGTCCCTTTATACATCGTTAAATTATATCTCCATAACTTACACGTAAGTCTGTGGTTCGTATTCTGATATTGTCTAGTCAGTCACCAGTTTCATTGCAAATTTACCCCCTTCACTCCGACGATTTTTTATAATTATATTCTTGCCGTCTGCGGACGATTAAATTCGCACTAGAATAGACTTTTCGAACTAATGGGCCTAGGTACAATCTTCATTAACTCCTTTACCGCACGAAGTCTAACACGCGTTGAATAAAATCTTCGAGCGTAGCAAAATGAGAGCACAAATTACGTCACCGGGTAGAAAGGTTCAAAGTAGGGCAAATACACGACTGTTTCAGCAACCAGTAACGGTAAGACGCTTTGGTTCATGATTTCTGCGTCCAAAATATAACATAAAGGTCGCCCCGAAGAATGTCTATAGCCATCACTTCACCGATGATTCAGTGGTGAGATAAGTCAGGATATGAAGGAATGGTGATGGGATGTGTTAGGATATGAGGGAGTACAATATGGAGGTGCAGTAAGGGGCCGGATATGTCAGGATACGAAGGAGTGGTGATAGGATATGCCAGGATATAAATGAGTAGGATAAAGTAGTGTATGTTAGGATATGGAGTGGTAAACGGCAGGATATGTCAGGATACTGAAAGGTAGGACAAGGTATGATATGTTTCGATAAGGAGGAGCAGTGAAGTTACGATGTGAGGATATGGAACAGTAGCATAAAGCAGGGTATGCAATAATAATTATAAGTGACGAGCAAAAGAAATTTCAAGATATACAAGAGTAGTGTAAGTTACGATATTTCAGGGTATGTGGGACAAGGTAAGATTTGAATGTTCCCAAATATGAAGACAAGGACTTTACTCAGCTGACATAGTTGCTAGCTTTCCGTCCGTCTGTCCGTTCGTCCGTCCGTGTGTGCGTTCATGCTCTACAGGCTGCAGATTTGAAGTAGTTTTAACGATTAAGATGGCAGATGAATCTTAAGGCAACGGTGCGCCCTTGTCTTAGTGGTCACTCGCAAAAGTCAACTCCAAGGCCACAGTGACCAAGAAACTTTCATGGCCATAGAGCAAATTTCATTATTTACAGGAGACTAGGCCTAAAATTATATAAATAACAAGGGCGTTCAAAATGCAATAATTTATGCCACCAATTACATTTTGATACAACTCCGTGAAAATTGGTAAACAGCAAAAATATATAACTATACACCTGTGTCGCTACCTCATTAGCTCTTGGAGGTAGTAAGGGAGGTAAGTAAGAAGGTGGACAAGGAGGTAGGGAGGATGGTCGATAAGTAAGGAGGTAGGTTGAAAGGCAAGTAAGAAAATAGTTAAGCAGGAAGGTAGGAAGAGAGGGAGGTAAGGTTGTAGGTAGGGAGGTTGGTCACCAAGGAGGTAGGTAAGTAGGTAGGTAGGTAGGTAGGCTGGCAAGTAGATATGGAGTGAGGTATGTAGGGAGTATGTAGGCAGCGAGTGAGGTACGTAGGTAGGACGACAGGGAGGTAGATAATGATATAGGTAGAAAGGTAGGCTGGTAGGTAAGTATGCAGGAGGGGAGCTTGGTAGGTAGGTAGGCAGGCAGGGAGGTAGGTAAATAAGCAGAGAGTGACGGGAGGTAGAAAGGGTAAGTATGTAGCAAAAAGTGACGAGAAGTGCAAGTTAATGGTTTATGTGCTAAGAGAGTAACTTTAGCATAAAATCACATAGTCTATAGTTCATCCACTTTACCTTGGCCTAATTTTTTGTCTTTGAAGGCTTATTTCACGTAGCTCTGTGGCGGAAAAAGACAATACTGTGGCTGTACATACTTTCTGTAGATTTCATCGTGATTAGCGTCATTTTCTAGTGTTAATCTGTAGTTCTCACTTGGCATTCAAGATGGAGGGATGACAATTTGAGACCCAGGTAAAGTAAAAATACTATAAAAAAAACTTTTTAAATCTATGTCTGGAACATCTGATACAAGAAAATTGCTGGAAATATTGAAATACTGTTTGCTGGGAAAAAAAAAAAAAAAAAAAAAAAAGATAATTGGTAGTCACTTTTTCCATTCTTTTACTGACTTTCATGGAAAAAACAAATATCCATATCCGGTTCCGTTTTTAAAATGTTTTTCCGCAGGCTAATGGAAACGTTTGCCAGCAGCATGATTTCAGTTTGATTTCCTTCGCTGTAATTCTACCAAATGAAATCAGGCACAAAGTTAGGGAATTTCGAAGAGTTATTTATATTTCTTTGTTAAAATCCAGTTACTCTTTTCTTCGTTGAAAGGAATAAAATTGTACTTTCTTCCCTACCGCTTAAACATATTCCCCCTTCCCAATCACACAGTGAATCCCCTGCCACGCATATGCATGGAGTGTATGTACAGTGTCTGCAAAAAATAGCCTTATGCAGATCGACAGCTTCACCATGTGTGCTGTTGTTGCTCGCATTGCTTTCATTATGCCAAGTATTTCTGAATGATGAATCGAGGACAAATATTCACCCACCGTTTCACTCGTCTACTGTTCCGATATGTCTTTTAACACTTAGAGCATGCGTGTAACTTTTTCCCTGACGCAACATATTAAAAGTAATAATAGTAATAATAATAATAATGATGATAATAATAATAATCCGTACCCAGAGAAACAGATTAGGCCTCTGTCAACTTGGGGACATACGCCAGGAGAAGAAATGCAAGAAGTAAAAGAGGTGAAATATTAGACTGTATTTTGTACTTTCTACGATACGGGAAGTTCCAGCTTTATCCCGCAATAATCGAATGAGCTGGAGCGGACATTAATAAGGCGGTATTGGAATATATTTTCAAAGCTTCATCTGTTTTAACTTGCAACGACGAAATAAGTTAGGATGATATTAGTAGGCTTTGGCAATGTACATACCCAGGTACCTAACTCAAAACACACACACACACACACACACACACACACAGTGAATCTTGCCTCCCGATACTTGAACATACGAAGAGAAAAAGAGCATCGTTATCAGGGATGTTTCCGGGGCTTATGGTACTTACTTCAGGTGTGCTGCCAGGCTGGGTGCACCAGACACCAGTCGTCCCTAGTTGAAAATGTTTCCAGGAACTAAATTAAATTTCATGTCTGCTTGTTTACTTTTTAAGAGATTCTTGCTTAAACTGTGTTACATATTTGTGAATTATGCATTTATTTGTTTACTTCCTTTATTTTTACATACCGGTATAAGCCCAAGCCTTCGGCATTCAGCCTAGTGAGAAAGTGACTGACGGCTTAATACATGTGGTGTGAAGATTTTGTATGTTCATACAATATCCCTTAGTTCATATTGGACATGTGTATGAATATATCCCTTATACAATGAATATCCGTGTGTGTGTGTGTGTGATATATATATATATATATATATATATATATATATATATATATATATATATATATATATATATATATATATATATATATAATGAGAATGTCTGTCTACCTGTCTGTCATTTATTGAAATGAATGTACATGCATATACAACTCTCTAAACAGCTCCAACAAAGATAACTTTTTACGGCAAATTTAGATCTGTACAGTCACACCAAAAAGTATCGCACAGGTAAGGCACGATGATATCCAAAATGACCATTATAGCTCATGCATTCTCGGTGAGATTTATTTGTAACTACTTTGCTCTACATATAACAACAATTCGGACTAGGAAATGTCATAAACAACCCATATATTGCATCCTTGAGAGAGCAAGTTTATCAGCATTGGAAAAAATCGTTGTTCAGTTTCCAGTAGCCATCGTCCGTGTCTCAAATTACTTTGCGTCAAGTGTGCACCGATAATTTTTGATGTGAGTGTACGTTACAGTTGCTGAGGTGGCACCGCTGATGGCCAAGGTTAGGACTAATTAGATAGGAGTCAATGTGGTGGAAACATGGTAGCGAGGCACCGTAGATTTTTTTTTCTACAACCGCATAATTTTTAGCTACAACGGTTCAAATGGGTCGACGGATTGGTGAGGTGGGCAGGGTGGGTGGCCTGGGTGGGCACTGTTGAATGGACGGGTGGATATGAAGGGTGGGAGGGTAGTTGTGGCTGGGCAGGGAGGGTGGGCAGGGCTGCATGGGTGCAGTGTGGCGGCGTGGGTGGGTGAGTGGGTGGGCAGGATGAACGGGTAAGTTTTGGTGAGTGGGTGGTTAGGGTGGGTGGGTAGGCTAGGTGGGAGGGTGGGTGAGGAGAGTGTGTGGGAAGGGTTGGTGTGTGGGTGGGTCGTGGGAATATAATAACGCTTCCATGGTTGGAAGATATCCATGGGAGATCTATCCCTGCCCAAGGAAGAACATAAGTCCAGTGGGTACACCGGCACTCTTGGAATCTCTCACAGGTTAAGTACCATCAAGGGTCACAGGCAATGCCGGTATGCACGATCAAAGGGTTTTACCCAAGCAATGCCAGGTACTTCTGCTAGCAAACACTAAAGCTTTTTATTGTCACTCTGTTCAAGCTGCACATTGGCTCTGTGGTAACTTTGCCCACAATACATTCATAATCGCTTTCTGTAATCCTTGTCTTGCAGGTTATAGGCATGCAACGATGAAACAGTACAAGCATGTTTGAAGGCAGAAGATAATGCATCAGAGCCTAAGTGGCAACAATGAGAGTGTGTGGCGCTGTCTACTGGAAAGTGACACAATTGCCCAGTCTCAGGGAATGGCCTCCAGAAAATATTAATGTTTTGGATACATATAAAAAAGCAACTATAGGTTCACCATCTTCAGATCTTTTGAGTGTCGTAAACATGTCTCTATATCCTTCACATTTTTTTTCGTATATGTAGATGGTCTAAACCTTGGAATAAGTATGGTGCGACTGCGATCTCAAAAAAGGGTGCCATTTCAGTAGATTTTAACAATTCCTGCTAATCGGAGGAGTGCGGGGAAAATGCGTAAATTAAAATACTTGTCAGGAACAGAAGCTTGCTGGACTTTATAAATTACCAGCCAATTTGTCATTTAACTTGCTATAAAAGCTCCAATGGGCGAATTTAGTTTCATGCTATGTGCAAAACAACAACAAAAATGGGACTTTGTAAAGGCTTTATAACAACAAACTGACTGTGGAAAAATAAATTAGAAGACATCATAATTCAAATGTCTCTATGATGATATGAAATGATAGCATGGAGCAAAGGTTAAGGCTATCTTTTGCTGAGAGGAGTGGTTTGCTGTTTGGAAGGACACGATTTTTATCACTGGCTGAGTTAGAAATAGTTTGAGTATTTGATTTCTGTGTGAAGAAGCTTTACTGACCTTTCACAAGTCCCGCCGCCATGGCACAAACAATACCGACGCTAATACATACACACCAATCCTGAATGAGACAGTCCTAGCATGTACTGAGTATGGACAATGAATAATAGCACTTGAATGATGATATGTAAAGTTGTTTGACACATAGGAAGACTACTGGACCTCAGGGAACGAAACATCAAGTCTATTCCTGAAGTCAGACACGTAAAACAATAAATAAAGCATGCGTAACGATAATGAGATCATCATAAGTACATATGGTGAATGTGATGAAGACGTGTATCACGTGATCTCACCAAGGTTAACTCACGCAAAAATATGATAAAGAGATGAAGCATTTGTAATCAGAGCAACAATTAGCAAATGGACCCAGGAATGCATATATTTCGAAAAACATATATTTTGAAAATGTCCTTTCCTTTCAGAGTTTGGAAACAGAACACTGGATTACTGCCTAACATAGGGTGTGAGCCAGTTTATCGACACCACAGAACTTATGCTCTCGAGATCAACTTAGTACTATTTTCAGCCACAGATGGTGCTAATCGTTGCTGAGAGAGCAGGGGGGAACCAGGAAGTTGAAGAGGCGTGAGTGAGGAGGGGAGGGGGGTGAATGGGTTGGGCACTGGCGTTGAGAGTTCATTGCTTCGAGAATGTGTGTGTGTGTGTGTGTGTGTGCGTGTCAACGACGAACGCAACGAATAACAAAAGAAAATGAAAAGGAATTAACTAGGGAAGCAAAATTCGCCAAGTATAACTACCTATATTTAAAACTCATGTCATCATGCTTTTATGTCTAATAATCAAATTTAAAAGAACTTTCATCCCTTACTCATTCATAATAAATCTCCAGAACGAGATCAAACGTTCAACACGATCCCTGGCCATTTATTCAGGGATTCTCTCTCTCTCTCTCTCTCTCTCTCTCTCTCTCTCTCTCTCTCTCTCTCTCTCTCTCTCTTGATCCGAACCCTGCCTAATCATCACCCGACTACCAAGGCGAAAAGATAATGTTTTTGCCAGCGTGTGTGTGTGTGTGTGTGTGTGTGTGTGTGTGTGTGTGTGTGTGTGTGTGTGTGTGTGTGTGTGTGTGTGTGTGATAGTATGATGTAATGCCATGCTCTGTAATATTAATTGAAGGTTTTTACACAGCCTTAGCTGGTAATACATCTGTTTAGGGTTAAAAGTAGTGTTCGTTAAGTTTCTACACATTCTTAATCTCAGACCAGATTCACTCTTGCAGGTTCACAGGTTTCTCGTTATGTTTCGGTAAATTAACACTTTGTTTGAGCATCTTATCATCTTATGTAGTATTGATCCCTAACCAGCAAAAAGCGCTTGTAGGGGTAAGAAGAGAGTGTGTACTGGGGCATCGCTGTGCAGGTCAGCTTGTTAAAGAACCTATCCAGCTCTGAACGTGTGATGTATATTCAGTGTAGCTTCACATACCAAAAACCAGCCAACAAAATGACCAGACACTTCCCATAAGCTTCCTAACGTATGCTGGAACTTTTTTCATGCAAACCCACTAAAAAGAATAAGCAAAATAAGCAAAAACATAGCATCCTCACATGTAAGAAAGACTTCTAAATAATATGGAGATTTTCCAGACAAGGACATAAAAAAACTGACTGAGCATAATAACTTATACGGAAAGGAAACAAATGGCATTGGACTTGAGGACTTTCTCCAAAAATGCAGTTACTGAGGAACGCTGTGGCATTTTTTTATGTACATATTTATTGATGTTTCAGCCAAAAATTCGAAAATATTTGGCGTCTGCCCCTCTTAAATGTCTGAACTGAGTTTCCTACCCCTGGGTCTGTATATTCCTGAATGAGCAAATACGAACTAATTGACAAATATATATATATATATATATATATATATATATATATATATATATATATATATATATATATATATATATATATATATATATATATAGTTATAGTTATTTCCTGGCAGTAAAGCATACTTTATACATATATTATAAATAGGAATAATAGACACTTTACCACAAATACACTCACCCAAAAATAAACAATGTTAACCACTCATCGCCTTAAAGAAAATGGTATATTCAGCGTAATATTACTAGTAGAAGATCGCCAACAATCACCCGTCAGCATAGTGTCCTTCCCGGAGGGCAGATGAAAGTGTCCTTTGTCTTACTGGTTTGTGGTATGCCTGATAATGCTGTCACCTGAAATTGCTGTATGTTCCCTTTTTCATTGGCACAATTGGCAAAGTAGCGTCGGGGAACTTTTGATTGTGTTAGTATGGGCAGCTATGTATTGGTTCCCTGTCCAATATTGCTGTTTTTTTTTTTTTCCACACTAATTTGGCTCAGATTTTCGTTTTTTACATCTTGTTTTACGTAGCTCAGTAGCAGGAAAAGACATTGCTACGGCTGTATAACCTTTCCATTGTAATTCGTGACTTGCACCATACTCTAATCTTAAACTATTGTTATAACACATCATTCATGATGGAAAGATAGTAATATCGGGGAAATTTAGGGGGAAAAGAGTCACATGTCCCTCATGATCCCCGTCCCCCCTGCCTCTCCTGATTCCCCAGCCTCAAAGCTCCACTGTGTCTGGGCCGCCGGGCTTTCTTATCAGGACAGCACGAAATTTACAGCTCAGTTAGGGCAAGTCTTAGTGGATCCTTCCTACTTATTACCTCATTCCCTTTTATTTTAAGCTGTGCTCTTCTCCCTGCTCCTTCGATTTTTTCCATTCTTACTTCTCACTGTGGCGTATAGATTACTAATACATTTCATTTTTGGCCTGTATGGTAAGATAAATTGTAGGCCTATATAAAGTCAGATCATGTTAATTTTATTTTTGTTGGTTTCCTTCTGCAAGAAACGTATGTTAAGCCATCCCCATGCTCATACCGGCATATCTGCAACCACCAATCTTTACAGGGTGTATTGCCCTTGACCGGCCTCAACGCCCACCACCATCTGTACAGGGAGTATTACCCCTTTTTTTTATGCAAGGAAAAAGGAACAAAAGACCAGAAGCCCGCAAGATTGTTCTCTCAGGGAATAACAGAGAGCCAAATTTAAGATCCGTTCCTTTTGAGAGGCCTGGACACACTGCGTTTGAAAGACTGGAGGTTGTAGGCAGTAGGAAATACAGACAGAGGAAGACAGTTTGCAGAGTTGACCTATTGCATACATGAAGGACTGTGAGTAATGGTTAATTCTTGCATTAGAGAGTTGGACAGATAGGAGACGAGAGTTTGTTGCTAGACAGGTGCTACGCGCCCGCTGTAGTAGTGGAAGGATGCAAGCAGACATTTCAAAGGAACAGTGACCATTGATGTAACGATTGAAAAGAGATAAAGATGCAACAGTGCGGTGAAGATACAGAGGTTGAAGGGAGCCAGTACGAAAAGAGTTAATGAGATGAAAAGCCTTTGACTCCAAATTGTTGAGAAGAGCTGTATGTGGGGAGCCTCCCCACTCGTGAGAGTTGTCCTCTACACAAGGCAGAATAAAACTCCTGTATAAAGTCAACACCTGTGCAGGAGTAAAGAAGGAACAGAGTCGGCTTAGCACACCTAATCTCTTGCATCAGTGTAAGCGAGCGGACGTTTGTTAATTATTCATCATGAGTCAAACGTCGTGAAATCCATCCAAGATATTTTACCAACTAACAAAGCTCCAGGTCCAGATGGAACTCCTCCAATTGTTTTGAAAAAGTGTTCCCCTAAACTTGCCTCTGTTCTAGCTAAATTATTCAGACTATGCCTACGTAGGCTACTTCTTCATTCCCTGATTCTTGGAAAGAAGTCAATATCCACCCAATTCCGAAGAAAGGCAGTTACTCTGACCCCTCTGATTGCAGACCAATAGCTATCACGTCTTCTCTTGGTAAGGTATTTAAGGCTGTAATTTATAAACACATAGTTAAACATCTTGAATCCAACAACTTAATTAGCGATGGTATGGTTTTCATCACGACAGAGCCACCATTGATATACTCAATCTCCTGACTCATATCATCCATCAGTCAATTGACCAACGTGGAGAAACTCATGCAATAGCCCTTGATATTTCTAAAGCTCTTGAAAGAGTGTGGCACTGTTCCCTGCTATCCAAACTCCCTTGTTATGGCCTGACGTCTTTTGTTCCTCTGATTTCCTCATGTCTCAGCGACAGAAAGATAAGAGTTAAAGTAAAATATATATATTCCAACTTCCACTCGATTAATGCCGGCGTGCCACAAGGATCAGTTCTGGCCCAGCTCTGTTCCTAATTCATATTAATGATCTCTTATCCGTCACCCATAATCCCATCCATTCATATGCAAAAGACTCAACACTTCACAGTTCATTCATACTTAAAGACCCATCCACGAAATTCAATATCTCTAATTTACAACTCAGTACAGCAGTCTCCATAAATCATGACTTATCTAAGATTACAGAATGGGGACAAAATAACATTGTCTCATTTAATGCCCATAATATATATATATATATATATATATATATATATGCAATTTCCTAATAGAGAGAGATTGCCTGATTCTTATATTACTTTCAGTGCTACTAATAATCCTATCTCTAAAGATATTGAAATAATCGGTGTTTCACTTAACAATACCCTCAGCTTGATCCCTCATGTTAGATCAGTTGCTAAAACCGCTGCAAAGAAACTTGGATTATTGTACAGAGTCCGTAGCTTCTTCACTGATGAGCAGTGAGCTATAATTCATAAGTCTTGTGCGCTCTCAACTGGAATATTGCTCACCCTTGTGGAATGGATGTGGAGAGGTAGCACTAAATCGACTAGACGAAATTCAGAACAAAGCTGTTAGAATTATTAATATCCCTACTAATGCAAATGAACTACCTCCCCTTCAAGTAAAAAGGAATGTTGCCTCCCTTGCATTATTTTGCAGATACTTTTGTGGCAAATGCTCAGACGAAGTTGCATCCATTGTGCCACCTCCCCATCCCTTCCCCCGCGCCACACGGGCATCTGGTTGAGCTCATGACTGGACTGTCACACTGCCATACTGCAGAACTTCTGCCTATCAGAATTTTTTTATTCCCAGAAGTGCATCTCTTTGGAACACTCTTCCTCAGAGAGATTTCCCCCAAAACTTCAACCTACTACTGTTGAAGTCCAACTGTTACAGATTTTTTTATGAATATTGGACACCTGTAATGTGGTGTATGGATTACTTTTTATTCTTTTTTTTCTTTCCTCTGTTCTGTTATTCAAAAAAAAAAAAAAAAGAAGAAGAAGAAGAATCGGCAGAGGCCATCTGCCTTCTTGCATATACGCTGAAGAGACTGTTTGACATCGGGCAACACACACAAAGGAAACTCTGTACCTGTACCGCTGAAAGTTTGTATGAGAGAGAGATCAACTACACTCCACGTGTGTAACATCTAAGCCCCCCATAAAGCATCCAGTAGCAATACAGAGTCATTACGAACAACCTGAAATCCTGGTGGTAAATCTACGGGCCCACATCTCACAGTTTGGTGACAGTGGGGTCAAGAACACGCCTTATTTCAACTCCGTCTACCGTCAAATCCAGTAACCTGTAAACCAACTGTCTTCCATCTGTTGCCAGCCCAGTCTGTCATAGAACCTGTCTGTCATCTAGCCCATCAGTCACCGAGCCTGTCTATCACCAAGCCTACCCGTCACCAAGCCTGTCTGTCACCAGGTCTTCATCCCGACCACGATCCTGTTGACTGTCATCTCCGGTGACCTGGTGACCTACAACTTGCCCTCTTCACCTGGCACCAGCTATCAATACCAGCTCACACCATGCCCTGCACCATAGTTATATAAATAGGTGGTGAGTTAGAACCATTCAGTACAATGTTCCTTCTATTACCTCAAGACCAATAATCTTAATACATTACGTTTTTTCTCTTCTTGTACATGATTAAATTATTGTACTTAAAACAACTCCCCCAGAGGATCGTTCATACTCTCATTATTTTTTACTATTATCATCCATATAAACACTTCATTTGTAAATTATATATATATATATATATATATATATATATATATATATATATATATATATATATATATATATATATATATATATATATATATATATATATATAAATCCTCCTTTGTTAACTGTCATCATACATAATAGTTGTAGTTTAAGATATCTGCACTTTTATTCACTTACTTAATATTTTCCTCGTACTTATTTTTTTTTCGCCAATTCATTTCTTTATGACATTTCCTTACTTTAAGAAGATTAATTTATCTCATGATGATACCCATACTTCCAGGGAGGAAATCAAACAGACCAGGACTGACACCTCCCACGACAGTCTTACTTGTTCGAGAAACGGAAAAACTTATTTGCCAGAAACAGTTCATTCAGCTGAGTTCCATTCTTATCATACTCCGAGTACATCACCCATTGCTTGGTTACCTTCCGCTTCTTCTTTTTACAATATTGCATCCCAAATTTACTTAAATGAGTCCCGCAGTTAGCGTGTATGATTTCGTTAGTGATGTCCAGTCTGCAGCTGCAAACAAAGGACTTACAACAGACAGTGCTAAAATCGCTTTTCTTTGGAGCCGATTAGGCAATGGATACTCCCGAGTCGGATCACTCATGCGCTGTAGGTTTTTTGAGAAATTTACTTCCTTTGATGAATGCTGTAACAGATTCGTAGATTTTTTTGTAACCACACGAAAGCAGGATTCTTGATGAGCGTTTACAAATTATTGCAAAGTATCCCGAACAAAATACGCTGTTAGATGCGAAGCGGAGTCAGCGGCAACAGGACCGGAGATCTCAGAGGCATTACTAAACAGTTCATGGGAGGATACTGATGATAAGGGAAAAACCACTTTAACGCTAAATAATGTAGCAACGTTATTTAGTTATCTCATATTCTTAAATCGCAGGTTTAGATCAGTTTTCTCCAAGGGATGGCGTTACTATGTTAGCTGGACAGATTGAACAGAAACTCGGTATTATACCCACCCACACAGTACATACAGGTCAACCAGTTACTAGCTTAGCACACACTACTTGCAGTCACGTCAAGGATATGTCCCACGTCCACTCAGCAGACAAAACGTTACACCTCGTTCACCAGCCATGTCACGTTTAAGGCGCTCTGACCGGATGTGGCCAGAGGGTTTACATCCAACAGATGATTAAAGTTTATTGCTCATGTAGCGTCACTCAATTAACAGTGATTAGCTGCCCTCACCTTAAATTTCAGAAATGATTTGCACAGCCCTGGGTCTTTTTGTAACTTATGGGTTAATAAGGGATTAACATGTACGGTGCAGATAGACCGATAGATAGATTGATTGATACGTAGATAGATAAACAGATAGCTAGAAATTAGATAGAAAAAGGTAGAAAGAGAACAGATACATACATACTCGTACATGCATACATCCATACCTATAAAAGAGCCTCGTAGTTTGTTTGTTTGTTTGTTTGTCCTTCAATCACGCCCAAACCAAGGGCCAGAGACCCCCAGACCCATATATATTCTGAATCAGGGTGACCCAAGGATTGTTTTAGGGAGGTCAATATTCAGATCTAGGTCACCAGTAGAGTGTTTGCCTTTTTTTTTTTGGGGGGGGGGGAACGCCGGGTACCCCAGCAGCCGAATTTTTGGCATGGAGACTCACATGACCTCCAGTTCGGACATAGGCTATGTGGGGTTGACTTCCGAGATCACTGGAGGTCACCGATAATCCACGCTCGAACGACTAGACCCAGCAGCCCAATTTTTGGCACTGGGGCTCACTTGACCTCCTGTTCGGACGTAGGCTACGTGAGGTTGGCCTACGAGGAAATTTGAAGTCAGCGGCCGGATGTCATTTGAGGTCACAAATACTGTGCGTTAGTCTGCGAAAGCTGAAATAGAAATTTCCTGGACCTCTTATATTCCCTCTTCAAAAGCATAAGAGGTACATGGTCTTTCTGGAGTAGAAAGACTGAACTAGAACAAAAAGGCTTTGAGTGTTCGCCTTTCTTTTTTTTGGCCCGGGCAACGCCGGGTACTGCTGCTAGTACATAAATTATATGAGCGTATTTTGCTAAGGAGTAAGCCCTAGTAATAGAGGTGAAGACTACGAGTATAAATATTAACTCTTCCAGTTCTAACAATGCCGGCTAAGCAAGATAATGTGAAGCTGACGAGAATGTATTGGGAAAATACGTTATCATAGAGGTGAGGTTAGGATAGGTAAAGAGAGAAATAGTGGACACACACACACACACACACACACACACGGTATCTATGGTAACAGGGCAGGGTCGGTCCAAGTGTCCAGGTGGTGGCCAGGTGGTTATTGATCCCAGGGTGAGGGTGACAGGAGTGGGGGTGGCCGGGGTGAGGGTGAGGGTGAGGGTGTGGTGAGGGTGACAGATGTTGGGTGGCAGGGGTAACTGTGTGGGTTGAGGGTGAATTTGGTAGGGCTGAGATCGGCAAGTTTGAGGGTGAGAGTACGAAGTAGTTGAGTTGAGAATGTCAGGGGTGAGTGTGGCTGAGGTGCGGGTGAGAGGGGCAAGGGTGAGGATGAGGGTGCCAGGAATGAGGGTGGCAAAGGTGAGGGTGAGAGTGTGAATGAGGGTGACAAGGGTGAGGGTGAGGTTGGCAGAAATGAGGGTGACGGTGGCTGGGGTGAGGGTGGCAGGTGTGACGGTGAGAATGGCAGGGATTAGCATGGCAGAGGTTAGGATATAGATGGCAAGGGTTGCGTGGCAGGGATGAGGAAAAGGATGATAAGGATGAGCGTGGCAGGGGTGAGGGTGGCAGGGGTTATGGTGACAGGGGTGAAGGTGAGGGTGGCGAAGAAGACCGCGAAAGTGACAAGGGTAATAGTGACGGGAGCAACGGTGAAGATGAAAGGGGTGATTGTGAGGTTGGCAGGGATAAGGGTGAGCGTGACTGAAGTGATGTTGAAGGGTGGCAAGGAATATAGTGGGGTAGGAAGTGTGATGTTGAGGGTGGCAGGTGTTAAAGTGAAAGTGGCAAGGGTGAGGGCAACAGTGAAGGTGGCGAGGGTGAATGTGGTGATGGCAGGGGTGATGGTGAAGGTGGCAGGTGTGAAGGTGGCAAAGGTGATGGCGGCAGGAGCGATGGTGAGGACGGTAGGGGTGAAGGTGGCAGGTACGATGGTGAGTACATAGGAGTACATGGGAAGTACAGATACCAGAAGGCCTGATGGGAAAAGCATACCTGTACTAATTCTGCTAACCCAAACAACATGTAAAGGGAAAATGACAGAGAAAATGAAAGTTTTCCCCCGGCCACTACACAATACGGTAAAAACGGCAGGAATAAAATTGGAAAGACACCATGTTTGTTAGAAATATGGACATTTTTATAGGAGAGGCAGATGAGGAACGACTATGCACCGTGTCATCTCTGTCCTACACATCTGTACAAGAAAGAGCGTACACAATCGCCGACTGCTCTCCTTATTAAGCAAACGTCTCACAGTCGTCAGCATACACTTTAACCTGCAAATAAACAAGACTCAGATAGCTATAGCCTATAGTCTCAAATTATTTATCTAGCCGAATTTGAAACGCATGAGTAGTTTTTGCACCAACTCCTGTTGCTGATAGCCTATTTTGTTATTCCATTACGCAAACATTAAAGTTATTTTTCCCTATATTAATGTTGCATCTCTTGGTTTTGTGTTTCAGTCCATTATTTGTATTTGAGTGTAAGAGCATAGTGGAAGAAAGACTGGGAAGGTATGAGCTAGAGCAGATGGAAGGGGTGGAAGACGCATGTAAGATATTCACGGAAGAGATAGGCGCAGCATGTGAGGCGGTTTGTGGAGTGAGGAGGAGATGCAAGGGTGTGCAAGGGACAGCATGGTGGAATGATGAGGTGAAACGAGCTGTGGAACAAAAGAAGAAGGCATATAGTGAATGGTTAGCGAGTAGAGGTAGGGGAGAAGAAGAGAGAGAGAAGAGAGAGATATATGTGAGCAGTAGAAGGGAGGTTAAGAGACTGGTGAAGGAGAGTAAAAAGAAAGTGGATGAGGAGTTTGGGAGGAATCTGAGTGTGAAATGGAGGGAGACCAAGAAATTGTTTTGGAAGGAGGTAAAGAAAGTAAGGCAGTGTGAAAGAGGAAATAGTAGGAGAGTGAAAGATAGGAATAATAGATTGTTGGTGGAGAAGAGAGAGAAACTGAGGAGATGGAAGGAGCACTTTGAGGATTTGTTGAATGTGGAGAGTGAGAGCAGTGCGAGTATAAGTGGTTGGGGAATGGCTGGGAGAAGAAGAGATGAGAGGAGGGAGGAAGAGATCAGTAGGGCGGAAGTAGTGGAAGTGATGAAGAATATTAAGTTGGGAAAGGCCCCAGGAATTGATGGAGTGTGTGGTGAAATGCTTAGGTATGGGGGTGAGATTGTTGTGGAGTGGATATGGAAGTTGTGTAGATTGGCTTGGGAAGAGGGAAGGGTTCCAGAGGACTGGAAATCAGGTATAATTGTTCCTTTATACAAAGGAAAAGGAGAGAGAGAAGTATGTGGTAACCATAGGGGTATTTGCCTACTTAGTGTGACTGGTAAAATATATGGTAGAATACTCATTGATTACGTTAGGCATATGACAGAGGAGCTACCTGAAGAAAAGCAAGGGGGATTTAGGAAAGGAAAAGGGTGTGTAGATCAGATATTTGTTCTCAGATGTTTAGTGGAGAAGTTTCTAGAGAAGGGAAGGAAAGTGTATGCTGCCTTCATGGACTTGGAGAAAGCTTATGACAGAATAGATAGGCAAGGTATGTGGAAGGTATTAAGAATATATGGAGTGGAGGGAAAATTGTTGAGTGCTGTGAAGAGTATGTACGAGGGAGCTAGGGCTACGGTGCGAGTGGATGGTGAGCTGAGTGAGTTCTTTGATCTCAATGTGGGACTGAAACAGGGTTGTGTGATGTCTCCATGGCTGTTTAATATATATATGGATGGGGTTGTAAAGGAGGTGCAGGGTAGGGCAGTGGATGTGGGGTTGGCTCTAATGAATGAGGGTGAGATTTGGAAGCTTCCGGTGTTGCTGTTTGCTGATGATACAGTACTGTTGAGTGAAGATGAATGGGAGTTGCAAGGTTTGGTGAATGAATTTGGGACAGTGTGTAGGAGGAGGAATCTGAAAGTTAATGTAAACAAAAGTAAAGTTATGGTGTTTGAGAGGAATGAAGTCACAGAGTGTGCAGTGAGGTTGGATGGTGAGGATATGGAGAATGTGAGTGCATTCAAGTACTTGGGTAGTGTGATGAGTAAGGATGGAACTTTGGGGGATGAAGTGCGTGAAAGGGTACAGCAGGGAAGGAAGGTCGTTGGTACACTGAAAGCATTGATGAGAAATAGGGAGGTGAGTATGGAAGTTAAGAAGTCACTGCATGATAGTATTGTGATCCCTGCCCTGACGTATGGAAGCGAGGCATGGACCTTGCAAGAGGGGAACAAGTCAAGAGTGAGAGCAGTGGAAATGAGTTACTTGAGAGGAGCATGTGGAGTGACTTGGAGGGACAGGTTGACGAATGAAGAAGTGAAGGAACGCTGTGGGGTGGATGTGGATGTGGTTGAGAAGATTAGGAGAAATACACTGAGGTGGTTTGGACATGGGAAGAGAATGGAGAATGAAAGACTGACTAAGAGAGTGTATGTAGGTGAGGTGGAGGGAGGGAGAGGGAGAGGTAGACCGAGGATGAGGTGGAGGGATGGAGCTGAGAGGTATATGAGGGAGTGGGGGGTGAGTTGGGGGGAGGGTAGTCAAATGGTGGGTGACAGAGCGACTTGGAGGCGCTTTGTCTGCGGCCACTCTTTGCGGGATTAGGGCGTCGGGCTATAGATAGATAGATAGATAGATAGTATCATTCTGTATTTCGAATAAATTATCTAACGTCGTCAAATGTGTCAGGAATTTGAAATACTTACATTAGATCTCTGAGTCATTGCATTAAAAAAAGTATCCAGATGACTTGGTCTCTCTTCGTAGGGTAAATTTTGCAGTGATGGGATCATTTGTGTGGATCTGCGTTGCACTGTCTCAAGTCTGTCTTCGTCCATTATAATATTCAGAGACCATTGCTGCACACAGTAGTCTAGATGTGGTCTAACTAATGACGTATAAAGCTTAGATATTACATCGCTCGTTTTAAGATGAAAGTTCGTTGCGATGAAGCCGAGCATTCTGTTTTCCATGGTCCTGTGCTGTACACTGTGTTGGGTTTCCGAGGCCGTTACCGATAATAACTCCTAAATCAATCTCATCCTTTACTTCCGTGAGTGGAGTATCGAATATGTAATGTTTATATTTAGTGTTCAAGACACCTAAGTGTATTACATTAATCTACATAAAATTTTCATCTCTTTTTCACTCCAGTTTATTAACTTATCCAGATCGTCTTGTATAGGTTCACAGTCTACTTTCATGATTACTTTGCTTTCAACTTTCATGTCATCTGCAAATTTCACTATCATAGGAAAGAGTCAATTTTTTTTTTTAGATCATTGATGTAAATAGTGGAAAAAACTGGTCCTAGAATCGGAACTAACCCTTGGGGAACTCCGCTTGTTACTTATCGCCACTTCGATGATTCTCCGTTTATCACTCTGCTTGCGATTCTTAAACTACTCACCAATCCATGAACATAATTTATTAGAGAGGCCGTGGGCTTTTAGTTTTCCTAGTAGTCGTCACCAAGCGCTTTCTGAAAATCTAGGTAGGTGACATCCGACGATATTTTTGCGTCCCAGTTATCGTATATGTAAAAGAAAAAAGCAAATTTGTAAGGCATGATCTATTATTATGAAACCAGTGTTGATTATCTGTTACAACATTATCCTTATTAAGAAGCATAGTAATTTTTTCTCTTAACATTTTTTCTATTCCAAAATTTTGCATAGTACTGACGTTAGGTTTAATGGACAGTACTTTGTGATACGTTTTTTATCGCCCCATTTAAAAATAGGTGATATATTTGCGAGCGTCCGCTGATTAGGTATTCTACATTCAGTCATTTGTTTACTGAATACTTTAGTTATAGCAAAGGCCAATTGTCTGAAACATTCACGCAGTACAGGAGGGGATATTTGGTGTGGGCCACTTGATTTACTTGGATCGATTTTCTGAAGATAATTTACTGTACCACGTCTTGTCCTGTCACTTCGATGAGTCACGTCGTTGATTGATGACCAATTATCTTCTGATCCTGAGAAAAAAATTACTGTGGGATGGGAATGTTTACGCTTTTTTTTTTTTTTTTTTAATGAAAACGCTGTGAAAGGAGTCGCTCAGTACTGTTTCTATTGCTCGGGTATCATGTACGAGATCACCTGAGATTAGTAGAGGCCATATGCTACCTTCTACATCTTTTTTACTCCTCACATAATGAAAACAAGAATGGGGGGTTGATTTTGCCTAAGAAATTTTTGCTCAATAGTCTCGTTTACTTTCCTAATTATTTTCGTATATTGCCGCTGCAATTTAAAATATTCTGTACTGCCACCATACTTTTCTGTTCGTTTATATATATATATATATATATATATATATATATATATATATATATATATATATATATATATATGCTTTCTCCTGCGACCGACGATTCCTTCTACCCAGTACCCCGCAATAATTAATGCTAGTCCATGGTCGTGGGAATAATTATAGTAGCTATTCTTGCATTAAGTAAGAATTCAAATAAACATACAATACTCAAAAGTAAGCCATTGTGTTACATTCAATGAGTTTGTAAATACATGTAATTTAGTTAAATCTTCATGTATTGAGTGACTTATTTCCACTGGTGTTGCTAAAGTAAGGTAACTGTCTTGTACAAAGTCAGTGATAGTAAGGCAGAAAACGTATCTGTGTTTTGGAACCTCAGTGTGTGGAACGGTTTTCCTTGTAGTCCAGAAGGGAACTGGGACAGAAAGGGATACACAGTGTTGTTGTCCTAAGTTAAATAATACAGATACTCATTGGACTTTCACTGCACTCACTACTGCTACTGTTCTTATGCTACCAATCCTTACAAAGAGCAATCAGATGTCGTGCTTATTAAAGATGAGTGCGAAACAGGTAAATGATTCCTGACGGAGTGTAGGGTACGATAGCAGGGCTCATGGTAGGGGTGGCGAAAGTGAGGGTAAGAGTGGCAGGGGCGTGGGTGAGGTGACAGGGGTGACAGTGGTAGGGTGAAGATGAGGTTGAATATGGTTAGGTTGCAGCAGTGCGGGTGGCAAGGATGAAGGCGGCAGAGGTAAAGATGACAGGAGTTAGGGTTATAGAAATGAGGGTGAGGGTGCAAAAGGTGACAACGATTAGGGTGGATGGTGTAAGGGTGAGAGTGGCGGGGGTCATAGACTAAGGTAAATAATTCAGCCTCCTGAACCCTGTGACATCCTCTTATTTAGGTTTGGAAAGAACTTTATCAATGGAGGGTTTAGTTAAAGCGTTCAGTAACCCCCCCTTCACCGTTAGAGTAAATAGTTTGATGGACTTAAGAATAAACTAAAAAAAGATAGCAATACCGTGCAGTCCCATTCCACATCTCACAGTAAATACCAATAATACTACAGGTAACCGAAACAATACTCTGTAACAATACCACAGGTAACCCTAAGACCGTTTTCTGTAAGGGGTTGCTCAACGTAGCTTGGTTGTGCTTTCTCTCTGACATCTTCATTCTCATCCCTCTGGCAGAAGGATGTGCCTTGTCCCACTCCCCTCACACGCTGTGGAGTCGTAAAAACTGACACCCTAGGGTTGCTGTGTATTAATTTAAACTATTAAGGCTTTGTTGTGTATTTTTAACAACTTCAAAGCACGCATTTTCTGCTTCATTCTTCGTATCTCATACAGTTTTGGACAGTTTTACCGTTCAGTCTTACAGTCTTCATGTGAGAGATTCGACATTTCTGAACAAGGGATGAATATACTGAGTAAAACAGTTTCTGAGCTGACCCTCTGAGTACCATAACTTTTATTACCTCCGCTAAGGAGGTTATGTTTTACCCCGCATTGGTTTGTTTATTTGTCTGTCCGTTTGTCTGTTAACAGGATTACTTTTAAGAAGTTATGGATGGATTTTGGTGAAATTTTGTGGAAGGATGGGTCATGGGCCAATGAAAAAATAATTATATTTTGGGCAGTATCCGGATCCGGATCCGGATTATCCAGCACGATATCTCCAAAAGTTCTCAATGAATTTCAATGAAATTTTGTGGAACGGTTTGCCGTGGACCAAGAAAGAACTGAATAGATTTTGATGTTGATCCGGATCCTTTTTCATTGCAATGGCATTGGCGGAGGTATGCGCTCTCTGAGCGCTTTCTAGTATTACTTATCATTTATTCTTATTTTTTTCTCTCCCCAGAAGGATGTATTTAACTCAAGTGACTGATTACGGCTGCATTCAGCTTTCTAGTTTGAAAAATGTCTCCCCAGTTGAATGAAATTGGTAACAGCAAAAATAAAAGACCGAATGAAGTATCCGGGTTAAATGGGTTAACAGTAAACGCGTGAAAGACTGTGATTATCAGTCACTTGGCTATGGGTGTGGGAAGCAGGCCATGGTTAGGCAAATGAAACTTAATAATTTCATTCTTACCACCACCAAATAGTTTAGCTCAGCATATTGGTGACTTTTCGAACTGGCGGGGTTAGGAGTAGCCATCCTTAACCTGAACAGCCCAAGGACATAAAATTTATTACACCAGAGTGGTCGAAAGAGAGGAATGTGTGTGTGTGTGTGTGTGTGTGTGTGTGTGTGTGTGTGTGTGTGTGTGTGTGTGTGTGTGTGTGTGTGTGTGTGTGTGTGTGTGTGTGTGTGTGTGTGTGTGTGTGTTTTCCTGCATGTGTCTCTATGTCTTGTATAAACAAAATAACTCAAAAGTTTTATTCTGTTTTAATTGTACAGTTGAGGGGTCAGCCAAGGAGTTAAACGTAGCTTTTGACAACAATAGACAAGTTCAAGGTCACATGTCCAAGCCTGCTAATACAGCTTCATCCGGTGTACAGTATACTGCGTTGGAAGGTCGATGATAAGTTTAGAATGAAAATATTTAATCTTTATAACAATCAAATGTTTATATCACAGAACAAGTTGAAGTTTGACTTGTGTGTGTCTGTGCGGGAACAACATAACTAAAATACTTTGATTTGATTTCGATCAAGATGGTGGAAGATTTGAAGGTCAACCAAGGGAGGTCCCTCTTTTATTAGAACAATAGGTGAAAGTGGTAAAGTCAACTTAACCCGTTTTTATCCGATTTTGACAAATCTTAGGGGAAAGGTTCAAAGAATTAAAAGGATGATGAGATTCAGTATTCAGAACACTCATTAAGCAAGGGTAACCATTAACCAGAAGAAAACATCAAAATTCAATGTAACATGGAAAGGTTAGCTTAAACAATTTGGATCTCAGCAAGCTTAACACGGTGGGAGTGTTGAGTGCAAAGCAAAGGCGAAAGTATTTATAACAACATTTAGACAACAGCCAAGTTCACAGGATGAGGTCAGATTTCTACCCATGCGTGTCTGCGTCTAAAGAAAAGAACTGTATTGGTCATACTTTAACCCAACTTGGTGGAAGGGTTGGGGATTTGCAGTGAGAATGGCTTTTTAATAGAAAAATAGTTTTAATGTGAAGATCATGCCGCAAGATCAATTTTAAAAAGTTCATATCTGATTTAGGCCGTAACTGTGGAAGGATCTTAGGTAATGTAAGAGTGAAGATTTATTTCTGAGAACAATCTGAGTGTTAAAGGTCACAGGATATACTGCGCGACACTACAGCTTAAACAGTTCTATCTTAGACTGAACTAAAGCTGATGGAAGGACTGCGGGTCAGCTTAGGATGAATAGACTGTAGCGGTTTATAAGTACAAAAGAGGGTTAAATCAGATTAGTAGGAACTTAAAAAGGATACGAGACGCAAAATAGTAAATGAGTAAACTGAGCATGACGACTGAACATGAGGCTGCTGCAGACTCCTTTCAATCCCTCTCAGCTAAACAAATCTAGGTATTCCCTGTAAAAAACACTTGAATTGTTCCGATCATGAGAAGATTAATGGTGACAGTATTAACAATCAAACTGGAATGGATTACTGATGTTGTTTCGACCATGAAAGGATTACCATACCAAGCAGGAAAAGGGTAAAAGGAGAGTAATATTCCACAAGGAGAATTTAGTATTACATTGCTTTCGAGGGAGCTGACTACCTGATAATCCTCAAACTTCATCTCTGCACTGAACACACATTCTCCGAGATAAGACAGTTTGCTTCATTCTGTATGCATATTGTGATGGACGCTGTGGAAAGCATCTGTAAAAGTGAAGGGTGGAGTCATCAGTGTATGAGTGAAAAAAAGGCTTGGAAGGTCGGTAAGAAGTAAGAGAAGAAAGTGTCGGTATGAAGTAAAAGGCGAAAGTGTCGGTAAGAAGTATGAGGAGAAAGTTATCGATAGGACAGAGCCTGACAAACACTACTGTTCATTGTTTATAAGAAGAACAGAGGCAGTCTACAACAGGGGCTATTGAACGATATTTCTGCAGAAGAAAATTGAGATGGGAGTATTGAAAAAAGGGAAAGAAACATAGGAGACCAGACTGGAAGTTGAAAATTTGCGCCAGGCTCGATCAAGGCCCATGAGATGGCTAAGATTGCAGTGAAACCCCGAAAGAAGCCTAATCAGAAATCTAAATGGAATATAAAATGCTAAGCGGTGCAGTGTCCAATAACGATCCCAAACTACCGGTCAGAACGAAGATTACATAAAGAAAGGTGCTTCAAAATATGCATGGTGTTTATTAGGGACAGACTCAAAGATATAAGAATTACATCAAGAGATTACGGCAACGAGACAGTGAGTAATAGCCACATCGTTGGGAACGGTCATCTCGGCAATGAGGCAGTGAATAATAATTACATGGCTGAGAACGTTCGTCTTTCTTTCGGTAAGATTGAATTAGAGCAAAGCTCATGAAAGAAGGGGTGGATACTTATTGGAAGACACAGATAAATGAGCTTGCATTGGTAGGGTGTCAGCATCCCAGCATAGTTCTCGAGAACAACAGTAAAGACCTCATCATGATATACGCCTACGAGTACCGTCCGACAATCCATATCCCTCGCTATGGAGGGCAGTCGAGCACGCGTCGTTATACCATTTGTATTTATTTATTTATTTATTTCTTAGTCAGAGGTTAAAACAATGGAAAGCATTCTTCTGTGTCTAAAAAGACAACTTCCGTAAAGTTTTTTAGGCCATGAAAACATTAATCATCCCAGGATAATTTATGGAAACGCTGTTCGAGGGCTTCACAGCCACAGCACCAGAGTGGCACAGGCACCAATTCCCGGAGGATCCACAGTCCATACCGATATGATAGGATTGGCTGCTAGGCGAAGACTGTGAATACAGGAGTTCAATGACGAAGAAAGATTACTAACGTCAGCAGATAGATTACTTATAAGAAAAAGGTCAGGTATGATGAAAGGCTTTAAAAGGGATAGGGATAAAGGTAAGATTATTTTCGAGTACATCTGGCTCTAGGTCATTGGCCTAGGTAGGCTTGTTTACCATGTGATGAGGATTAGTGTCACTGATTGTGGTGAATATTAAAATTTAACTACAGATTTCAGAGAGAGGAGAAATGGAAAGAGTGTGTTCCCCTTTATAACTGAGAGAGAAGAGTTAGGGAAGAAGTAAACAGCACAGATACATTAACGATAAACACGGCTCCGATAAGAGTGTAATCAATTTAATTGCTTAAAGATCGGACACAACAGAAAAGGTTTCGATATCTGAGCACGTACAAACAACCACATTTGTTGTGAAAAGAGTACAGGGACAGTAAGAGAGTACGGTGTCAGCAGTTTTAATGAGCTGTATTCGATGATGGAATAGAGGTGAGGCAGGAAGACAGCTGGTTTTCAACACAGAGGCAGTGAGAGAAGGCCTCAAGTAGTGCAGAAAAATAAAGATAATATGTCATAAAATGAGCCAAGACTTCACAAAATGGCATCAATGGGAAAGAAACAAATTTTACAGCAGGAATTTGGTGCCCTCCTCATGCGACTTAGAGGTTGGATTTCGAGAATATATATTAAAAAAAGAAAAAAATAACGTTATGTAGTGTATAAATCGACTTGGAAAATGTTTGAGAGATGTGTTTGTAGTTTAGTGAAAGTAGATAACACAAATTCGGAGATCGTGCTGGTATACACAGGTCACTGCTGAAACGCTAACAGAAAAAGAGAATGAGCAGGAAAGGTGCTGCCGATACCGCGTAAAATGGCTGCCCTAGTTTCATCTCTGGCCAGATTTCCATCCTACCCGGAAGTGCAGCTGCCTTCCACTATATGTTGCAACGATACTCCCGATTAAACCTAAACGCTGGTAATTGGTCCACCGCCTCAGGAAACCCGTGAAGGACAAGAAAAATGTACCAGGCGATCGCTCGTTGTGTGCGTCCTGTATGTATTCAGTAAACACACACCGTTTGTATACCCACCTGCAACTACATATTCATTCGCCTCCCCACCACCACGTCAACAAACCCACATATACCTGTATGAACACACGCACGAGAGAGAGAGAGAGAGAGAGAGAGAGAAGCACAGGTATGTAAGCAATGGTACAAAGAGCTTTAGCATTACCAGTAAGTTCGTTGTTAAAAGGAAAACAGATGGATAAAAATATAATGTGAGGGTTGTTTTTTGTGTCAAGACAAAAGGTACGATTAGAGAAGGAAGGAAGAAAGTGTAGTAACGGAAGGATATAGGACAGGAGAGGTTAATGAGGGTAAGGAGTTGAGATAAAATGTGACTGAAGTTGATTTTTGTAGTCATAAAATATTAAAATATTAGGAAGTAGGAGACAGGTAGCTATACTGTAGGTTTAGAGTGTTGTATTATGAAAGAAAAAGAACGCAACTGATAGTTTTGTACGAAGAGAAAGCAGTTTTTTGTGGATTTCAGATATTTGTTATTACAACTGATTCGATAAATGTAATATATTAGAATTAGGAGAATCGCATATTGTCTTAAATATGTTTCAGTAAACTGATAAAAGCTTCATGAAATTCATCTTCGATCGATCCAAACAAAAGGCTTTTGACGCACTGGTGTTGAATTTCAGAATTTTACCTCGCAGAGCAACAAACCTTCCTCAGTATATAAGAACAGTAATAAAGTCCTTCACATGACTTGACTGGACGATTTATATAGATAGTGACGTTATTCAGGAAAAAGAACGAGCTGTCTTGAAGCTGATCCTGCTGAGTTTATTTACTAATGTGTCATTCTGTTCTGAGACCACGGTGTTTTTAGCATCAAATTGTAAGCAAAGGAAATTCCTAGTACTATCGAAAGGCACTGGGGTGAATAGCACTAAGTCTGAAAGGCATACAGAGCAGCTGATTACAACAAAGTAGAGCTTGAAATAGGGTAAGTGAAAATATCTTAATGTTTCCTGTGTCAGTGCGAATCTCTAATTCCACTGGAGTATTGTGACGAACCAATATTTTTCACTGACTTTGACGAATGGTTTTTGGTTGTCTTCCTGAGTTCTTTTATTAATACTAGTCATGTACTTACTGTATGCTTACAGAAAACATTCTTATAGTTGGAAAAAAGCACAATCTATAACAGAACTCAAGACCTCTTGACAGACTATCAATCAAATACCCTGGGCGATTCCAGTATTCTTATTCCATTTTTCCCTCCTCTGGCCTCCTTGTGAGTGACATTACATTTTTTTCATTTAATGTACTTACTGTCCTCACTGGCCTCATTACTAAAAAAGGTGTACGGGCCTGGCTTGGTCCCTCCTGTTGTCCTCAAAAACTGTGTTTCTGTGCTTACACACTTCCTAAGTAAATTATTTCACTTTTGTCTGTCAACTTGTATCTTTCCTTCTTGCCAGAAATTTGCTCTCACTCGGCTTGTCTTCAAAGAAGGATGACCTTTCCCAATTCTCTGTCTATTCCCCAGTTGCTTTAACATCCAGTATTTCTAATGTTTTCGAATCCGCTCTTAAAAGCTGTAATACACTTTTCCTATCACAACCTTCTTTCCAGTCGTCAGTATGGGTTCCGCCATGGACGCTCCACTGGCGATCGTCTCAGTTTCAATTTAGACTCCTGGTCACCCTCCTTTCGGGACATTGGCGAAATTTTCGCCATTGTACTAGGCATCTCAAAGGCTTTCGATCGAATCGAGCGTAAGTCTTTAATTGCCAAACTGCCCATTTACAGTTTCTCTCCTTCTTTCTGTGCCTTCATCTCTAGCTTCCTTTCTGGTCGTTCTATAGCCGCTGTTGCAGACGGCCATCGTTCTTCTCCTAGATCTATCAATAGTGGTGTTCCTCAGGGCTCTGTCCTATCACCAACTCTCTTCCCTTTATTCATCAATGACCTTCTAAGCTGTACAGCTAACCCTGTCCACTCATACGCTGATGACTCCACCCTTCACCTTTCCATTCGGTTCCCGCAACGCCCATCTCAGCAGTTACTTCAACAAACAAGGGATGAGGCTATGGCACACTAATGTCTGACTTGGCTCGTATCTCTGAGTGGGGTAAAAATAATCTTGTTGTTTTTAATGCATCAAAGACTCAGTACTTACACCTATCAACCGGACAAAATCTTCCACAGGTGTACCCACTAATGTTTAATAATATTCAGCTTAATCCTCACTGATGTTCCTAATGGTTCTTTCCTCCTATCAGCCCTCTTACTTCTATTCATCATTGACCTTCTAAGCTGAATATCAAGCCCTATCAACTCATACACTGATGAACTGATCATATACCTTTACATACGCTTCTCGCAGCGTCCAACACAGGAATTACCTCATGTCCCTGCTCGGGGTAAAAGGAGGCTTTTTTATTTAATGCATTTAAAACTCATTTCCTACACCTTTCGACCTGCTAAAAACTTTCACAATAGAATCTTTCAGTATCCATCGATATCCAACTCAATCCTGCTTCATTTCTCATCATTCTTGGGGTTTCATTCTCTCGGAATTTATCATGGAAGGAAGACATGACCTCTCCTGTACAATCTTCTCCCAAGAGGTTAGGTGTGCTAAGCCAGTTCTGTGCTTTTTTTTTTTTTTACCCCTGCACAGTTGCTATTTTTATACAAGAGTTTTATTTGTCCCTGTCTGAAGTACAACTCTCACATGTGAGGGAGGACTTCCTACTTGCAGATCTTCTCAGTAGGGTTGAATCAATGGCTTTTCGCCCTCTCTTACTGACTGTGTTCGGCCTCTTTCTTTGCCAGCATTGTTGCATCATTATCTCTTTTCTATCGCTGCTTCAATGGTCAAACCTCTTCGTAACCGTCTGCTAGCATTTCTCCTCCACTACGGCACCCTTCTGGCAGCAAACTCTCATCACTTTTCTGTCCAGCTCTATAACGCAAGACTTTCTGGTAACCTATACTTCCAGTCCTTCATGGATATGATAGGTCAGTCCTGGAGTTGTCTTCCTCTCTCTGTATTTCTCATTTCCATGACCTTCAGTCCTTTAAACAATGTTTTCAGGCATCTTGAAATGAACTTAATTGTGAATTTGGGTACCAGTTATTTATTTTTCTTGGAGGGAACAATTACTGCAGGCACCTTACATATATATATATATATATATATATATATATATATAGATAGATAGATAGATAGATAGATAGATAGATATATAATACATCATGCAGTTTTCTGTGGTGCTGTGTCAGCTGATGTCATGGCAGTTAGAGTTCATTGCAAGAATCGATGCATAAGGATTAAAGAGGAATACTGAAGTGAAGTGAATAGCTGTTACAACTTTCAATGAAGGAAAACCCATACCTGTAGCCTCCTGATTTCTAAAATGCACAGGCGCCCAAAGCTTGGCCTTGAAACAATGGAGTTTCTAAAATTCAGTTTTCTCCAGCCATGATAAACACTATGTGAGTTGGATTATAAACGTCAGGGTGGGGGTTCTTGGGGGCGCTGATCCACCAGTTAAGTTTCCACATTTCTCCAGTTGTCAGTGCATGCAGCTGCAGTTAACCCTAGATAGGTAATGTTTTTTACTTAATATATTTAGGTCATGTGGGGTCTGACAGACCCCGACATTAAAAAATTTAAAAAAATAACACACTGCATTTATTTGGAAACCCCTACTTCTACATGAAACTAGATCATATTTCTTTATTTTGATTTAAAAAGAAATGTCCATTTTTCACTATGCTTTTTTAAAACTTAATTTTGAATAAAAACTTCCATTTTTTAACTTTTTTTTTTTAATTGCCCTATGAAAACTGAGAGGTTTCTTCTTCCAACGGTAGGTGGTCCACACATCACCGACGGTGGGAACTCCTTTTGAGAAATGGAGATACGAAGCAAATTAATATTTCACCGGAAATAGAGAAAGTACAAAATCACGTACAAATTTCTATGTATTTTTGGCTACCTTCAATTACCACTTCCTCATATGCATATTTTTTTACGTCCAGGGCCCCATTTTTAGTCTGTATATACTGCAAACATCTGTTAACATGACAATCCATGAAAAAAAAAAATCTTTTATATACCTGCACCAGTATCTAATTGCACTCACCAGGCGCTGACAGTGGAGGCAGCAGGAGCACTCCATTCTCATCTGCAGTGACTGCAGTTAGATACTAGTGCAGGTAAAAGTTGTTTTCATGGACTGTCATGTTAACAGATGTTTGCAGTATATACAGACTAAAAATGGAGCCCTGGATGTAAAAAAGTATGCATATGAGGAAGTGGTAACAATATTACATGAATGATAATCTGGGGTCTCTCAGACCCGAACAAGTTACGTGTTAGGTAATCTGCGGTCTGAGAAACCCCAGTGGCCCTATAGGGCCAAATTAGAGCCAGATGCAGAAATGACCCTACTGTTCCCGTGAAGGTCATCAAGAGTCAGGAGGGCACTGGGAAGGAAAATTTTTTTGGATTAAAAAAGATAAACACCACATGCTAAAGAAAACCTCTGGGGTCTGTCAGACCCCACATTACCTATCTAGGGCCGTAGAATGACATGAGTTCATCCTTACCTAGTAAGGCTGTAGAATGACATGAGTTCCTCCTTAAAACACCAAGTCCTGTCATGTCTGTATATCCAATTTCTTCAGCGTTGTGTAGTTAAAATAATGTCCTTGGCTAGTTCTCTTCAGTCATTTTCACACGGTTGTTCAGCATTTTCTGCCAAAATAAGAATGGCCTGACTCCTTTCCTTTCTAAGTCTTTTAAATCTGTTGCTTACTAATATAATTTCATTTTAATCTCACCTGTCTCGAGCGGGTATGTGTCCTTAAAATTTTCATAATAAGGAGGATGAAAATACCACTAATACAAATACACAATACAACATTCATGCATCGTAAGCGACTCTCGTATTGATCTCTGCTCTCCAGCTGTTGTGACATTATTAAATTACATGTATGAGTCAGTTTATCAGCTTATTTATTTATTTATTTATTTATTTATATATTGCTAATTACGCGAAGTTAGTATAAACATTATAAATAAGTAAAAAGTTAAATTAGCTGAAAGATCTCCACATCAGTCACTTAACATCAATGAATTATTAACTGATTCCTCTTGCTCTTAGTACTTCCAGTCAGAACCAGGACAGTAAATAAGAAAATAGAAATAGAAATAGTTCAAGGATATATCTAGCGTGCTTTTAGTTTTAATGCTTTAAGTATCATGTCAATAAGATCAGTATTTCCCAGTTTTACCTGCCTGTTTAAGCTGGAGGGTTTGACGTGTGGGGAAGAGGTGGGGGAATAGAAGTTTCCTATTTATGCCGTCCTTATCATATTCACATAGTGTAGTCATCGTCTTCACAGGTGCTGCTTCGTGTGAGCCAAGTGATCGTCTTCAGTTATCCTTTAAAGTTTATTTTCTTCTGATCATAATACTATTCATTGCATTAGAACCTCCCTCATGCTTGGGTGTTAAAACTACTAATGTCATGACTAATTTTGCATAGAAAGAGGAGTAGGTATACAGAGAACTACGACAATAAAGATAAGAAAGAATCCAGCTCATCTTAGCTGCTTTAACGTGTGTAGGTCGAACTTGTGTAAATCTTGTCACCCCGGGCTAACCCAGTCAGCTGAGGGGCGTGAGCGTATGGATTGTCCCATTGCGGCATGTTAGCGACCCCCTGGCTGACGGGAAGTACGGTCAGGTGCACTGCCTGGTTCCTGGTAGTCGCCCACAGCTTTGGATCCACTGTGTATACTGGATAGTGATGAAATTTTTCTTATTTTTCCACCAATATATATATGACATGATTTTTTTTCATGTGACCTAACAAATGCAACTGTTAATAAAATTTTTATAATAATATCTAGTAATTTAAAGGTTTCGCATTCCAATTAAGCGGTAATCGTACATAAAATTCTGGGTAAAATTTACATAAATATAGGCTCTACATGGCTTCTTAAAATTGCAATGGTATCGGTCCAACGTTTGTCACAGTGTCCTACATATCACTGCCTACAGCCATCATTATAAAAGTTTTATGTGGTACAGGGAATAATCATATTTCACCAATAAGCTTAGAGCATAGAAGACAATAAATTATGAACGCTCTTGACTCTGATACATTTCATAATTTAACTAAGAGACTAGATATTGGAAGTCCTAGAAAGATAGTAGATGTGCAGCTGAGGTCGGTCAGCTCTATTTTGCTCTTTTTCGGAACTTCACCCCCTTACCCCAACTACACCAAGCTAAAAGTACCAGGTAAAATAAAAAAAAAGAAAGCAGCCCGGGATGGAGGGCACCAGACGCTAGAGGAGAAGGAGGAGAAGGAAATATGGAGAGGTTAAAATGGGGCTGACAAGAGAACTGTGTATTTATTTACTTATTTTCGTTTCCATATACATCTTGAAATTGCATATGCAAAGAACTCTGACTTATTTAGAAGGGAGAAGGATGCATTATGACTTCAAGTAAATTTTTTAGGTGATGAGATGTCTGTGTGCCTTGTTGTCGTAGCCTCCCTGTGTCACTGCCAGTGGTATGAGTAAGAAATGACCTGGTAATGCCTTATCAGGTCAAAAGTCACGTAAAGATTTAGGGAGTAGTTAACAGAGCAGAACCGCTAGCGTGGAAAGTGCTAGTTTGGGACTGAACCAGCTGTCAGTAGCGTTTGTCCAATGAATGTAACTGAAATGAAATACTTCTAGTTCACCGTGTCATCCTGGTTTACTTCCTAATTTTTGTAGGATGCATATATTTGTGTGTGTGTGTGTGTGTGTGTGTGTGTGTGTGTGTGTGTGTGTGTGTGTGTGTGTGTGTGTGAGAGAGAGAGAGAGAGAGAGAGAGAGAGAGAGAGAGAGAGGGGAGGATGCATAAATGAAGGCATTCAAAGAATAATTTTTCTCACATAAAAGAATCGTTTTGGAATAAGGTGCAAAAGGATAATATTTAATGTAGAGAAAAGTGTTCATGCAAAGAATAAAAAAGAAAGTACGATATCAAGCGAGAGTGAAATAAGAAGCAGATGAAAAGCCTTTATATATATATCTGGAAGAAAAATGGTAGAGAAGATAAGTGTTGGAATATCAGGTGAGTGGTGGACAGGGTGGTTTCTGAAATGGTAGGGTATTTGAGGATTAAGTTCTTGCACTAAGTGGAGAAAGAATGTAAAAAAAAAAATACGATTTTATATGACATCTGTGGATCTGGAAAGGCAGTGATGGAGTGAACAGAGAAGGAATAATTATGTAGGATTTTACATATGTATGGGATGAAAGGAAAATTGCGGAATGTTGGACAATTATTTTTTTGTTTTGTTTTTTTATGACGGTAATGATGACTGGGTAAGAACAAAAGGATTTTAGAGTGACAGGTGCAGTATCACTACCGAAGTGTAGAAAATCTGTTTTGTGTCACTACGGTTATTCAGAATGTGTATGGATGGTGAGACTTACTATTTTATTGCAAAGCAGCAGCCAAAAAGCAGAAATGACTTAAAACACATTCCATGCGTAGCTGCCACTGATAACTAAGTCATCTAATTCAAATAAATAATAAGCAGCTTTTAACACATTCATCGTTTTAGTTCCCAAACTTAGAAGTCTGTGCCTTTCAATAATTATGTGCAGTGGCAAGTTGATTCTTTACCTCAATAAGTATATCAGTATCGGAAAAGATAAAGTAATTCCACTACCATGGCTTCCCTAAAAATGATGATATCGATTGAAATTATATACCGAATTCATGTACATGCGTCCTTATTATTTATATCAAGCTAGTTATGTGCCCAAGGCCACATTTACTTATGCAGAATCCTCACATTGTTATATTTGTGAAGGACCGTGTTTTGACATCACATATACATAACTAGTGCTTGAGAGAGAGAGAGAGAGAAAGAGAGAGAGAGAGAGATCCAAAATTAATTAGGCACGGTTCGGGTCCGAGAGAGAAGGGGAGGAGGGGGTCAGTTTAAAGAGAAGGGGGGAGGGGTCAGTTTAGAGAGAGAGAGAGAGAGAAGAGGGAGGGGGTCAGTTTAATGGAAGTGGGCTAAGTGGAAATCTCTGTAGCCTTATTACCGCCACTTGCATTCCATAAATTTAATCCAAGTTTATATTATAGAATCAATTACTGTCTTCATTTTTAAAGTACGATTTTATGTACCTGTCTGACTGGCTAAAAATTTGGCTGACCGTTCCCTTAGGTGCTTTAATACGTTTACCTGCCAGACCTTCGCACGTCACCACTCCGGCGCTAATATCTTCCGCCTCTTTTTAATACAAGCTGGGGTTGTCTCACTCAGAATTAGTGTATTGGTTTGTGAAGTTTTGTGCTCTCCATTTGTTGAAACCATCGGGCATATTGTTGGCTTTGGTATGTTCTTATTCTGCTGTAACTAAAGAATTGTGGTATATGTCTTTTTGCACTTCATTTCTTTTTGCTTAGAACTTTTTGGACATCACTTTGCAACATAGTTTATTGCATATTGCTTGCATTCGTACAATATGGGTAATCAAATAAAAATTACCTCCATACATTATTCCTGTACAGACAACACAGGCAGGCATAGCAACCTTCCCAGGACGTAAGAACATAAAAGACTTAGGATATCACCCAGTCCTACCAGCGCCATAGATTTCTTTACTAGTTCCTTATCTGTCCCGTTTTGACTAATATATACGTACATCACACACACACACACACACACACACACACACACACACACACACACATATACTGAATAGACTATAGATAGATAGATAGATACCGGTATGTATACATACATACATACATATATGTGTATGCATTTACGGTAACAGCTCGACCAGCAACACTAAATGTGCATAATGTAGCATAACATGGAAGCAGTGTGGATAAGCACAAGTTCCTGAGCTGCAGTAACTAATGGCAACATGTGCGAGTAACAGACAGTACAATGATCGATACCACAAAGTTTGCAAACCGCGTCCCAGTATACCGTACTCACTACAGGACCAAAATATATTGTACTTTATACTGAAGGTTATAAAAAAGACTGACATGTGTTACTGTAGAGATGAACCTGATTCCCATGAATTTCCTGAACCTACAGTTTAACAAGGTAAAACTTGAAAAAAAAAAAATCGATTAATAAGTATATTACACAAATGATGTTGTTTCACCATAATTATCCTTCCTTTTTTCCACCTGCAGGTGTGATTCTGTAGGGCTCAGAGAGCAAGGACAAGGTGAGGAAATAACAGAGGGAGATCTAATCAACAGCATCCCAATGAAAGTAGCCATACACTCATTCATTCACCATGTAAACCCTCAGAATCATAGCTTCACTTCAGGTACTTCTTTGCACACGTCCTTTCTTAATTACCAATCAAACAGTCAATACGGCTATTGCCAAGTAAAAAAAAAAGGTAGGAGGGGGGGGGGAAGTGCCAAACCCTTATCACGCACTCTTCCATAAAAATTCTTTCAGCAACCTCGACCCGTTGTCAGTTCCCCAACCTCGTCAGTCTCCACATCTCTCTGTCTCACGCATTCCCTTATCATATATCCACATTCTTCATTGACTCCCACGCCTCCTTTCACCTTCAAACTCCCCAACATGTATCCTTTTATACCCATTCTCTCCACATAATCATATCATCTAAGCACGTGCTCTTCAGCTCTCTTGTTAAGGGACCTTCTTATTCCAAATCTGTAACAAATCATATTATATACATTTTGTTCTAACTATTCTTCATACTTCACACACGTTTCTCAAGAACCCCATCTCAAACATTCTAACATCTTTCTTTTTCTTACCACACCAAAATATCACACCCACATGTTGATACTGATATTCCTTCATGCAGTCCTCTTCCAGCCGCCACGATCAGTAGCAGCTACAAGATAATAAGTAACCCTAAAAAGGCAATAGCACTCCTGTTGAAGACGAGTATTTTAAGAGTAAAACATATATAGTGTACGAACAAATGAAGATAAAAACTACATGACGAATATAAACTTCTTGGCAGGGTACGACCGTTCAACTGGACTGAAAGTCAAACACACTGAAATTGTGATGGTCTTAATGGCGAGTTTAAATAGAAGGTTCAGACTTTAATGTTGGATAGAAGTGACAGCCACACAGAAATATGTCATACTAGAACTGTCTTTGTTTTCACGGCGAAGCTCGTATGGAATGTTCAGACCTGAAGATTATCACACCGGCAGGTTTTATATGTGCATATTCACTGAAACTGTTACACATTTATACAACAGCGTCCTCACTTCAAGTAAAACAGTATCTAACAACTGAAACTTTGCCCACGTAAAAACATACCAACCACAAGTATTTAATTGCTTGTTTATTCATCGTGTGTCAGTCCTGTCGTTTACTGTCACTAACTTGGCAGGAAACATTTTTTTTTTCTATTCTTGTGGTACTTATTTCCAGAATTAAAACGAGAGAGAGAGAGAGAGAGAGAGAGAGAGAGAGTGTGTGTGTGTGTGTGTGTGTGGGTGGGTGGGTGGGTGGGTGGGTGGGGGTGGGTGTGGGTGTGTGAACATTGTTATAGCTGTCTCAACACCTCCATCGTCTATAATTGTGTGCCGTACATTATATTGCGAGGCACGCTCAACACAACGAGGAGAGTGAACCAGGAGCGACAAACAATCTAACACAAGCTGGCAGATGTGAAATGAAGGTTAATGGAAAAACGAGGGAAGAGAAAATGAGGGCCAATCACAGATAAGTGGCCGTGAGGAGGGGAATGAAAGTGTCAATTTGGCGGTAACGAGACAACAGCGGGAAGAGGGATGAGGGCAGCTTGGACATGGCTAGGTCCATTCTCTCCCTGGTTCTTCCTTCTTTCTAAATCCGTTCGCTCCTATCCACTCTTTTCCTCTGTTTAGCTATTCGTGCGATGACGTTATTGCTTGTTTCCTTCGTGCATATATTTCCATTACCTATTGTCTTCCTTTCATTTACTTTCTTTTTCTCTGCATTTTTCCTTCTTTTTTTTTTCTTACTCTCATACGCCCGTTCCATTCCTCTTGCTACTTACCTTCTCTACATTGCAATTCTTCCTCGGCGTCCATTCTCTGGTCACTTTTGTCTGTCTTTCTTCTCTCTATTTTCCTTCATTTTTGGCTTTTGTCTTTTCTTTTTTTTTGAGTCTGCCCTGGGTTTCCTTCGTACATTTATGATTTCTTAACCTTCTCTCTCTCTCTCTCTCTCTCTCTCTCTCTCTCTCTCTCTCTCTCTCTCTCTCTCTCTCTCTCTCTCTCTCTCTCTCTCAGTTTATTGTCACTCCCTTTTTTGCCTGAAGCATTATTTATCGTTCACATTTCGCCCCTTCTCGCTCTGTTCAAATTCCAGTCTGAGCTGAAAATGGGCATGTTTTTACCAACCTTCGTGGCTGAGGGGTGTTCCTATACTAGTGAATGGTATGTGATAATAATGAGTAACGAAAATCATGCCGTCAGGGTTCAGAGTCACAGAATGTAGAGACATATACAATATTCCTGACCATATACAGTACTGGTGTATATCTTGAAGACCTCGACATGCTGAAGGATTATTACTAAAAGAATCTGAAGAAGAAATAGGAGGCGATAATATTACTTTACGGTAATACCCGGGAAATGAATCTTCTGTGCTACATGTTATCTCAAGAATTATTTTAATGTTTTTATACCTATCACAGGAGCAGAGTGACGAATTATTACACAGTTAGAGTAGATAAAATCATAAGTGTTGGTAAACCTCACTTGTCGTTGAATCTTAATTAGGGTCAAAAGATAAAGAAAAAATATGTAGATCTCACTTGAGACCACAAAATTTACTGTTTCGTTGCTAAAGGGGAACAGTTGAGCAGGAGGCTTTGTCTCCCGGCATCGGAAAATTTCTTAACACATTTCAACACTAGATGAGTCGTGTCACTGCTGTATGTTGTGGTGCTCTGGTCCTGATAAAAAGAACATCTGACTAGATTAAATACAGGTACTGTTAAATATGTTCTGTAGAATTTGAATGGGGGAAAAAAAATGTCAAAGGTGTATTTTTTTACCTCTTGGGAGGGGTGGGTGTAGGTGATACACGAGTGTGGCATCATTGGCAGGCTTTGTTCCATGACGTGTTCCAACACAAAGACAGCTCTTGGGTGGCGGTGCGTGACTGCAAATCTACAAGTTTGGGTTTCGAGACATGTTATTGTACCTGCAACAGTATATACAACAGCACCTTCTGTCAATATCTCATCATGGTATGGTATAAACGACTTGATTTTAATTAATAATTTTAAGTGATTAGGAGTCATATTCAGTAATAAATTTATTTTACAATTTTTATCGTACCTGAAAAAGATGTTACAAAGAAAACAAGAAACATTAGGAGACCCTACACTGTCCTTGCCTTTCCTGTAAAGTCAAAATATTATGAAAAAGAGAGTTTGTCGTAAATCTGTTTTTGAATCTCAGCCCAGTACTGTGTGATAGATGTCTCTGTATTCATTTACTAGAAAAATAACATAATAAAATGATACAAAAGGAGTTACGTGCTATTACAGTCATTACTGTTACCGTAACAGTATTGTTCATATCACTGATAGTCTTGTTTCAGTGTTAATTTTGTTTTAACCCCATACTTGTTGTGCTTTTTAAAGAGATTCTAATTCGTGTATAACAATGAGCATTAACGACTTGCTGTAATTTCCAAATGCCACTAATACACTTTTCATGGAAAATTTATGACGTTATATACTACAGTGATGGTCGTAGCCACCAAGGTAAAGAGAATGAAAGGTAGTTTCATGGGGGGGTGAGGGGGAGCCAAAATGCGTCTTGGTCTGCGCATGACGTCATAGTTAATACAGACTGCAGCTCATCCTGCTCAACACACGCCAGTCACACACACACATGCCTGTGAATAGGTACTCTGTTTTCTGTTTTTAGGGGTGGCTATGGCAATACAGATAATTTTGTGAACATGCCAACAATTTGTATAGTTCGTGGATGCAAATCCATTCATGTGAAAGGTGACAAGAGAATACATTTTCATGCACTGCCGAAAGATGAAGAACTTAGAAAAAAATGGATTGAATTATGTGACACAAAGAAAAATCGGTCATCTGGTTTTGTATGCAGCCGTCATTTTAAGAGTACTGCCTTTGAACGCAACATTAAGTATGAATTGCTTGGTTTACCAGTGCCTCCTGGACAAAGGAAATTCAAGAAAGGAGCAGTGCCTACTCTTCAACTACCGAGTTTAACAAGTAAGTTCCATTACTGTGTGAGTGTGTTGAGTAGCGACCTGTGTGAACATTCATAATACAAAAGCATACCATACATACAGATGGTTTTCTGTCAAGCTCCCGTTTTCTTCCACCACCCCCACCTCTCTCTCTCTCTCTCTCTCTCTTATTAACTTTGACGTCACAGAATCTGCGCGGCTTGGGGGTGCTGTACTTACCTCTCAGTATACTCTTCTCTTTACCTTGGTAGCCACAACAGAAGGCACGTACCGGACACAGCACAAGGTCCTGTATGACGTGGGAATGAATATGCATTTATCTCGGAGGAGGCATCATTAGAACTGAAGAGGTTTACTGTTGGCAAGTACTGTGTGTGTCTATATATTGTAAAAATTACACACACACACACACACACACACACACATATATATATATATATATATATATATATATATATATATATATATATATATATAATATGAGTGAAAAATACAGCAACTTCCACATTTATGATCTTCCAAATACTTCCAGCTTTCCTGACGGCAGACTTCTCCTGGTTTGATGTTGCTCGACTTCTAAGTAGGGAAACTTCTTTCTTATATATATATATATATATATATATATATATATATATATATATATATATATATATATAAGTTTTTTGTATTTTTTACCATATTTGCCTCAAAATTAGTGTAACTAGAGGCCCCCCAAGGAGGAAATAACACCGGCCGCGAGCCGATACATATCTAGCGCGGCTCGGCATATGAACTTGACCTTGGTCTACTTTCACCACTTTCGAACTCTTAAGAGATTTTCATCCCTACTACACACCTGTAAAATTTTGTGATGATATCTTGAGCGGTTGCGAAGTTATTGTGGTACGTAACTGACACAGACCTTGGCCTACTTTCACCAATTTCGATCTCATAGATTTTCATCCCTACTACACACCATTTTTTTTTTTTTTTTTTACCTGAGAAGAAATATATCTTAGAAAATTGACATTTTCACCTCCCCAAGAATTTTCACACTGTTTGCACTAATTCCTGACTCAAGCCTGAACCCTTATCTTATGTTACCAACAGTAAAAGAACACCCTGAGCTGAAACATAGCACAATTAGCTCAGAGATGTTTATCACTAGTTCGGCGTTTTTAATATTTTATTTTTGCAGTTTCCAGACGATTTTCCCCACTGTTCGAAAAGGAAAAGCAAACTTAGCCATCATTAACCCCTTTAACGCAAGAGGTGCTTCCTGAGATGAATAATGACGTCAGAATGTAACAAAAACAAAATAAATGAAAGAACGTGATCTCATTGAAGGTGTTAAAGGAAGGAACATTGGTTTGCGCCACTTCAGCTGAACCTTGAATACATTACAGCCTGTCCACTTTATATTGAAAATTTTCATTCCTACTGTAGCATATTTCCTGGATCTCGGTAGGAAAATATGACACTACCACGGTTTTACACACTACCCTTAACACCTCTTTGTGACTAGCATGATGTCCAGGTACTGATCTCTTATTCAGCATTCAAGAGGAAAAGATGGAAATATTATGGTAACTCTAAGTGGCCAAAGTATAGAGTTACCATTGGCTGCCCACTGCGACGTCATCAGGGCTCTGTATTGAAGCACCACAAGGCCATAAAACCGTCCAAATTGTCAATCGGAACTGAAGATTGGAGTTTCCCTTCTGGTATGATTGGCTGCGAGATTAGCCGAGGAAAATAGAGTGGAGGAGCAGCTGTGGTGGTGGATAGGCAGACAGACAAACAGACCAACATCTCTCCATCAGCGCACTCATCATCACTACAGGTTCTAGCATTGCACCACCGGTAATCAAAATTCTCACTCATGGGTTCTTAATAATCCTGGTTACCCTTGCTTTAAATGTCGGGGCAGAACAAACTAGCCCCGGGCCCCTACGCATATTATTATTGTTATGCCTCCGTCGACCTATGATGGAGGAGGTGTGAAGTGATTGGTCTGTCCGTCCATGGATGCGTTCGTGCGTACGTGGGTCCGTGCGTCCGTAACACTTTGGTGGGCGCGATATCTCCTGAGCCCTTTGACAGATTTCCACCAAACTTTTGTCAGTGATGCAATATGATGAGATGATGAACTGATTACGTCAGCTAGGTCAAGAGGTCAAAGGTCAAGGTCATATGGGATCGACTTTGATCATCCTTGTGGGCGCGATATCTCCTGAACCCCTCGACGGATTTCGACCAAACTTTGTTAAGTGATAGAGTATGAATGGACGATAAACCGATTAGGTCAGCAAGGTCAAGGGGTCAAAGGTCAAGGCCGTATGGGTGTGGGGGCGATATCGCTTGAACCCCTCGATGTATTTCGATCAAACTTTTGTCTGTGATTCAGAATGAAGGAACAATGAGCTGATTAGGTCAAGGTCAAGGGGTCAAAGGTCAAGGTCATATGGGGCTGACTTAGTTTATCTTTGCTCTCATTTCAACCGATAGTAAACTCTACACAGGGGCGAATAAAGCTTCTGTATAAAGTCAACAACTGGGCAAGAGTAAAGAAGACTTGTAATCGGCTTAGCACACCTAATCTCTTGGAAGCAGAATATACAAGAGAGGCACTATGATCTTTCCAAGATAAGTCCCAAGAAAATGAAACCCCAGGTATGTTCAAAGACGATGCAGGATTGAGTTGGATATTGTTAAAAATTAGAAGATACTCCTGCTGTAGATTTTGGTGTGCCAGAAGATGTAAGAACTGAGTTTTTGATGCAATAAAAGCAATAGAATTACTTTTACACAAATCAGAGATATAAGCCAAGCTAGACATTAGGTGTGCCATTGCCTCGACCCTCGATTGTGGAAGTAACTGCTGAGATTGATGCTGCAAGAAACGAATGGAAAGGTGAAGGATGGGGTCATCAGCGTATGAGTGGACAGAGTTAGATGCACATTCCACAACTTTGAAGGTGGCTGATGAATAGAAGTAAGAGAATTGGTAATAGGACAGAGCCCTGAGGAAGACCACTGTTTATAGCTTTAGGAGAAAAATGGTGCCCGTCTACAGCAGCAGCTATAGACCGACCAGAAAGGAAACTAGAGATGAAGGCACAGATAGGACAGAAACCGTAAGAGGGCAGTTTGGAAATTAAAGATTTATACCAGACTCGATCGATAGCCTTAGAGATGTCAAGTCAAGCGGCAAAGTTTTCGCCAAAGTCGGGAAAGGAGGATGACCAGGAGTCTGAATGGAAGGTGAAAAAATCGCCAGTGGAGCGTCCCTGGCGGAACCCATACTGGTGATCGAAAGAAGGTTCTGATAGGAAAGGTGCCTTAATTAAAAAAAAAAATACATTCAATAACTTTGGAAATACAAGATGTTAAAGCAACTGGGTGATAACTAAAGGACTGGGAATGGTCACCTTTCTTTTTGGCAAGCTGAAGGATAGCAAACTTCCAGCAAGAAAGAAAGGTATAAGTCGACAGACAAAGATGAAAGAGTTTTCCTTGGCAGGATGTAATCACAGAAGCACAATTTTTTAGGACAACAGCAGGGGCCCCATGAGGCCCACATGCCTTGTTACCTTGTTTGTGTTCAGGCCAGAGAAAGCAGGAAGTACATCAATTGAAGAAATTTTAATGTCAGTCATGAGGAAGTCAGAGGAGGTGAGTAAAGGAGGAGTAGCACCGGAATCATCAAAGGTGGAATTGGAGGAGAAAGTGTAAGCAAAGATTTTTTTTTAGTAGAGGAAACAACAGCAGCGCCATCAGAGCGGAAAAGGTGAGGGAAGGATGATGAAGTAAAATTCTTAGAGAGGCTTTTGGTAAGGTGCCAGATGGAGCAGGACGAATCTGAGTCGGAGAGTTCAAAGCATTAGGACAAATGTAATTATTCTTAGTCGAGCGGCGATCAGACTTAGCACAGTTCTGGGCAGAGACATAAAAGATTAGAGATTCGGAGATGCATTGACTCTGGTACCTTTTGTAGGCCTTCTTCCTGTAGACAACATTAGGACAAGCGTGATTAAACCGTTTTTTTTTTCTTTCTTTCTTTCTTTTTTCATTAGTCACTGGATGAAAGAAAGGAATGTACGCTTCCATGCCCGAGAAACTAACCACCATAATGCACCAGGCACACTCAAATGGCTTTTGATCATGGATACAATATACTCATTCCAGAGAAAAATTAACGAAGTACTGCCCGAGGGCCTCCCAATCAGCAGCTCCAAAGTGTCACAGCTGCCGCTTCTTGGGATGGTCCACAGGCATTATTAGAACGACAGGAAAGGTTAAGATGGTAAGGTTGTAATCGGAGGAGCCCAACAGAGAGAAAAGACTAACAGAGTAAGCAGAAGGATTATTTGTAAGGAAGCGGTCAAGTATGTTGGAGCTGTCCCCAGGGAGGTGGATAAATGAATGGAGAGGAGAGCCAAGGGTGGTGGTGAACAGTGAAATCATCTAGAATGGAGATTTTAGGGAAAGGACGAAGCGATAGGATCTTAGGAGTATGATGCTCAAAGAATCATTCATAGTCAGTAGAATTAAGGGATAAGTACACAACACAAATATATTTAGTCAGCTAATGACTGGGCAGACGAAGCCAGAGAGCAGAGAATGCAGAAGAGTCATGTTCAGGAAGACGAGAGTAAGATATGTTGTTTTGTACATACACACAACAAGTGCCTTGGGCTTTGAAGTGTGTATAAAGAAAGTAGGAAGATACAGAGAAGGGTTTGTTCTCAGTTGCCTCGAACAGCTAAGTCTCAGTGAGGAAGAGAGTGTGATGTTTAGAGGAATAGAAATGGTGTTCGATAGAGAGGAAATTAGAAGAAAGGCCAGGAATTACAGAAATCAATAAAAAGTGAATCAGACAATCGTTCCATGCCTCTCATTTGGCCGCCACCGGGAATGGAGCGGATGGTGGGGGCGTTTATGGTCAACCCTCACCCTAGGGACTCCGAGACCGGATTTTGAGACGCCAGTTATTTCTGAATTTGGAGTAGGAAGTGTGGTGTGAAATGTGTATATAGTTTGGTGCTGACAGTAGAGAAAATCGTAATAATCACCTAAGCACTGATAATAATTTCAAGTGCTAGTAACTAACATGAAGCATTTAAGATTACTTTGGGTAGGTCATGTTCCGTGTCTTTTCAGTGGTTATATTTATCATTTAATATATAGTGGAAAATTATGTAGAAATAATTACCAAAGTATCACTGACTTCTTAATTTCACGCGTAGTTCACTCATATACAGTTCATGTATGTGTATGTATATACTGTAGAGAGAGAGAGAGAGAGACAAAAGTGTGTGTGTGCGCGTGTGTGCGTGCGTGAGTGCGCGCGCGCGCGCGCGCGTGTGTGTGTGTGTGTGTGTGTGTGTGTGTGTGTGTGTGTGTGTGTGTGTGTGTGTGTGTGTGTGTGTGTGTGTGTGTGTGTGTGTGTTGCATACATACATACATATATATACATGGTGAGTAAAAAAGAAACACTTTCAGAAATTTATTATCCAGTAACTAAGTATAAATGATCATGTTGTAACCACTAAATTGTATAGTAACCATTGTGTATTTAGTAATTTCTTATGGTGGCCAGTTAGAGTTGTATTCAGATCCACAACCGAGGGGAACAAGAGTTAATTATGGCGATTCCACAGAAGAAAGCAATGTGTGTGGTGTGATTTGTTAAACCCAACCCAACTCAGCTGCAGGTGGTGGGCTCTGGTGGCCCTGCTTCTTCTGAGGCAGTGTATGCTGCTACAGACACACAGTACATGTTGCTGGTGTCTCTCTATACCATGGGCTCTTGATGCACGTTAGTGTATTCTCATTCACCTTAGAGTGGCAACACACTGCAAACAAGAAGAAGCACTTGGAGAGCACGACACTCACGTCCGTTGATGTCTTATGTACCCGCAACCAGGGGTGGATCAAATACAATTGTACAGTATTTGTATTTGAGCTATATTTAAATACATTTTCAAAGTATTTGTATTTGTAATTGTATTTTGACACCCAGAAAAAAGTATTTTGTATTTATATTTGTATTCTTCATATTGTTTTATGTGTTGTTACTTACAGGCAATTTGTGAAATTTTCCGTGCATAAATGATTATAAAATGTAATTCTGATATGTAGGTATTTGTATTTGTAACTGTATTTTTGAATTTGGGAATAAAAGTAATTGCATTTGTATTTTTGTCATAACATCAGAAGTATTTGTATTTGTATCTGACCCCAAAAAAAGTATTTGATCTAACCTTGCCCTCAACCATTTCGAAAGACTGATGTGAATTAGATAACGACTGAGTAAGCTGATCTTGCCGTGTAACTTAGATCTTCGACCTATTCTTCCCCTCCCCCAAAGATAGTCAACCTTCGTAGGGTGTGATCTGAACCATATCAAAACCGTACGTCATTTTGTATACACACAGACACATTAACCGAACACTGACCTTGCCCTGATCCCTGGACCACTGACTTACTGTGTTTAAACTGGAATACCTTATCCGTAACCTTTTCATCAAGTCAGGTGTAAATTGGATCTAAACTTTTTAAGCTCACCTTTTCATGTCTATACCCTTTGTCCTTACCCTGTGATGCTGACCGTTCATTGCGAATTATTAACACAGAATCACTTCATCTTTCACCCTTAAATGTGACCTAAATCAGCTTATTATTCCTTGTGGTCACCTTGCCATAATACCTTGACTGCTGGACTCTCACCTTGATGTGGACCGTTGACTGAGTGTTCTTAAAATCGAATTCCGTTGTCCTTGCCTTACCCTTAACCCTTCCATCAAATTTGGACTATAAGGTCAGAACTGCTTATGCACCTTGCCTTGTCTCATTGACCTTTGACCTATCTCTGTCATCTTGGCCTTTAACTGTTCTCAGTATCATTTTTTTTTTATGCTTACCTTACTTTAAGCCCAAAACTCGAGATTAGTCTGTATTAGATTTTTTTTTGCCTTATTATGTGACCTTGAACTTTGTTGTTCTAAAAAATAGTAATCGAACCTCTTGACCGACCTTCAACCGTTCCACAGGTTATGTTAAAATCTTATCAAAAGTATTTAAGCTACTTTGTTCACACACACACACACACACACACACACACACACACATACACAAGCACATTAAATCAATACCTCACTCTTGCTTTGCAGGAGCGGGTTGAGATAAGTCTGCTGTTGACTGTGTTTTGGACAGCTCAAAGGAACCAAAGATGCAGCTTTAGGGATGTTAGCAGGTACACTTTGGCTCATTGCTTATATGACACAGCTACCTTGGATGGTATGCTCTGGATACCTCGACTGACACTGGGATCCTGTTTACGGTATGCCAGAGTATTATCTGTTAGAGGTTTCCACAGGGTGTTAGACAGAGAATCCTTATGTTTGGAAGCTGCTGGATGACTTACCGAGATATTATCTGCCGAAACAAAGGTTGGGGAAGACCTCCCATGTGCTGTCTTCCTGTGATTTCTTAGGTTGGTAGAGGTTGGTTTTCCTTCTTACAAGTCCAGCATGAAACCTGGTGTCAGCAGGTGGTTTGAGTGATTGATCCTGCTCAGTCAGATAAAGCCTTGTCTACAGAAGGAGCGCTGATGAATTCTACATGCCCTGATCCTTTGTCCCATTTCATATGCGGGCTGCAGCAGGCAGTTGTTGACTATTATTGACGTTTCTTGAACTCCTGTTCTGAGCTGGACTTTTTCCCTAAGTTGTCACTGTTGCTCTATCCCAGTCCGTCTGATCAAGCAAACCCGTCAATCACAGATAAGCAACTGTCCCTATGCGGTTGTACCATAGGTTCTCTACACCACTGATGTTGTGTCTGCATCTTAGTGTGGCATGTGTTATGCAGTGCCTGAGTATGTGAGTTATGCTGTGCAGGCCTGTTCCACAAGCAGAGCTTGTGTCATCCGTGATTCCACCCAACTCAAATCAAGGCTGGTAGTCAAGGAGGGATGGGAGACGTCCTGATTCAAGCCTAGGTAACAGAACTTGACCATATCTTTGTAATGATACCTCTGATGGGTGAATCCCAGGACTGGGGAGTGGGGGGGGGGCTTATAATCTTGTAATATGGTGTTCTGATAGAGATGTTGTTTTGCCCTGCGCATAAAGTGAATGTATCGGTGCTTTCTTCACTACTAGTGTTTGAATGTCTGAAGATGGGATATTATTGTACGGGGTTTAATAATGTCTGTTTGGTGATTGTTTTATGTGCCTAGGTGTGTTGTTTGTGCCAGTCCATAATGACAAGGGTGTAACAGTGTTGTGTATTGGCACATCCTGCTGCATAGAATTTTGTGCCTCTCATATCAAGGTAGTCGAGGATAGGAAAGACCTTAGTTTCTGAGTGTGAGATGTGGCAGTAGTTTTGGTGCAGCCGTTGGTGATGCACGGGGAGTTGTTTTGCGTGGTTTGCAAGGTGTTGCAGCGAGTATTAGATAGGATGGGAGCTCATACTGGGGAGGCATAGGATATCACTGATCTAATGTATTATTTGTATTCCAAAAAGATTGTTCCTTTTTGTTGTCAAAAATCTGGCACCATAGTAGCCGTTAGTACACTGAGTCAGGGGATGAACTACCTCTTGATGTCTTGTGCATGGCCCTTCAATGTTAGTCAGTGTCATATGTCACTCCAACGATCTTAGTGGAGGGGGCGTGTGGCACAAGTACTGACGGGAGTACCTGTGTTCATGTTTACTGCAAATGGCGAATGTGGTCGTGGATTAGGCTGGGGCGATCATCATGCTGTTATCCGCGACCCAGATCTGCAGTGAGCTGAGGTAGTCCTACTGCAGCGTACAGGCTGTTTTTGTAATGTGGTGTGTGGTTGTTACGGTGATGTATTCTGTGTATGAGGTAATGTTTCTGGCCTGTGGCAACATCGTATATGTATAGATTGAAGAGTGTGGGTCAGAGGACGGAGCCCTGTGGAACTCCGGTAGGGAAATGTCGTGTTCATGATACTTGCGCTGGCATGAAACCTGTACTTGTCTACCATACAAATAATTGGCAAACCAGCATTTGATGTTGTTTCCATGCTTGTGTTGTATGTCTTGGTGATTAGTTTGTCTCAGGGGAAGGACACTATTATACAAGAGTTTTGCGGCCGTGTCGGGCCACTCAGTATTTGCTTAATAAGAGTGGCTTCTGGTTCATGTTTTGGACTGCTCGAAACCAATTATTTATGTGTCAACACAGAGCAAGTGCTGAATGTTCTGATAGGGCCCTTCAGTATATGCTCCTGCAACCAACGGGAAAAGTAGGGGTCAAAACACCCCTTTAGTTACACCAATCGACATAAAACTGAACTGGGCCCATCTGTGACTCAGTTGCAACCATCCTGCCAAGTTTCATAAAAATTCTTTTTCCGGTTTTGGCTATGCTGCACACACACACACACACACACACACACACACACACACACACACACACACACACACACACACACACACACACACACACACACACACACACTTATGGTATATAGGATTGTTGTGGGAAGTGTGCGTTGTGTGGGTGTCACAGATTTGATGCGGTCAGATGCTTGTTGTGTGAGATTAGTCAGTAAGGTGTTGGTATAGTGCTCTAAACCTGCATTATGAATGAGCAAGAAGGGCATGGGGTGTTGCTTCGTTGAGAATGAGGCGTTCAGTTATTTCGAATTTTATGGGTCTGTACGAAGAAGGGAGTGTTGGATCTTTGTTTGGTTTAAGTGTAATGATGATTATTCCATGTTTCCAAATACTGGGTATGCTAGAGTCTGCATATGGGTAGTTCCTGATGTTTGTGAGGGCCTGGATGTCCTGTGGTCCTGAATGATTCAGGTGCATGTTGTTGATGGCATCTGGCCTGTTTGTTGGGTTCTTGTTTTCTTGATAATGTTACGTGTCTATTCTGGCCTGAACGGGGTTGCATTGTGGTCGAGTGGAAAGGACTTTTTGTCGAGAGGATTGTTTTTCAGACGCAGTGCGTGTTGGTGTTAAGTAACTTACTTTTGCTTAGTGGTTCTCGAGAATGTTTGCGTGTTCTTTGTAGGAATGGCTGTGTTTGGTGTTGGAGGTGATGGCGGCGTCGGTCTTGGAAGTCTGTTTGTGTTGTTGTGATACTGTCATGTAATTTGTGGTGCTGAGAAGCCTCTGTCGGGTGATTAATTTTTGTAAGAAAGAGCTTCTAGTTTTCTTTTTTCTTTGTACTGATTATGTTGCTGATCTCATTGTTTATTTCTTTTTCTTGGGGTCTTGTGACATGCTACTGTGTGTGATGGAGAGGTGAAGTTGTGTTTAAGTCTGTCGCACTGTCTTAAAATGCCGCCGAGATCCGATGTAAGGTCTGGGTTGTAATGTAGCTACTATCAGGACCCATATATGTATATGGGTCCTGGCTACTCTGTTGCCTCGTTTTTTGTGGTTATGAGAGAGCAAGCAAACGTAGCGAAGCGATGTTTACGTTCACCTGAGAAATAAGCGACCCGACCCGACACAGCACGGCCCGACTGCACTGGTTTTCAAAGGCTAATAACTTTTCTACTGCCTGAAATAGAGAAGAGATCCTTTCAGCAGGTAGTATATACATTCAGTAAAGTTTGTTTTTAGCTATATATTTACTCACGAGACCAAAGAAACTCCTTGGTATCCCAGCTTTCTAAGGGAATGTACCGAGGGCTTCAATTGACGTACACCACAATGAAATCGATTTAAAGCACAATGAAAATGACACGTACGAGATATGAATTGTTTTTCACTTTCATATATCAATCGCGTGCACAAGCGTGTGTGTGTGTGTGTGTGTGTGTGTGTGTGTGTGTGTGTGTGTTTCACCAGGTCGTAATTCACCGGGTCAGTCAGGATCACTTGATGGTCGTGATCGTCAGCTTTTGCCCTCCCGGAAGGGAGCTGAGAGCTCATATAGTCCGGTCTAAGGGCAAGGCTGTGACCTTCACACACGCACACACCCGTCCCCTTGCTCCAGGGGGACAGCAACCACCCATTTCGTTAGTGAAACTTTTTGCAACCTGAGCGAGGCGCGAACTCCCGTCTACCAGATGACAAGCGAGAACGTTACCGCTGAGCCAGCGAGGTGTGTGTGTGTGTGTGTGTGTGTGTGTGTGTGTGTGTGTGTGTGTGTGTGTGTGTGTGTGAGAGAGAGAGAGAGAGAGAGAGAGAGAGAGAGAGAGAAAGTAAATATTTTAGCTCAATTATTCTGTTGTTATTGTTCAACTACCTCACCAGAAATGCTCAAAGTTTACACTAAGATGAAATTACAGTATGATGATCAGCATATACACAAACGCTCGCTCGCTCTCCACGCACTCACAAAATGCGCTTTACTGGTACTTACCTACATGGAGTATGATGGTAACGAATTTTGTAATATGCCAGCTAATGTTGGTGACGTTTGTGTTGTTTAGTGTGCTGATGTGTTGTCCTGTTTCTTCAGTAAAGGTTGTCCTGTTTGTTTGTTTTTATCTTGTGTTCGTGAGGCGCGATCCCTCTGGTTTGGACTGTGTTTCTATGGTGATGATGGGGACATGATTTGTAATGAGTTTTGGGTCCATTCGTCAAGTAATGCTGAATGTAAGTGTGTGATGTCTGGGGAGATGAGAATGTGGTTTGCCTAGTGAGGGATGAGGGTGTATAGTGAGGCGTCATTGAGAATATAATGTTGTTGAGTTATGAAGGTATGTCAAGGCCTAGGCAGTTGTTTTGATTGTGTTTGTACCAGACAGTGTTATTAGTGTTCAAGTCATCAGTAATAATAGAGTTTGGTGTCTGTGTTAGTGGGAGGAGGTGAGGGTTGTATTGTGCTGGTACAGCGTGGATGGTGTCCCGAGGAATGTAAATCAGCCTAAAGTCCCTGAATTCCAAAGTTAATGGGCAGTTACATCCTGTCCTGCATTGCTGCGTACCCTTCACCGTTCTATCATTCTGGCATCCAATTTCCCTTTTGTTTATGGTATTATACAGTAAAAAAAGGGTAAATAAAAAGGTAAAGTCAGTTTGTGTGCAAGAATAAAACCACATGTCAGAAACCGATATCAAGGCCATCATGCCTATAAATAATTATTATTGCACCAGCCGAGTTATCACTTTGGTTCTCACAGTAGAGGTATGATCATGTTGGCTCTGCTTCTAAATGTAACGTTGATAATCAGCGTGCTGTGATCAGATGTCTGTGGTCAGAATGGGTCAAATTTTAGCAGATTCATGGAAGAATTTTAGCACAGTCTGGAGGAAAGGATACCTGCACAAGATAGGGGCTATACAAGTAGCTGGGATGCTCTAGGTGTGACAGAGCATGTGTGGTTGATGAAAAGACTGTGCAAAAGTGATGCACTGAATAATCGACAGCGCGTTTTTACTATTATCATCATCTTTAAGCCTGTGGTCTAATATGAGAAGTGTTTGGGAAAAGTAAGGCGTCAACCCTCTTAGTAATTATACTTTTTTTATTTAATGAAAACAAAGTTGGGAAAGTCCAGATTTTTTGTATCATTATTATTTTTAACAGCCAAACTCTGTAAATAACCTACAGTGTCCACAGTTCGTGGTATGTTATGAATGTAACAAAATGCTGAACTTCTTGTCAACTTATCGCAGAACAGATCTATGTGATTTTGATATGTTCATGGTAACAAAGTTCTTTCGGGATTGACATTCTGCTACAAATCGGACAGGATTCGAAAACCACAATTTCGAATAATTTTTTCTCCTCCTAGATAATCGCTTGGAATACTAACTGGGGATGTATTTTGCTCTAACCAACTCAGTATGTTCATAGCAGAAATTAATAATATTCTAATAAATAGGACAAGTATATAATACACAGTACTACGTATTTTAGAAACTGATTTTTCTAGTTTTTGTTTGTAGAAAGTTCATGCAGGTGGGCAGTATTTTACATGTTAATAAGGAGCATATATATATATATATATATATATATATATATATATATATATATATATATATATATATATTTTTTTTTTTTCAAAGCTCACATCTGATTAATTAGTCGTTCTACTTCAGAGGATCTCATAGGCAGCCCGGTTGGTGCAGGAAAGATGTGGTGGCATAGCTTGTGATCCTGCACGAAGTCATCAGCTGTGTGTGTGTGTGTGTGTGTGTGTGTGTGTGTGTGTGTGTGAGGGGGGGTGCATGAAGAGCAGTCAGACTCTGCCAATAAGTACTAATGTTTATCAAAGTCATGTCCACGATGCTAAAGCTTTGGAGCTACGACGGTATTCCAGGAGCTGTATTTACAAACTCTCTTGGCCATAATTAGTGTGTAGAACTGCTTTTTTTATAATTTGCAATAATTCATACAGTCGTCATACACTTCACGAACAACACTCAGAGAAAGCATTCCTCAGCTAAGGTTTCAGAGTTGCAGGGCAAATAGGGTCAGTTGGGTAAAATTACAGATTGAATTGGCTTCCTATGAAAAATGTTCTGGCCTCATGTCGCTTCCTTTCGTTTATAAAGACTCCAACATGCTTGCATGCGTCGGCCTGGGTCACCTAATGGCGGCTCTCCACGCTGTTCGATCTCTGGCAGCCTCGCTATTCAGTTCCTTAACCCTGAAGTCACCTTGTCCCATGTCTTTTTCGGTCTGCCTCTCGCAACCCAGCCCCAACGTTCACATTTCTCACTTTCTGCACCTAGTCGTCATCCCCCATCCTCTCCACACGCCCAACCATCTCCATCTACCCCTTCTCATCACAACAACAATACGCTCCAATCCCGTCTTTCCTCTGAACTCTTCCACCGCAAACCAAGCCCCTTCAGGCCTCGCATTCAAGGACGCACTTCACATCCAGCTAATCTTGTCATTTATCATAATTATCTCTTCGTAAAATAAGTATATCGTAGCGATTTTAATGTTTTTCTTGATCTTGGCCTTAATCTTGGATCTTTTTCACTCAAAATACATTAACTTATTTCTCAGATGGTCCTCAAACACTGCTCCAAATTTAGTGGAGTTCCATTCAGTAGTTTTAAGCTTTCTCGTTACCTTGAAATTTGACTTTTTCGACTAAAAGGTAATGCACATATTTCTTTCATAAACCTCAGTCTTTATTTTAAATTTAGTTCGATTCCATACAAGTTTTTCAATAATGTTGTTGACAGAATGACATGCAAACTGAGCCAAACACACAGCTTCCTTGGCAGAGTTAACAATCTGAGTGGCTTAAGACGTAGAAATAATAATAACAACAGTTCAAAATCCAAAGTTATTTCTGATATTACTGAAATTACTGAATTGGCTGTTCTAATATTTATTTTCAAAAATGTTGCTGTCTGTCTGTCTTCCTATCTGTCTGTCTGTTTATTATAGAAACCATGGGGGAACTATCTAGAGAGCTCAACGAGGCTAACAGGGGTAATTTTTTGCGAGAAAGTTAATGATATGGCCTAAAAGTTGTGGATGTGGTGCTCCTGATGAACAAAAGTAGAACTGATCATCATAGAGTTTTAAACATCTCCTTCAGCCATATCAGTATTATGTCTTAAAAATCATCCTATCAAGTCAACATGGTGGAGCTTGGTGATCTGGTGGGTAAGGTGGGGGCGGATGGGTGGGGTGAGAAGGGGAGTAAGATAGGTGGGCAGGGTTTGGAGGATAGGTGGATGGGTGGGTGGGCAGGATGGGGGTGTGAATGGGTGAGTGCAGGTGAATGGGTGGGCTGGATGGGTGTGTGAGTGGGCGGTCAGGGTAGGTGGGTAATGGGAAAATAGGTCCATGGAATGAATAGTTCCATGGTAGGAATAAGTCCATGAAGAATATATCCCTGGAAAAATGGGCCCAAGGAGTAATATGGGACCCCGGAAGTCATTTCCCATAGAGAAGGGAACCCCAGTTTCCCTGGCAACGTCGGAAACGGTGCCAACCCTTGATAAATATGAACTCAGGTGGAAGTGGTACCAGCAGTGAAGGGGAGGTAGTAACTGGAGAGCCTGGCACAGCACTGGCTGTTCTGCACCAGACTCCTTGTGGTGGGAGACTCGGAAAAAAAAGCTTAGATTTATGCTTGTCGACTGCGTGAAGGTAGTTCTGATAGACGATCATTTTTTCTAAGCCTCAGTCATAATCTAGATCATGACCTGCAGTACCTGATGTTACATTCAGGTCTCCGTTTTATTGCTGGGTGAACAGAGATTATGGGAAAATAAACTATGTAATACTCAGTCCTCTCGTCTTTGCATCACAAAACTCAACTAAACACTGAATGATATGTGTTTTTTCTATATGCATGGATATTTAATTACTATTGTCGCTGAAAACAGTAAAAAAAAACAAAAGGATAGTATACGGTATGTTTGTACAGGTTGTGTTTCCGGGACACTTAGTAATTATTCCTAGTGTACAATTGGCTACTTCCTAGTTACCTCGCACAGCATCATCACCTCACTCTACATCACCTGAAATATGAGAACTTGTGAGAAACTGTACTGTAGGTCCTTATTCCTTTTGTAACAGTGATCTTGTACCATTTTATTACTGACCCTCTAACTACACTTATAGTCAACATTTCCCCCCAAAAAACATTTACTGTTCTCTAAACAATGTGCTGTACAGACATTATCCACTAAATAGCACCTGTAGAAAATCACACTAGAACTCATATATACATAATCCTTCAGTTCCTCAAACGGACAGTGTTATCAGATTGTTTTATTCCAACAATAATATGCTAATAACAAAGGAAATAATTACATACTACTCATAACAACATTTGATCAACCGTGTCCTATGCTCTTTGAACGGTGTATTGAAAATTAGTGAAATCATCTTATGCAGTCCGATTTTACTTGAGTCCTGCTTTTTAACTTCATTAATTGATTATCTATGTATGTGTATGAAAATGAAACTTCGTGTTAAAATGAAACCATAAAAATCACTGATATTTTCATGTAGTGTTCCATGTGATTTAGTCGACATCAAATCACATTAAGTTTAACATTATTCAGTTTGTTTTTTCAACTTTGGTCTTTCACATTTTCTTTTTAGTAATAAAGATAAACACGCTGATTTTCCGTTCATCTTATTTTGTCATGAACAGTTCTTGATTTGGTCTTCCTTTGCTCATTACTCACTGTTTGGAATAACTTTCGCATTTTCTCACTTTTTGGTTTCTCTCTATGAACAAATGAAATGTTCTTCTAGTTTATCCCTGCAAAGACACACCCACCTTCCTTACGTTTCAGCGGTCATCTCATTCTTTTACTTTAACCTTGATATTCCTTTTTCACTCCTTAATCTCTAGTAGTAATCCCTTTTCTCAAGTCATTGTGAACATTTTCCTTGGGCATTTCTTATTTACAGTAACCTTATATTAATGTGCTATGGTGAAATATAAAGTCTTCAAAATCATACAGGGCACAATGAACCAGGGTGTATGATTATCACTTAACAAGCATATGAATACATCTCAATTCACTGTTCCTCCTTTTTTTTTTTTTTTTTTTGTTTTTCATTAGATTTTAAACCACTTCGATGATACAAATACCGCATTCGTGTAAACTAACCTCTAATGTGTAGCTGAAAGGCAAAGTAACTGGCTGGAAATCCTTTTAAACAGAAACACCTGAAACATAGGCAGTCGGATGGGATAATCGTTTGTTGGAGGGGTGGGTCACACGCATAATATACTTCAAAGTGAACAGATGAAACACATACATGACCGTGATATTTGAAGGAACAGGGCATCATACAAGTGAGTTCTTGGTGTTTTCCATCACTCGGCGTCATCTGGCGGTCTGAGGAAGCGGTAGAAGCAGGCCTCATGGTCCCCGGTGGTGAGTGGCACCTCTTCCTCGTACGGCAAAACGCCCTCCTCCTGCAGCTCCAACCGTACCTGTTATTGGGGCACAGTACCGCGCCACGCCAGACCAGGCGGGTACATACAGTCCAGTCAGACAACCTCTGCCTCAGACATAGGTGTATAGTGATGCAAGGTACACTAACAGAGACGTGAGGCACAAAACTCAAGCTTAAGAGACATTTATGAAAATTTAGGCGAGGCTTAGGCTTAGAGAGACAAATGTTAATACATAAGACAGACGCACAGCATATATACGATGTCTCGGTAGGAAAGGACATAATCATGGAATATAGCAGATGAGGGTCTTATTAAACTAAATGTCTTTTCAAATATATGCCTCTTTCGCGCCAGTTACAGAATACTGGCATTTTTAAGTTTAGTGAAGAGGAGAGAAGCCAACTCCTTCCTCTGCTGGCCGACAAATACACGTTCAAGAGATGATTCAGGACAAGCCCATTTCCTCCTCCTTTATTGGCCACGTTTCTTTCTTTCTTGCGAACACTTGTGGATATTTGGCGGAAAAGTGTCAATTTTTTACCCCAGGCGAGCTCAGAGAATAATCGTCTGGAACCATGCACTTTTCCGCACTGTGTCCACCTTCAGATTATATTATGGTAAAATTTCAGCTTCATAGTTTAACCAGTCCTTGAGACAGCGTGGCTGACTCACTCGCTGTTCTGTGTTTCAGACAGTATCTGGAGATCCAGTTGACGGAATGCCACCACATTTGGCCAGAAGAAGCTGACAATTTTCCGACTAATATTACCAAGTTTGAAGGCTCTTGGTCAAATAGCCTTTGAAATATCGCAAATTTAAAGAAATAATAATAATATACAGTTATTATTATTATTATTATTGTTGTTGTTATAAAAGAATAATATAAGAATATTAAGCAGAATAACAAATTATTATTATTATTATTATTATTATTATTATTATTATTATTATTATATTGAAACAACAGCAAAACTTCCCGCAGAGATGTGGGAGGTATTGATAACAGCAATAACAACAATAATAATAGTTGCAATATCTACGTGATTAGTTTATCTGAGTTCATTCCGTTTACCTCCTTGAGTACAAGGCAACCGTTCTGTTTTACCAAGACCTGCGGTTAGTGATTTTACTCGGCCTAGAAGGACATTTGACTCAAAAGTGGACATGGAAAAAAGTACCAGGACAAAGAATTATACTCCAACTAGTATTCGTGCAAGTGGATTAGAGGCGCGAGGAGGAGGACAGGTGCGCGTCCTTTCAACTTCCAGTCGCTGGCCAGCAGGGAAAGAGGTATTTCATGCTTCCAAGCTAAACTTTATACTCGGTAAATATAATACATCAAACTTACGACTACAAAACATTTCTGTCTTGGAATACCCTCACATAAAATATCGTGAAAATTTGCCCTTTCCTCCTGCAACACAGTATATCAAAGAGAAATATGTACTATAGATGGTCAGGCGAAGTTCTTGCTGAGAAAGACAGTAAGATAAAAGAAGGCTCGAAAAAGGCCCAGGCCGAGTGGCGTATAAAATGAATGATGTTGCCTTTATTCCACGTCATGAGTAAAGCTAATTCTTCATTTATGTTAAAGGGATATCACAGTGTACAATGAGATGTAATTCATCATTATCCTGGCTCTTACTTTCATCAAATATTGGGCTGAGATAAACTCCAATAACAAGAAAAATGAAAATACGAGAAGATACACGGCCATTCACACACTGGAATACTTCTCTCTGCTACTACACTTGATTTTATATAGAATCAAAATATATAATACAAATGTAGATAATGATTAAAAGATTAATTTGACCGGAGTGTACAAGGTTTCATAAATACCGGTTACTGACAATGTAGTCGTGCATTCAAATAATTTAGTGTTTCTGAATCTGTGTTAATCTGACAGAAATTAACTGTTTCCAATCATCATTGGGACTTAACAAACACATTTCTGTTTGTCCTTCTTTTCTAAGTACTCATTTGCTCTGCTTTGCGGGTGGAGAACTGGGTAGGCCACCTCTGAACCAGCAAGTTATTATCAAGTACTAACCTGTTCAGCAGCTCGCATGACCCTAAGGAGGTTGTGGCCTGCCAACTTGGCCAGATCATCCATGGACCACGTGGGGTCACTGAGCAGCTCCGCAAAGAGGCGAGGGTACCCAGACACGTCGTTCAGCCCCTCCGGCAGCCTGGCCACACATACACACCACGAAGAAGACAAAGAAGGCTTAGGTTAACTATTACTGGCTACACTCGAGTATTTAGGGTAGGCAGTCAATCCATTTTTGGTAAATTTCAGTCTTCTCCTAAAACCCAACACGCTGTCGTCGATTTAACATCAAATATAAATGCTGGCTGATGTGGGAATGGAGTGACACACACCTGAGGCCACCAATGTGACCAGTCTACATTGAGAATCAAACTTGGATTCTTTCACTTGTGAGATGAACGCACCAACCAATGCACCACCTTCTCCTTAAACACAAACACAAACACACACACACACACACACACACACACACACACACACACACACACACACACACACACACACACACACATACACACACACACACACACACACACACACACACACACACACACACACACACACACACACACACACACACACACACACACACACACACACACACACACACACACACACACACACACACACACACACACACACACACACACACACACACACACACACACACACACACACACACACACACACACACACACACACACACACACACACACACACACACACACACACACACACACACACACACACACACACACACACACACACACACACACACACACACACACACACACACACACACACACACACACACACACACACACACACACACACACACACACACACACACACACACACACACACACACACACACACACACACACACACACACACACACACACACACACACACACACACACACACACACACACACACACCTCGTATGTGTCATTTTCATAGTGCTTTAAATCGATTTCATACTGGAGCATGTCAATTGAAGCCCTCAGTACATCCCCTCACAGAGCTAGAATTCCAAGGGGTTTCTTTGGTCCCATGAGCGTTTATATAGCTAAAAACAAAAATTTATTGAATGTATCTGCTACCTGCTGAAAGAATGGTATAAATAAAGGAGATATTAGCAAGGTACTTAAAGTGAGCATACAGGATAGAACTAGAAATAATGGTTTCAAACTAGAAAAATTCCGTTTCAGTAAGGAAATCGGTAGAAATTGGTTTGGTAACAGAGTAGTAGACGAATGGAATAAGCTACCTAGTAAAGAAGTTGCTGCCTCTTCCATTGAGAGTTTCAAGCATAGGCTAGATAGGCATATGACAAATAAGGGGTGGATATAGAATAAAGAAAATCTTATAACCAATACTAATTAAAAAAAAAATTATTTTCAGGTTACACTATGATGGTCTCTATTCTCCTTTCACACTTTCCTGTAAAATGTCCACGCCAGTTTTTCTATACGGCGTGGTGTTCTTTCTGACTTTTTCCTGCCAGCTTCGGCTGGAGGGTTTGGAGGGCGGGGGAGAGCCTTCTTCTTTGCTATCCTTGTCTCATTCTAGTAGTTCAGTTACTCTTCTAGGAGCTGCCTAGCATGGGCCAACCGGCCTACTTCAGTTATCCTCTCTTCTTATGTTCTTATGTTCTATCTCATATAATTGAAAAGTTATTGGCCTCTGAAAGCCATTGCGATCGAGCCGTGTCGTGCCAGGCAGCTCATTTCTCAGCTGAACGTAGACATCGCTTCGCTACGCTTGCTTGCTTCGCTTGCTACGCTTGCTCGCTTGTAACAAGTAAATGGGGAGTCCTTGCCAACAAATTCAAACTGAGATAAGTCTATTGGGCACAGGCAGCTCTTAAAATTGCAGACGCAGCACTGGAACCCCATGATACTGACAACCCCAGCACCCCATGACACTGACAACCCCAGCACCCCATAACACTGACAACTCCAGCACCCCATGACACTGACAACCCCACCACCCCATAACACTGACAACGCCACCACCCCATGACACTGACAACCCCACCACCCCATGACACTGACAACCCCACCACCCCATGACACTGACAACCCCACCACCCCATGACACTGACAACCCCACCACCCCATGACACTGACAACCCCACCACCCCATGACACTGACAACCCCACCACCCCATGACACTGACAACCCCACCACCCCATGACACTGACAACCCCACCACCCCATGACACTGACAACCCCACCACCCCATGACACTGACAACCCCACCACCCCATGACACTGACAACCCCACCACCCCATGACACTGACAACCCCACCACCCCATGACACTGACCACCCCACCACCCCATGACACTGACAACCCCACCACCCCATGACACTGACAACCCCACCACCCCATGACACTGACAACCCCACCACCCCATGACACTGACAACCCCACCACCCCATGACACTGACAACCCCACCACCCCATGACACTGACAACCCCACCACCCCATGACACTGACAACCCCACCACCCCATGACACTGACAACCCCACCACCCCATGACACTGACAACCCCACCACCCCATGACACTGACCACCCCTGCACCCCATGACACTGACAACCCCACCACCCCATGACACTGACCACCCCACCACCCCATGACACTGACCACCCCACCACCCCATGACACTGACCACCCCACCACCCCATGACACTGACAACCCCACCACCCCATGACACTGACAACCCCACCACCCCATGACACTGACCACCCCACCACCCCATGACACTGACCACCCCACCACCCCATGACACTGACCACCCCACCACCCCATGACACTGACCACCCCACCACCCCATGACACTGACAACCCCACCACCCCATGACACTGACAACCCCACCACCCCATGACACTGACAACCCCACCACCCCATGACACTGACAACCCCACCACCCCATGACACTGACAACCCCACCACCCCATGACACTTTAATACCTTCTTTTTGTTTTAGTATTTAGATCTGCAATTATTTGGTATAAAACATAGTGGTGAGTCATGGTAACAGAGAATGGCAGTGAGTCGGGGGAATACCACTGCGATGACGCCTTTGTTTGCGCACTATAAAAAAGTAGGAGAGGAGGCCAGGCCACTAGGAATAAAGTCTCCTGGTTGAGGCATTTGGATGCTCATTCGAAAAAGAAGTACATTCTCTTTAGGCAAGTTGTGAAGACAGAGTTCATGCAGATTCATTTGTCTTAGTAATAATACTAGTGGGTCAGCTGGTATAAATGTTATGGACTGCTTGCATAACTACTGCCAAATTATAAAAAGCAGCGAGGAGAGGGTGACATAGAGTACCATACAAATTCATAGATTAGTGCTGGTGTTTACTGGTGTTATGAAGTCTGATAGTTGGAAGACAATCGAAATACGTGATATTACCATTACAAACAGTGGAAGGTTACAAAAGACAAGTGAAGGCTGGGGGTGACTCACATGTTGATGCCGTCGAAGTCTGCGCCAATACCCACGTGGTCCACCCCAGCCACCTTGCGTACGTGGTTGATGTGTTCTGGCGGAGGGACAACACCACATCGACTACACAACCAACATTAGTACTGATTATACACCATAAATTTCATTAGTTTTATTTTTTTCAGTGTTCAAAATTACATACATATGGTTTGAAAGAAAAATGTGTTGTTTAATATAACTTGGAAATATTTTTTGTTATAATGTGAAAAATAACACGTAGCCTGACCAATGACGTCACTGATGGTTGCGTCCTTGGTGCAGGTGAGAAAGTAGTTGTAGAAGCTGATCATAACCACTCCCCCGTTGCTGGCCTGACACACCACACCATCGCACAGCACCACCCAAGGAGACCATAGCAGAGTCAGCATCACATAAGCACCACACACTTAATATTTCCATATATCACTCATTATGACACGATCTGTTGCAGTCATTTATATATAGAGACGTGATTAACCTCAATCACCACACAGTACAGCCATTTTTTCGAGTATTCAGTCTCTCCTGAATGGTGAGATGATGGAGATTTATGGTGGGAAGCAGACAAACTGTTCCTCAAAAAGAAAAAAAAAATCATTCTCAGCTTTCACTTTTTGACATTACACTATAGTAAGTATCCCAGTGCACAGCTACTCATGACCTAAGCTATAAGGGATAACTAGAAATTTGTGTACTGTTTTATATAGCTTTGTCAGAGACTGATATACTTTGCTCCACAGCAGTTACTGTGAAGAGGACTTCGCCCAGACCTAGGCAAACCCTCTTGTAGAGAATCATCCTGGACTAACTTGTGAGTAAATGCTTGTTATAATAACTTGGCAAGATTTTTTTTTAATTATCATTATTATTCCCAAATCCACACAGTAAATTAAAATCTGTGACAGTTTACTAAGCCATGCTAACCGTTTCATTAGCCATCCTGCCAAGTGAACCTGATGACCAGTGGTGCACTCACCACCTTGGTGAGGATGTCGTCGGGCACATTCCTGGGGTTCTTGCAGATGGCGTACACTGAGGAGTGGCTGAAGATGACCGGTGCCCGGGACACCGCCAGTGCCTCCCTCATGGTGGCCTGGGACACGTGCGACAGGTCCACCAGCAGGCCCAGCCGGTTCATCTCCTTCACCACGATCTGAGGGCGTCACAGGGGTTGGGAATGAGGAATCAAAGAACAACCTATAGTTTACCTACTTCGGGACACAAAATCCCTCACTGCATATTGGGTGGCTATAACTAAACTATCACAAGCCTCATTACCAACATCTCACTGCCACTCCCGTCTCACAGTCTTATGCCACTCTCCTCCAGCTCTATCGATTCTGCCAGTAGTTTCTCTTTAATTTTAATGAGTTCTACTTGTTAACCTTTTTCTCATTATCATTCATTACGTCAAAATCACCTCCATACACTTCTAATGGCAAGCACAGGGCTCAGTCCACGCCCAACAAGTGTTCTGTTGTGCTATTAACCTGATGGGGTCCGCTTAATTATGTATGAAATCTCCTCAACTCAGAGACGCCAACTCTTCAGAGGAACATAATTCAGCAAGCATTTCCCACTGCACAGTTGATTTCCCAAGAGACAGAAACTGGTGTCCATAGGCCATACAAAACAGTTTCCATCAGGACCCAGAAAACACTGCTTGAACGGGTATAAAAACTGTTGTCATTATATAAACAGTATTAGTCATATCTTAATCATTGAAAAATTAGTTTTATGACATCGTAGAAAAATAATGCTGTAGACCTGCATCGTCTTGGTTTTAAATACGTCTCTTATGACTTCAACGTCCTTTATATAACTGTTCGCTCTAAGAACTACCTCAGTCGTTGAAGACATAATATTTATAGCAGTCAGCCTAAATTCAGTACTGCTTTTGCAAAGTGTTTTTAAGACACAGACCCGAATTATATTTTCAGCAGATTTCCGATGAGCGCGGAATAATTGTTTTGAGAGAAACGCTATTAATAGTGTATATCTGTTCCAGCCTTATCAATCCCTCATTAATTTGTTACCCCAAACCTTCCCGTTCTGAACCAGTCAGCATGACCAGATGGCATTTTGCTAGGGCAAACTGGGATGGGTTTTGAAATTATCTAGCCGATAATCCATGTCAGTCTTTCTTCTCCACTGACACCAGTTCTACCCAGTCCCACATTAATAACTTAATACAAGTTGGTACGGAATTGTTCATACATGGTCAACAATTTGAGCAAGAGTTCTGACTCCTCAAAATGGTTCGCCTGCAACTGTGCCAAAGCAACCACTGGCATTAACTCTTTCTTGAAAAAGCTACCGAATTCCTCGATAACTTTAAAATTACTTGAAACCACACAAAATCAGTAATCAACTTCGCCAAATCAAACTTTCTTCATCCAAAAGACAATAGAATATTTTGGTCAATTCTCCGTTCTTTCAACAGCAACTTAAGTCATCACCAATTGCCCCACTAAAATCTTCAGACGGAAACACTATAAATGACCCTCGTGGAAAACCTAACATTCTTACCAGCAGGAGTGCCAGAAATTCTACCTTAGACGAAATCTGTCAGAACGATCCTGTACTAGAACATAACTCTCCCGAAACTGCCCCACTAAAGATACAGATTAGACACACAAAATCAGTCTTAGAAAATTTACCAACCAACAAAGTTTCTGGTCCGGATGGAATTCCTCCAGTAGTACTGAAAATGTGTTCTCTAGAGCTTGCTCCTGTTCTAGATAAATTTTTCAGACTATGCATACCGATACGCACTTTTTCATTCCCTGATCCTTGGAAAGAAACCAACACTCACCCAGTTCAAAAGAAAGGGAGTTCGTCCGATCCCTCTGATTACAGATTAATAGCTATCACATCTTCTCTCAGTAAAGAATTTGAGACTGTCATTAATAAGAACATTGTTAAACATCTTGAATCCAGCAGTTTAATAACAGACCAGAAAATGTGGTTTTTGCCACGAAAGATCCACTGTTGATATACTCAGTCACATTACTCATACAATCCATCAGTCAACTGACCAACATGGAAAATCCATACAATAGCCCTTGATATTTTTAAAGCTCCTGAGAGTGTGGCATTGCTCTCAGGTACCCAAATTCCCTTGCTATGACCTGTTATCTTTTGTTCCACCGATCTCCTCGTATCTCAGAAATAGGAAGACAAGAGTAAAGGTTAATGATGTATATTCAAATATCTATTCAGTCGGTGACGGTGTGCCGCTATATAGGTTCAGTGGCTCCGACCCTGTTCCCCATTCATATTAATGATCTCTTGTCTGTCACCCATATCCCATTCACTCATATGCATATGACAAAGTTTCAGAGTTCCTGTACTCTTAAACACTCATTCACAAAGTTTAATGTCTCTAACCCACAGCTCTTGGCAACAAGTTCCATAAATTAAGTTTTATCTGATATCACTGAATGTGGACAAAATAACACTGTCTCACTTAATGTTATGAAAACTAAATATATCCAGTGTACTAAATAAACAGATATTGCCTGATTCCTATATTACCTTCACTGCACCTAACATTTCTAATTCTAACATTAAAATTCGTGTTGTTTTGTTTAACAGTACCCTCAGTTGGACCTCACGTTGGATCATTTGCTAAAATCGTCTCAAAGAAACTAAGATTGTTGTGCAGAATCCATAGCTTCTTCACTAACGCGCTGTTAGCTATAATTTACAAGAGCCATGTTTGCTCTCAGCTGGAGTATTGCTCACCCTTGTGGAGTGGATGTGGAGAGGTTGTATTAGAACATCTGGACAAAATTCAAAACAAAGCTATATGGATATTAAATAACCCAACATTTACAAATTAACTACCTCCCTTGCAAGTGAAAAGTAATGTTGCTCTCCTTGCATTACTCTTCAGATACTTTTACGATAAGGGCTCAGACCATGTTGAATCCATTGCGCCACATTTCCATGCTTTCCCACTTTGCTACATGGGCATCTGGTAGTGCTCATGACCTGACCATCACACTGCCATATTGCAGAACTTCTACCTATCAAAATTCCTCCACTCCCCAGTTAGCGTCTTTTTGGAATTCGCTTGTCCATATTAGTGTTCCCCCAAACTTCATCCCACAGTAGTTCAGGTCAGGCTGTTAGAGGTATTACATGAATGGAGGACACCTGTAGTCTAGTGTATGAATTATCTTTTTTCTGTATTTGGTTTTCCTTCCTCTGTTCATCTTCTGAATAAAAAAAAATTAAAGGTAACCACTAAAAAAATATATATATATTGTACTCATGAGAAATGCATTTACAGCATGGCGAAGGAGATGAGGTACTAGAATGAGGAAATTTTTTTTTTTTTTTTTTAATACCATTAGCTATAAAGAGTGCAGTTACTTACACCAAAAAAAATGCTTGAGCAATTACATATATAGTCACATTATAATGTACTGAAGGTAAAGGATAATGGGAGTATATTGGAACCTTACCTCTCTAAACTGGCAAACAGTAAACATTTAATTCCTCTGCCTTGTCTTGCTGTCTAGTATCGAGAAGGTAAGGCTGCTACCAATCCACACATTAGCACAACCTCATATACTGTTGGCGTGACTCTATACGTAGAATTCAATCATATGGCGGTACCTACATTTCCATAACTATTTGACCTTTTGCCCAACAAAGGCTCATTTGATATTAAATCTATAACCCTTCGTCAGACAAAAGTCTTCTGCCACTGTATATACCAGCCTGAAAGTATGAGTAATAAAGTATTATATTGACGTGTAGTCTTACAGGGCGCTTCCATTCAACTTTACAATCTCTCTTCTCCATAATGAGAAAACAGGCAAATTAAAAAAAAAAAAAAAAATAGTCATTCACATTAACCCCTAAACTCAGGGGTTAATTGGAATGACAAACTTTAAAGATTTAGCGGTGGTTTTGTGCAGAAACTCTGGTTTCAGATTTCCATCATAGTTCCAACCTTGACATCCCTGGTTTTGTTCAGCCGTTGTTTATTCATCGTGACAAAGGCAATCTTAGACGTGGCATTTTGCTCATACTCGAAATGAATTTTCTGCCCATAGGAAAACTGTGTTTGCATGCAGCTGTCCTGAGACTGTGATAATTCGTGTGTGCTCGCAGCAACAAAATTTCTATGTGTTTGGCACATAGAGGAATTCTAACTGTGATGACTATATATGATTGTCTACTTTCCGCACTGTCAGTTGTGCAGCAGGACAGTCACATGGCAGCTTTGATTATCGTTGGTGATTTCAGCCGCATCACCATGACTGGTTTTGTTTTGTTTCATCAACCGACGCTCATGGTCGCACAGCACTGGACCTTACCACTGTTTGGAGGTGCTCTCAGATTGTTTCTGGCCCTACCCATCGTGTTGACAGCTGTTTTGACTTAGTCGTCACTGACATTCCTGATGTTCGTGCTAAAATCAAAGCCCCCCCTTGGCCTTTCTGACCATTATACCATCAGAGTTTCACTCAATCTTAGGCAGAGCGTTCTTTCTTTCCCGGTCTCCAAGGAAGTGTATCTGGAAAGCCATGTAAACCTGAATTCTGTTAGGGAAGAAGTATCAAATATTTTCTGGAGGCCCATTCTCACCATTCCTGCCGCAGCTGCAGCATTAAATATGCAGATGGACTCCATCATCAAGACGAAAGTACCTCCGAAAAAAAAATCTTTTCGATCCAATGACAAGACATGGTTTTCAGATGAGTGCAAGGCTGCTCAGAACGCTAAGCAGGAGGCATATCATCGATGGTCTCATTTTCATACAAGTAATGCATGGGATGCCTGTGCTCATGTCCACTCTTGCTGAATGCGCGTATTGCGATTCAGAGAAAGAGTTCTTCAGTTCGGTCCAGAACACTTTCCCTAACTCTTCTGAACCACATAAATGGTGGTCCACTTTGAAGTCGGCCATCTTTGTAGTGTCAAATATCCCTGCCTCCTGTGCTTGACTCTGGAGGCTTATTTGTGAGTGACCTGAAAGGTATGACCGATTTGTTGATGCTCAGTCGTTCTACACTGCAGATCGGTGATTGGCAGGAAGCTGATCTATTGCTCTGTGAGATTGCTTTTCGATTTAAGCAAGTCGAGAGGCTGCTGAATGAGCTGGACCATCAAGGTAGAACTGACCCTTTAGACATATTCTCTCTCTTCTTCAAGGAAATGTCCAAAGTCTTGGCTCCCAAACTGAGTGCAGTATTCAGTATTCTCGTGTGCTCTGGGTCGTTTCCTTCTTGTTGGTGAGTTGCTTACGTCACTGTTTTTCCGAAGGGTTCGTCTTCTCCGTATGCAGCGAATTATCGGCCACTCTCCCTAACGTCCATTCTATCTATGGTTTTCGAGCCTTTGTTTTCTTCTTGACTATTGAAGTTTCTAGAACGTTCTGGTTTGCTTAAAATCATTTTGCATATCAGAAGAATCTGAGCACTATGAATGCATTTCGTACGATTTCTCACATCCTGCGATCTGCCCTTGATCGTGGCTCTGAGGCCAAGATCGTACGACTGGATTTCTTTTTTGCATTTGATCGTGTAAACCATGAAGGTCTGCTTTGGAAACTGCGTAGCAGCTGTATTGTTGGTCCATTTCTGTCCATACTGACGCAGTTTTTGACGGGTCGTAAGCATTGTGTTTGCATGGAAGGGTAATACAGTTCAATCAGGAATACTGTACCTCAAGATAGTGTTCTTGGACCATTACTATTTATCATATACCCGCTTCAATACCCAGATATAACTTAATGAAATGGTAACCTATCACACTGACCATGCACATATAGTTACCTTTTACAGGTGTTTACCTGGGCATGACGGCGTATTTACCATGTCTTGCCAAGTTAGTAATATTAGATAATTTTGTTATATAACCAAAATTTGTTATTAATTATTTTGTAGTAATTATCAAAGCCCCACAAACATCTTATTTTAATAATTTCAAGTGGTGATTGATCAAGTGAACACCAAAACGTAGAACTGTTGCCTCAACAGCTAAATTTTTTAAGGGTCAATAGGCCTGCTGTTATCTGTACTTTCTATGTATCTATGTGAGCTAAGTACTGCATCATCCTCTATCCTATTACAAGAGTTATTTATGTTCACAAACTACGTTGAAAGGATATAAAGTGTTTTTTTTTCATAAATCTATATTATACTGTACACTTCTTTTATTTTTATTTTATTTTTTTGTATGGAAGAGTGTATGACTGGGGCTTGGCATCCTTTTTTTTTTTTCTTTCTTTCTTTCATTTTACTTGACAGTGGTCGGATTCACTCCATCTGACAGATAAGTATGAAGCTACGTGTGGACAAGTGTACCTATCAGTAGACCAAGAATTTCAGGGTTGATTGGTGAATGAACGGGTGTGTGGCCTCCTTCACTGGGCATGCTGTTGATTAGTTCCCACACTATTCCATACTTTCCTTTGCCTGGATTTCAGTACTTTACTTCACCCCATTTTCAGGTTAAAGAAAAAAAAAAGAGGCTGGATGATGATGATACCGATGATAATACTCAATTCTGACATTTCGTATTACATTGTCTTCTAATATACTGTATCAATTACGCAAAACATCAGCGTAGCACTTTAAGCCGATGCAAGTATGTTACCACCCTCGAACGTCTGGAAGTGACTGACAGCTGAGGAGAAGTGGTAACTAAAAGAGAGCCTTTGGTAGACTTTACAAACTTGTCACATCAGTTTTAATATATGGCACCAAACCTAGCACATTATGTTTACAACTAAAGCATCAACTCTGGTTTTTGCTGGAGTACATCTGTGCCACCCGAAGCAGAAGAGTTAACAGCAACAGTTTCCACAAAACATAATGCCTAACCATTGATATATAACACACACTCACCACAACACCCCAGCAAATACTAGGCTTTTCCGGTACCTGTGCCATCACCACACACACACACACACACACAAAATACTAACCTTGCCGAAGTGTGTGAGTCCCCGCGGGGCGTCGGGGTCCTCCTTGTCTGACTCTCTGGCACGCGCACACTCTGCCCTAAGGAGTCAAATATACTGGAGTTGTGACTGGTTGGAGAGAAGATAGCATTTTTCATACCAGTACCGATGGGGATCAAGAAGACTGAACTTACACCGCTATGGGCAAGTTTATGTCCAGTTATGGGTAAGAATACAAGTTTGCACAACATGGGCACAAAACAAAAAATAATATACCTGAACAGTCTTATTAGTTGTATGGAACTTAACACAGAGGGATTATGAAGCTTTATAATTTATTGGTATTTTCCTATGCAGTTTAAAAATAATTTCAGTCAATATGCACAGCTTAAAAATGAGTAGATTCCATTTGCACCTACGCAAAACATAAAATTTTGTAAGCCTAGGGATGATGGTGGTGATGATGACACTGACCATGGTGTGCTGCAGGTGTGTGTCAGGGTGAGGTACCGGACACCCAGTTCCCTCAGCGCCCTCAGCACGCCCAGTGAGTTTTGTATAGCGTGGCCGCCCTCCACTCCGATCAGGCTGGCTATTCGACCCTCCCTGAACGCCTCCTCCACCTCTGAAACACAATCGCTTATCTCACTCACCAGCGTTAGTATGAACACTGACATCCTCTCAGACACCTTAACGCTACCACCGCCTCTGATCCACAAACACACAACACATTCACCAGCACTAATATACAGCACTATACCCACCTACTCTAAGTTGACCTAAAATTACCCTCCCTCTGTCTTGAATGCTAAACTGTAACACTTAAGAGATGGTACTAGACACGAAGTGCTGTGGAAAGAATGTAGAGCCGTAGTATTTTTTTTTTTTTTTTTTTGGCCAGAGAGCTACAACAAATGAGCTGCAAAACAAAGAAAACCTGGACCAAGTTAGTGTAAAAGAGCTATAACGCACAGAGGCTGGATAAACGTCTTCTTCAACGCCATTTCCTCAGTCATATGCCATTAATCACACCGCACTACCTAACGTTATATAGGTTGTGCCTCGACTGACAGTCATCAGGTGATGAGTGCAGGTATGTAATGTAGAAAAGCATTACATATCTGCAGTCGATGGTGTTCTCTTGGTCGAGGCTTTTTGAATATTAGTGTAGGCCTAGTTATTTGTCTCTTAGGATTTAGTATAGGTTAGCGATTTGTCTGTTAGGTGGTTAGTTTTAGGGTCTTTAAATTAGGTATTTTGTTTATAAGTAATATAAGGTTAAAAATATAAAAAATAATAAAAATAAAACTACAAAAAAATAATAAAATAAAAATTATTATATATATATGTACGTGTGCATGAAAGTGTGTATGTTCATATGCATGGATGTGTGTATGTATGTATGTATGTATATATATATGTTTGTATATATAAGTATATATGTGTCAATATATATACATATATATATATATTTGCCTTAATGACCAGAGGCTTCGGCCTCAATGGTCGATAGGCAAAAAAAAATAAAAATAAATAACGTTATAACATTATATTCATGGCAGAATGAGGAAGACAGTTCCAGATTTTGGTTGTGTGCTCGTATGGATGTATAATATAGTTGTATATAGTTAGACGGTGCTGCATGCCCGCTATAATGAGGAATGAATGCAGTCACTGAGTTCAGAAATCAATCATCGACATGTAGCGATAGATAAGACAGAGAGATGCTACATCGTGGCAGAACTATAGATCGTAAGTAAGAGAGATGATGAGATGGAGAGTTTACCCCATCATGTTTAGATGTGCTGTATGTGGTTAGGCTTCCCACACCTGAGAGTTGTACAGTACTCAAGAGAAGGATGAATAGGCCCTTGTACAAAGTTATCAAATGACTGAGATTAAGAAAGAGAAGCAGTTGGTACAGTACAGTATACCTCTGCGAACTGTTATTGTGGGAGGTGTGTGTGTGTGTGTGTGTGTGTGTGTGTTTTCCAAGACTTATTACAAGAAAAAAGAGAAACAAAGAATATAAAGGGATGATGAAAGATCGAGCTGTGTGTTTTGAGTAAGTGGATATTTATATGCAATATTTTGTAAATCTAAGAGATGAAGGAACTGAGTACTGAGGCATTACAAGTAACTAGGTTCTTTTTCCACATTTAGAAACAAGAGATAAGTCGAATATTGGTGTTCCACAGCCTCGTCCCATGATTGCTGTAGTGACTTGTGACGGCTGGGGTGAGAAGACAGTGGAAAACGAAGTATTGAGTTATTGGCGTATGAGCTACATGTACAGCTCAGAAGTTTATTGATGAACACCGTAAAGACAGTAGGTGAGGTAAATGAGTCATGAGGAACATCACTAATGAAGGTTTTCAAAGGACAATGACCGTCTACGCAGCAGAAAGACCAGAGATGAAACGATATAAGGACACAGAAAGGGAAGTATGAAGCTTAGGAGGGTTGTTTGGATATTAAAGATTTTTGCTGTACTCAGTCAAAGACATTTCAGATGTGTATCACAATAGCCAAGGCTTCAATGAAAAACCAAAATAAAAGATGCCAGACGAATTTAAGAGAAAAGTAAGAAGATAACCATAGAGAGCCCAACACAGAAACTGTACTGGCAGTCAGAATGGCTATAAAAAGAAAGATACCATTACACGATAGCATTACAAGAAAGCTTTAGAAACACAAGAGATTAAAGCAGTTGGGCGATAATCTGGGGCTGGAAGAGATCATCCTTCATCAGGACAGACTGACTGACAACAAACTTCCCACCAAGAAGATAAGATGTGAGCATAATTCTTGATAACAAGAAGGACCACATCAAGACCGCACGCCTCTTTAGTATATAGGCCAAAGAGAACAGAATGTACAGTCGAGTTCATACTCCCTGAAAACTTAAGAGATACCTGGCATCTCTGGCCTTTGAAATTACAATAGTAAGTCGTAAATTCCTATGAACGAAATGCATTTCATGGTGTATTGCGAGCACTAATTTGATTACTGAACAAAAAATAATAGGTTTCCATTTAGTGTATATGGAAAAGCATGTTTTTACTTGAATAAAATTAAACAAAAAATTAATTTGTTATTTTTTACAATCGTATAGAAAGTGGAATAAAAAATTTGGACGTCCGTGCCTCCACTGGGCTTGTCATAATGATGCTGATTACGAGAAAATTTAGTTGTTGATGGCGTCCTACAAACCCAGAGGCGCATTACTGTCGTCCAAGCTGACGAATCGGATTCGAACCCGTCTTCGGTGAAACTAAGGTGCGCCGTTTTTGTCGGCCAAAGTAATGCGAATCTGACGAGGTCCAGAACACTCTTGGTATAGCGGCTTCTTGTTTGGAGAGATTGAAAATGGGCAGCAGGGACAAGTGAGTGCTAAATATCACGATATTAGAACAAAGTGCATAAAATATAGGGTGCAGGAGGCTAATGATCTATACAGCCAGTCCAGCACAAAATTGGGCCATGACCTTTTCCTCAGATGACGTTTTAAGGCGACTCCTGTGTTTACATTTTAAGGCGACTCCTGTGTTTACATTTTAAGGCGACTCCTGTGTTTACATTTTGATCAGTGGCTGTAATTTTTCGGTTCCACGTAGCCAGCCTGTGTTTGTGGACAGAAACCAAGCGACGCAAGTCCCCAACTCTAGCTTGGACACAAAATTACGCAGGTTACAACTATCAGGCAAAAGGTTCGAATACACTAATGAACATGAAACTCCTTTGTTACTCTTTGCTTTGGTGTTTAACTTCTTAAATTCATTTCATAATGGAATGACAACGATTCTAACTATATGTTTTCCTTACACATTATCCCTCCTACCAGAGAGAAGGAGAGTGGTGATGGATAGGATGTGGCCTCCCTCACGACTGACACATGGATTGGTGACTTATGTGAAGCTTCACCTGATGTGTGGTCAATTATTATAATACGTAAGAAAAGCACTCCATTAGCATCTTCGTCACTGCTACGTAATTAAACACCAAAGCAAAGAGTAAATCAACACTTTCGTCTTCATTATATATATATATATATATATATATATATATATATATATATATATATATATATATATATATATATATAACTAAAGTCATAAGGAAGTAGGATGAGGATGGACAATAGTGACGTACGGTAATTATTACAATTTGTTTTACAGTAACTCCTTTCCCGGTTACCAGAAAAGCAGGCTTTACTCTTTTGCTGTCATGGATGCACTTAGGTATTTCTTTTATAAAAGTGAGGAAATTTCATCTTGAAAGTTTAATATTAAACTCATTAACCCTACGACTATAGAATGTTAATCAGCTGAGCTTATTTATATATTTATTTGTTCATATATTTATTTATTTACTACGGTAGTTTGTGTAAAATGTCTTAATGTGACCTAAGAAGGCGAAAACGTAATGAACGTGTGTGTCCTAATTCTATGACCCTTTCTTATCTATGGCCTCATAGTTTAAATAAAAGTTCTCCAGCAAAGAACGTCATCTTATTATCGTTACCTCTTCAGTATGATGACACCTTTATTATTATATTCTTGCTAACATTATATACTCAGTACAACAAATAATATTTATAAAGGCAAACCCACATCTACCGCACCAGCCTCTCCCTCGTTCAGCTGACTAAGAGTACCAAACAGAATAGACAGAAACAACAGAAACTTAGAACTATCCAGAGGTTGCTAAGTCAGTGATTTAAGACGATTCCGGGGAGAAACAGTCTACGTCATTTAGAGGTCAGCTGGAGATGGAATTTTTTGAAAGGCATCTCATTTATCTGGACACAGAAAGCAGGGTTACATCAGGACTTTTTTGGCATTATTCAGAGGGTAAACCAAAAAGATTCGTTTTTATACCTAGAATATAACTTTTATAACATACACAGGACAATCAAATGACTCTTGGCCAACGAAATTAGTCATCCCAGGAAAATTCGGAGAGATATGCCTGATGGTACTATATATGACAAGAAACTGTGACATGTGAAGTGGGAGAATGTAAAATGAGTAAGGTGAGGAAGGGTAAGGTGAGTGAGGCTAGGAAGGGTACGGTGAGTGAGGTGAGGAAGGGTACGGTGAGTGAGGTGAGGAAGGGTATGGTGAGTGAGGTGAGGAAGGGTAAGGTGAGTGAGGTGAGGAAGGGTAAGGTGAGTGAGGTGAGGAAGTGTGAAGTATGTTTAAAAGACATAATCATGTGGGAAAGGCTGAAGTGAGGAAGGGTGAGGTGTGTGAGGTGAAAAGGTGGACAAGAGGAGAATGAGGTCGTAGGCAAATGCGGTTATAAAATCACGATAAGGAGGGACGGAGGGGAAGGAAGGGCAGATACTGTTTGGAGAAGTACCTAACAGTATAAAGCAAGCATAAGAAGAAGAAAGTGGAAAGGAAAATATAGAGAGAAACATAAATGAATGATTTAAGGAAGAGTAAGAATATGGCATAAAAAGAGAGGACTAAGAGTGAGCTATGCAACAGGGAGGGGAAGGAGGAAAATAATGAGGGGGAAGAGAGGGCGTGGGGTGGTGGAGTGGCTCAGGGGTGGGAAATGACCCTTGAGGGAAGTTACGATCACCTCCCCTTTTGCCCACCCGAGTCTGTGTACTTGTTTGTGTATAGTGAGTGTTTGCACAGGAGCACCAGGTAAATAGCTCTGTGGGGCAGGTGTGTCCTATCGTTTTTTTCAGCTGATCAGGTGCGCATGGTTAACAAGCACACCACTTAGTTAAGCACACACTAATTACAGGATAATAAGCAACTTTTTCACTGTCCGTTTACGGGGAGTTAGTAAAAGTAGTTATACATCACATTTCACATTGATATAAAGAAAATGTACCCACATCCGATAATATCTTAAGAGTAAAACTGTTCGTTGTAATCTGCCGGACACTGTTAAAGGTACGAGTAAAGTCCAAGAAAACATATACTATATAAATGTAACTAAAGTTGAGGGAATAGGGATGGAAAGACGGAAGAGTCATTAGAAGCAACAATCCTACCTGGCAGGGCACTACAGCCCCACCGACCAACCTATGTCAGGGTAAGCCCCATCTTGCAGCAGCCCAAGTTGTTAGTGATGGCTAAGCATTATGCCATATTTATTTTAACTGATTTTTTTTTTCATCTTTTAACTGACATGTATGCAATATATATTTTATATGTTCATTATATCTGGAGGTTCTTGGGCAGGTAAGGGCTATTTTAAACACACAAGGTTCACGTAAGAGGCTACCAGTATCACACCATGACAATCAAGGCTGCAGGCTGGTGCCAGGCTGATGGGAACTGGGATGCCAAACGTAAGATGGTTGTCTTTTGGTACGTCAGCAACTAAGTAACATTTTCTAGGCCGGCCGTTGGGAGTGTCCGACAGTAATGTAAATTAACAAAATATGGGGCATGCAGCCATGTCCATTCCTTTCACCGTCTCATGGTGGGGACAATTCCAGTGCTCTATTCCAGCTAAACTCAGATTATATTCTTCAGCTTGTAGTTAGTCATGACAGCCTGAGTGTTAATACTGGCACTATTAACTCTCTTATGGTCAGAACAACTCAAGTATTCTATTTCACCTAAAGTCATCTGATTGGGTTCAGATGAGAATGAATCACAAGAGCCAATGAGTGTCAAGCAATCTGTATTGCATCTTGTTTGTAATCATATAGATTGCTTTTCTTGATCACTAATGCCTAATTAACGAGAACTTTATATATCAAAATTGAGCGTACCATCTGCCGAAGTGACGAGCTTAAGATGCTGTGGATACTGGTCGATGAGTCGCTTGATGAGGTCAATCTGTTCTATAGTTAGCTGCACCGCATTGAGCAGCTGACTCTCACACGGCACATAACTCACCCAGAACTGCAAGCAAATGAGCATGGGTTATTTACGCCACACACTTTACTTCTAGTAGTAATGAAAGAAAAGAACACAGTCACTGACTAACTTCCAGCCAATCATATGGTAGAGAAGTTGAATCAATATTCATTTTAAATAAGAGATACGAGGACATTAATCTGTTTTGTTGCAATGAGTTGTTACCATAATAAGCCCAAGCAATGGGATGAGTTTTCACTGCTGTGACCCAGCTATAGTCACCGCCACAGAGGGTTAAAAAAAAAAAAAAAAAAAAAAAAACAGAGCAATCATCTAGGCTACTGCAATTTCACTGCGGTCACAAGCCCGTGGCTTCTGCCAACTACTTACGAGTACTCAGTAGAAAGATTTCCTGCGTTGACAAAGTTGCGTGTACGGGGTTCAGTCATGGCCTTGAATTATAGCAATTCAAAGTAACCAGTTACCTTTATGTCTTAGTATTCTCGTCCTCCTTCTGCAACACTTACAAGCCACAAATGCTCTAATGAGTAGTGCTGGTATGGCAGGCCTGGTAATTGATTCTATAGGTTCCATTTCGATTAAATGTCTGCAACAGCTAATATATATATATATATATATATATATATATATATATATATATGTGTGTGTGTGTGTGTGTGTGTGTGTGTGTGTGTGTGTGTGTTTCTTCAAGGTATGCCAATACTGAGTTCAAATTGTACGTGTAATACAATATAATGGTAAATTACTTACTCAGTAGGTTACATATGTTTGCCACACCCACAGGGGTGACCAAATCTGTTGTGTTTAGGCTACTTGTCTCTGTCACGGATAAGTCACTGTACCTTTTGAAAAATGAAATCTGGCAATTGCATCTATAGTAGCAGCACACGACCCAGAGGTTATTATTATCGTACCCTGGCAACCTACCCATCAACGGTGCTTCCGATTTCGTGTATAATATGATACACGTGTGATTCGTGTATATGTTCGTGTATAATAATATGATATGAAATCGGACGCACTGTTGACAGATAGGTCGCCAAGGTACGATAATGACAACCTCAGAGTCGTGCACCGCGACTATAGTGAACTTTATCATCACATTTTCACTTCCATAAATTCAAACTACTCAAACAGGATCAAACACGTCAGTTAATAAAGTACTAAAGGGGAACAGTTACATTACTAGGCTGCTATGTGCAAGTTAAATAAATGTTCTTAGCCTACGACTCGATGTCTTGGAGTACGTCTTACACTATATCACTGAACTAAGAGAGTGACTTAGAGGAGGCTGGAGAGTATAGGGAAGTACTGTTCGACCACCTCTAGCCACTCCTCATATATCCCAGTAGCCAAACCTCTTTTTCCTCCACTGAGCAATCTGACCAGCACCATCGTATCTGTTGTGTTCATTCTTCAAGGGGATGGTCACAACAGGTTATACAACAGGTTATTCAGCTGATACTGGCTGGTGCATCCTATAGGGAGTGGTCCTCATTGGTTGGGTTAGGCTCCACCTCCTTTCTCTCCTTGTGATTCAGTACAGGTTGACCCTTATCAGTGGTGGTATGCTGTGCTCCAACTGGGTCTCAGCTGAGTCAACACTGATGGACACTTGATCCAGGGCTAGCCGAGACAGGACGTCACATGGTCACTTGACACTTCATTGTCCAGGTTAATGGCAGGCAGCACCAGTAGCAGTGTGTGTGTGTGTGTGTGTGTGTGTGTGTGTGTGTGTGTGTGTGTGTGTGTGTGTGTGTGTGTGTGTGTGTGTGTGTGTGTGTGTGTGTGTGTGTGTGTGTGTGTGTGTGTGTGTGTTACAGCCAAAACCAGAAAAAAAGATTTTGATGAAACTTGGCAAGATGGTTGGAATTGGGTCCACATAGGTTAGTTTTAATTTGATGACAGTTGATGTTTTCTAAAGGGGTGTTTTGGACCTTAACAACTGTCCCCATCAGTGTTACAATACACACATGTGGATGAGGTGTTGGGGCATTTCCATGGAGTTTCATACATCTTCGAAGAGAGAGAGAGAGAGAGAGAAGGTGTTTTACATCTACAGTCCAATGTTCGTTACTGCATTGAAGCTACGATTAGACGATATTATTCAGCAGAAAATGATGGTAGCTGTGGCGGTGGTGGTGGCGGTTTTGGAGGTAGTTGTGATGGTGATCTGTTAAGGTGGTGGTGGCAGCTGGGATGATGATGGTGGTGGTGATGGTAGCTGTGTTTGTGGTGGGAGCTGTGGTGGTGGTGGTGGTGGTGGTGGATTGATGACGGTGGTGGTGGTGGTGGTGGTGGTGGTGGTGGTGGTGATTGTTTTGATGGTGGTGGTGGTGGTAGCTGTAGTGGTGGTGGATTGATGACGGTGGTGGTGGTGGTGGTGGTGGTGGTGGTAGCTGTGGTGGTGGTGGATTGATGACGGTGGTGGTGGTGGTGGTGGTGGTGATTGTTTTGATGATGGTGGTGGTGGTAGCTGTGGTGGTGGTAATGATTGTTTTGATGATGGTGGTAGTGGTAGCTGTGGTGATGATGATGGTAATGGTGGTGGTGATGGTAGTAGCTGTGATGATGATGGTGGTGGCAGCTGTTATGGTGGTGGTGGTGGTGGTAGCTGGGATGATGGTGGTGGTGGTAGTAGCTGTGATGGTAGTGGTGATGATATTGTGGTGGCGTTGGTAGCTGTAGTTGTGGTGGTAGCTGTGGTGGTGGTGGCAATGGTAGCTGTGATGATGATGGCAGTGGTGGTAATTGCTCCAGAGTGAAACATAGTTCAAAAACAGCTCTAATTTGGACAAGTGCTGAGGAGCCTGATAGGGCCACGAAGTTCTTGTTTTTCACTACTGCTGCATTTCACATACACTTGTTAGTCACCCTGTTGACAACCAAATAAAAAATGGGCGCCAAACTCTTTTCCATATGTTCTTCATCCATCCATTTGCAGTGTGATCCTCTTACACCCACAACCTATCTCACGTTCGCCCTCACCACTTCCTTCTTCAACCTCTGTCTGCCACAAAGCCCAAGCCACCTGAGTCCACACTATGCCCTCCCTCAGCCCCCGTACGCCCCCCAACCTAACTCATAAAGGCCCCAACCATACCCTCCCACAGCCCCGCCCAACCCCACCCCAATTTGCCAATGTCCCCACCATGCCCTCCCGTAGCCCCATTCAACCCCAGCCCAATCCACAAGGGCCTCAACTATGCCCTCCCACAGCTCCATCCATCCCCATCCCAACCCACTAGGACTCCAGCCATGTCCTTCCACAGCCCCATCCTATCCCCGCCCAACCCACCTGTGCCCCCACCATGCCCTCCTTCAGCCTGGGGAGGTCAGTGTGGGACCAGGAGGACCGGGACCACGGCCGAAGTTTCTTGAGCTCAGCCGTGAAGTTGAAACTGTGAAGGCGATTGTGCATGAACTTGCGGATGTTCCACGGCAGGTCATTGTGGCTGTGGAGAAGAGGGGTAAAGACCTTGTTATACAGTGTAATTATTAGCAGGTTAATGGAAGCAGTGAAGAAACACCAAGAATGATATCTGAACTGCTATAGCACAGGGATCTTTCATATTATAGTCCTGTTTTATCTAAGTGAATTTTTCAACTTAAGAATGACCCCTAGCAGAGAAGATGTTATTCATGGATTTAACTAAATACCTCGGTTCAAAGAGTCTTCTCTAAGCTGAATAATATCTCTTGACATTTAAAAAAAAAAAAATAAGAAAGATGCCTTGGGGCTGAAGGGTTTACAGTGAAATTGGCAAACGACATGGAAGCAATCAGTAGAAGAATCAGAGTATGGTATAACAGCATGTATAATAAACGCCATATGCAGAGAAGGGCCATACGTTAATGTCATATTTCCTACACTGTTAATACTGCGGAAACCTACAGAGGCAAAAAGTTAATTAATATGGAGTCATTTCTCTGCATACAGTACTTCTCTCTGGCAGGGAAACAAAGTGAGTGAGAAAGCGATGTATCTGGGTGGGAAATAAAGGAACTCTCAGTGACAAGAACATGAGACGAGGGATCAGAAGTTTTGAGGCGCGACTACCAAGGCTTAGTAAATGAGAGCCAGGATCATAAACCATGTCTGAAAGATATACAAGGTAGAAAGTCGAAGGATCAAGATACTTAGAAAAGAAAGGTTAGTATACACAATGCTCTGGCATACTTGGATATGTTATCGTGTTTTTTTTAAGAAAGTGAGATTAAAAGAAACATTTCTTGGAGGCCTACAATCACCTCGTAACTACTAATGTGCAAACAGCTGCCAGAATAGCTCATTCATTATAGGGAAATAATTACCAGAGAGAACAAAGACATAATGTTTATATCGTGTTTCCATTAGATAATCGAACATGTTGGTAAGACACCCACTCAAGTAAAGAATTAATGAGTTGAGAGTAGACTACTCATGTAAGTCGGTGGCCAGACTAAACGAACAAATTTCATTCAGGAACTGACAGTCAGCTGGCTTGACATAAATAATCGTTTACCCTCGATACCAGTACACGAGATTCACTCTTGGCTGATAATTTGGCTGTAGAGCAATGGTATGAATGCCAACATTATTTTTATTGACACTGATAATTGAACTTTTTTTTATTATACATTTACTGTATGTTTGCGTTTTGCCGCTACTCTTCGTAACTGTACTTGTGTATATGTCTGAACCAGTGCTTCTTAAATTTGTAAAGTATATTGTAACAGTTGATTACTTAAAATGGAAGGTTAACAAGGAACACTATAAGGCTTAATGATAAAAGTCAGTGATTACAGTGACAAGGGATGATTCTGTGTAGCTCTTTTCTCACTTTGAATTAGTCATACTGTGCTAATGTGAATTAAGCGTGTTCGTCAACTGTGTGACTATCATGAGTTTAGAGGATGATCTATTGCTTTTGGAAACAATAGGTTAAAAGGTCACATCACAAGATCAGACTAAATGGTTTTGATCTTTGTGTCATAGTTCAGGTTATGACAAGGATGAGATTCGATTTGGAGAACAGTCAGTCAAAGTCAAGCTCACAGGGGAAGGTAAAATATCAAAGTCACTGTTCAAATACAGTTCTGACGATCTGAACCAAAATTGGTGGAAAGGTTATGGGTTGCACAAAAATGAAGATAAATCTGCTGAAGGTCAAGGTCACAGGGTAAAGCCAAATGTTTGGCCCTCGAACCAGACAGCAGGTCCGGATGTTGCACTCTCTGAGTGCTCCTTGTTGTTATTATTTTTACAGTATGTGTACACTTAAACTAGTTGGAAATAGAGAACCAATTTCCATCAGCAAACACCAGCAAGGAATTACCCTCAGATCTTGATCCTATCGCACTTGTTCCCTGGAGATGCACCATGTTAATCTCCTGCTTGATGATGGCCTCTGTGATATTCAGTCTCTTGCCTCTGACTCCAGGCAGGATCTTGAACTGGCTAGGGATGAAAGCTGAGAAGCCACGGACCATGCCATACTGAGATGATACTGACATGATGAGATGTCAATCATGTTGTTTTTGTCCACCACCACAGCCATGCCAGCAAGCGCTTCATCCTCCAGATCATTTATCAACTATCAGTCACTAACATGAAACTGAAGTCGATGTTAGTGCCCTGAGTGGAAACTGCACCATTCACCCTGCGCATCACCAGCCAACAGAAGCATACCTTCAGGGTGTGCAACTGGTCGGCAATGAGTGTGATGGCCAGTGGGTGAGAGGTTCTGGCTGTAGTGGCTGCTGCATTCTAGTTACTGGCGGCAGCAGTATTCTGAGTGGTGATCATGGCAGTGGAAGTAGTTTAGACTTCTACTGTGGCCTTGGAAACAGTCTGCTAATGGCAACTGGGACTCGTCATAGTTGCCAAGGTTTAAACTGATGCTAAGGTTTGGGAGGGTTACTCCTCTTTTTATGAGGAGGCTGGTGCTGGATAATTCCCCTTTCCCAAATGGTAGTAATGGTGGAAGGTTTCCACTACAGTAAAACTGGTCAAAGGCCAAATAGGAGGGTGGTGGAGTAAGCTGCTCAGGGTACCTCAACATGCCATGCAAGGTGACTACCACCACATTTGGAACACTTGTCAGAGGTTACTTAATCATTTTAGTGATTTTCAAGTACTACTCCTCCATCTACCCACTATTGCATTTCCCACACTTAGCAGAATAGTTCAGTCACTCTGACAGTGATCATACTGCTGATACCAGCAGCACCAAATAGAGGTACCTTCCCCAGCACCCTAAAGTCCACATTTTCTGGCAGGGTTCCACAAATGTACACAAGTACCTGCCAGGTCACAGCATTATCCCTCTTCATCGTAAGGTGTTTAGCTGATGTTGCCTGTAGGTGGGCCTCCACTGTCTAATGGGAAAACTGAAGGGGCATTGGTGGAAGGCAGCTGTTGAATGCTTATGATTATACACCCTCAAGAAACTGCAGCCAGATGAAGGCATACCAATCCTCAAAAAACACATGTAACCAAACTGCAGACTCCTCATTCCTGGGAGTAACTACGTACTTCCCCTCCGGGTTTGGCTGTATATTCAGCTGGATAATAGGGTTCTCCTCTTCCAGCGTGGTGATGGCCCAGTATCCTGAAGCTGAGCCTTGACCCTTGGCAACTTCTTCAAGTGCCTCTAAGCTGTGTGCAGTTCCATATGTTGCACTGATGTTTGCTCTTACTTTTATTTAAATAAGATTTGTTAACTCCTACATATTTAACAAGAAGGTTTATTTAGAGACTGTAACACCCACGTCATGCAGTAAGTCTGAGAGCAGAACTTTTGACCTTGTCTTGTGGCCTTGACCTCCGACGATTGTTCTCTAATGACGTTAACCGATCTTTGCCTGATCCTCAACCCTTCCACCAAGTTTATTAGAAATCATATAAAATCTAAGTTGACGTTGCCCTGTGGTCATGACCTTTGCTGTATTGTTCTAAAAGCTGAACTACTTAATTCTGGGCTGACCTTCAACCCATCCAGTAAGTTTAGACAAAATCGAATCCACTGTTCCAGTTACGGAGCAGACTCTGATCTTTTACTATAACGTCGACCATTAACCAATACTTCTCAAAATAAAATAACTTCATCCTACCCTGACCCTCTAACCTTCTACTACGTTTGGTTTAAACTGAATCAAAACTGTTGGTGTTGTTTTTGCCTTTTGATCTTGACCTTTGACCTTTTCTTCTTACCATCAAATAGTTTCATCCATGGCTGATTCTCTGATCTCTCACGCTAGTCCAGATCTGATCAAAACATTTTGACACACACACACACACACACACACACACACACACACACACACACACATCGAGCAAAGCAATAAACCCCTGTACTGCTGGCAACGGGGCAATAATCATTCTTTAAAAAAAAAAAAAAAAGGCTGTACTATGCTGCTTATATGTTACCATAAACTCTGAAGCGATATATCTCATACAAGATTATACGTCACTACGGCTAACATAATGAATTTTAAAAAGAATGTAATGCTATTAAGTATGGTCAGAGAAAACAGTGACACGGTTTGGTTGTTCTCTTGGTTTTCTAGAATATATAAGAGAAATTTTGACTGTTTTAGCATTCACACTCCACGATATTACAAAAGGGCGCCCAGTAGAATCGTTGTGTGGCTTCTTTCACTCGATGCTCTCTCTGATAGTTCCTCGGATATTATTATTTTCCCTACTCCTGGTTTTAAAACAGCATCACATCATGTATTTTAGGGGAAGAGAGGTATGCTGATGTTGATGCTGGTGGTACAGATTCCATGACAAACTTATCGCGTCTTTCCATCTCTTAGAAGAAAATTGGAAAAGAAAAAAAATATTAAAACCCTTTCAGCAACAAACCTAGATTTTAGCAACCACTCATATTACTAAACACTAGAAGATATCAGTTAATGAACCTCTGATGCCAAGGGTACTGAAACATTCTCACACGCAAAGTCGGGACAGGACTTAACATACTTGTGGAAGCTCCTTACCTCAACTTCACTTCCTCCTCCAGCCGGTCCCTGGTCTTGTCGCCTCACATTCCCATTATGCCCTAATTTCCAGTGCTGGGATAATTATTCTCATGGAATAATGGTTAAATAGACCTACCATGCACACAGTAAGTAAGACATTTACCTTAATGAGGAGACTGACAGATCAACTTTGCACCGTGACTGAAATATTGAAATACACTTCGTAATGCTTGAATTTCTTGTCAAGATCTCAACTAAGCTTTTCTGTGTCCCGGGCAAGAAACGAAACTCCCGCTGAGACAGAGCCAGACCACCTACCCGTCGATGAGTGGAGTGTCCCTGAGCAACGACCTGGCAGTGGAGAGTCGCTGGTGCAGGGAAGCCCCGGGATCAACGCGTAGGGCCAGCGGTACGCCCAAGGACACGCCAGCCACGCCTGCCAGAACTACTGCCATGCACACCCACACTCGCCCCCTCACTCCGGACACACCGCCAGCCCCGCCACCTTCACCTGCCAGTACACAGACATTGGTTACCTTGCTTCTGCCACCCAGTCACTTTACCACACTAACAGATGTTGTGGAAATTCTCTGAGTAGTGGATGTTACTGTAATCATATTTGTGGGACTTACTGTATGTGTATTTTTCACCACCACTGATACTGATGAGGACTAGATTACAGGAGTTACGTAATTAGAAAGCAAATGGAGATAGGATATGTCAGCATGGCGAGGCACAACACTAATTAGCAAGTGTTTGAAGTGTTCCTAAATGCAGCAGAAGAAACACATGGCAATGGTAGCGCCTTTGGTTGACGTGGGAGCTTCTGTTATAAGAGCGGTAGAGAGTAACCCTATGTTGGAGGAAAGAATGTGAGATATCTAAAAATTGGGGAGTGGTAACCGAGAAGTGATGGTTGAGACTGAAACGAATTACCTCATGGGACAACTGAGAGGGGGAAGTAAACTGAAGTGACTGGCAAAGCATTTCACTGTTGCAAGCTCTGAACAGACATACTGGTAGAATTCACGTATGGTGTCGCTGTGCAGAGGCAAAAGGGACACAAAGGAGGGAATGTTTTATGAGACTAAGATATATTTTGGCATATCAGCAGGTATATAGGAGACTGGTGATTCAAAGCGTGATAAAGCACACACGCCATCGTATTAGGGAGACAGAAAAGGAAGTTTTTAATCAAACGTATGTGAAAGGCGTTGTATGAAAAGTACTGGTACTTGGAGAAATATGAACAGAGAGAAGGCCCAGGGCAGTCATTGAGGCAGTGTGGACAGTTACAAATTCTCAGTATGGAGGAAATATGTTGACACCGGTATGAAATTGAATTAGTGTGTCATATGTGCAGGTGAGATGGCAGAATTGTGAAAGATTACACCACTGAAGTTTGTATGACCACTTACTTCATTCGCGATCATGCGAAAGTAATAAGCATGGACAAGTTTAAACGGGCTGGAGGGCAAGATGGGACCAAGAGGTGCATTGACTGTCGTTTTTTTATATATATTTCAACAGTGAGCTACCAGCAAACGCAAGAGAAGAAATTTTGGTGTAGTAATGACTGAATACAGTTAGGGCTGTATGAAAGAAAAAAAAAATCTTGGCGGGGAAAAAATACTAGGGAGGAACTGGAGAAGATAATGGAATACTGTAGTTGAAGCTTGTCGGAAAGGACACAGCAGCCTTGAGTGAACCAGTGTGTTAACAAAGGAGCATAAATAAAGACACATTTAGAATCTGATAAATGAGAGGTCATTATTTGTCTGGGTAAAAATAAATGTTTCAAGTTACAGGGGTTATGAGGTGTAGAATACAGAATCAAAATCATAATACCGAAGAGGTGATGGGCAGCTGCACAGGAAAATGCACAGATTCGTTGAAACAGTGGCGTTGTTATTGATATTCCTTTTTCTTTTTAATTCCCAGGGGTAGAAATAAGCACACACCATGCGTTCTCCACTTTACTGCACAGCGTAATCTCAGCAGTGAATCTGATGAACCTGGCTGTTTTCATTTACTTCTAACATTGAAATATATAAAGACATTGACCTTTTATATCGCTTAGTAAATTATATGCGGTAAGCTAAAGGCACACCTCTGCTTTATTTGCAAATATGTGAACACGATCACCATTAACTATTTATAATTAATATAATAAAAATACATCTTCCATTTGGTTCTGGGTATTAGATTATACACAGGTACCTGCCACAAAATTACGTTCTGTAATTATATGCAATGGAAGCTATGCAAATTTAATTAAATAGGTGATAACCATCAAGCTAAAACACACACACACACACACACACACACACACACACACACACACACACACTTACTGCATATGGATAGCTATCATCATTATATTACAAAAAATTATCATTATAAACTTAATTACATACTGTATTTTTTAAAATTTAGTTATCATGTTACTCTTACAATAGCGTTGTCAGGGATTTCCTATAAGCCAGTAAGAAGAAAGAAAGGGATAAATGGAGAATTAGGAAGAAAATAAAACGTGTTATTGTTTTCTGGAAATGGGAAACTGTATAAGATCATCCTGAAGACGTGTAAAACTATGGGAAAAAGTTTGTTTACATCGAAAGGGTAAGAAGGGTAAATGCTGACACATGGATACGAGAAAAGGGAGCTAATGAAAAGACTTCTGAAAACCTGATGGATGGGAATGACGATAGTAGAGCAGCGTTGAACAGGGCTGGGCTAATGATGCACAGGAAAGGAATCTGATGCCTGAGAATGAACCAATAGCAGACTCAGAGAATGCTGTGCAAAGGCTGAGCGATAGGAAAGCTGCAGATGTTCATTACCTGTGGAAATGACAAGACAGTAGAGTGGGGAGTGTGATTATTATTTGTGGGAAACACGTCGAAAAGCATGGATGCATGAACTTGTACTAGCCGTAAGTGTACCTTGTATGAGGCGGTAAAAGTGGCCGAAATGAGTGCAAAAAATTATGTGGAATAAATCTGTTTGGTGTTGTAGGCAAGCTATATGTAAGAAGAGATTGGGAAGGCAAGAAAATCTGGAAGGTGTGGAACAGGATGAATTCAGGAGTGGCAGGGGATGTGTGGATCAAATAGTTCAAAAGTCTGTGGGTACGAAAGTCTGTAAGGACTGTAGGATCTGAAAAAGCATAATTTATGACAGAGTGGACAGAAAAGAATTATGGAAGATGTCACACACACACACACACACACACACACACACACACACACACACACACACACACACACACACACACACACACAAATATATATATATTTATATATGAGTAAAATGCTGGCTGCTCAGAAAGACAGTGTCTCACGTGGTGGTGTGCTGCTGTACAGAAACAGACCTGACATACTGAAGGAGTAGATGGACTGAAGTGCAGTGAGAGGAAAAAAAAAAGAAAAAGAGGTAAATGTGTGTAAACAGCGGAAGCAAGGTGGATGGTGCTATAAATTCCCTGGTATGAATTAGAGGTCTGAGTAAATTAGCGACAAATGTATAGCATGATGGTGTAGTAGTGTCCACATTAAGGTATGGGTGTGACTTTGGAATGGTAGGTTGATACAGAATCAAGCGTAATATGGGGAGGAAAATAGGATTGTTCAGGAATGTAATGGGCTGTGCAGGGTGGATAGATTAAGAAATGTTGATGTTCGTAATAGATGCGAAATAAGGAATTCCATTGATGAAAGGGCTGAAGAGGGTAGAAATAGCGGGTATCATGGAGAAGAGAGAACAAATGCATATAAAGAGCAAGTGAAAGCGGTATAAGTGAATGAGTCTGACGGTAGAAAGAGGCATGGAATACCAAGAAGGTGGTTTGCCGACATAAGTGAATGTGTGAATAAGCTAAGTTGGGGAAGTGAGGGGATTAATTAGTAAAAGACGCCAATGAACAGGCTTTGTACGTAGATGCATATGGCGAGGGTTGCACTTTTTATTAAACCCGGCAGTCTGAAGATTAGCTCCGTCCCACACACATTATAATCCTCTGTGAGTTATTTAATGTGTGAGGTGGAGCGGAAACTCTTCAAGGCTTGAATGATGAGAGTATGAATGTGTGGCTCAGTTTCAACGGGCGTTCTGTTCATAGTTCTCCTGCTTCTGTACTTGTCTATTGCAGTTTCCTGAAGCAAGGGTTATGATGATGATGATGATGATGAGGAGGAGGAGGAGGAGGAGGAGGAAGAGGAGGAGGAGGATCAGTGAAACCCTCAGCAATGGGGATCAGAGCTCATGCATCCCTGTTACATTTGTACCTACTACACACACACACACACACACACACACACACACACACACACACACACACACACACACACACACACACACACACACACACACACACACAAGATATTAAAATTTTATACGCATATATCCACCTCAGTCGGAGATACTATCAAAACAAAGTGAAAATTGACGTATTCTGGACATGTAAGCAGTGGTTCATCTAAATACAGCATATGATTGCCGTCCCGAAGTTTCACCTTGAGGAATGCTGGAACAAATATTAGGCAGTGAAAATAAGGAAACATAATGCTATACCAGGAATAATACGGAAAGAAAGTGTACAGTATATAGAGTATATGGTAAAAATTATAGCACTAACAGCGGTATGATAATATATTAATAGTAATACCGCTATAAAAATGTGTGTGTGTGTGTGTGTGTGTGTGTGTGTGTGTGTGTGTGTGTGTGTGTGTGTGTTCAAGCATCTTTTGTTGTGTTCATGTCAAACGCTGGGCGAATAGGGGCAGCTTATTACATCAGAATTACAGAAGTCACCTATGGCAGTAATTGTTCCATTTCAATCAACAAATTACGTCTCACTTGTGTCACTTTTACTGGATTCTCTTTGCCATTTCTTCACTTTTCATGTTTGGCATTTCTGTTCTTTTCATTTTACTTTCGAGCAGTGTCTCCAATATTGTCATTTTCTGCCGCATATCAATCACATCGCCTTATCGTTTCGACATTCAGTTTCCTATAACAACTTTCATTTTCCGTGTCTTCACTCCTCATTCTTCTTCCTCTTCATAAATCTTGCCCTTGCCACGCTACTCCTTCCGCCCTCCACCCTGTGTTAAGCCCCTCTCCAACACGCCTCAGCCACCTTTCCGCACCAAAGCTTCTCTTGTACCGTCTTGGCCTACTTGCTGAGACCCTTCACACTACCCCCACCCTATACCTGACCCATTCCCTCATAACACACACACACACACACACACACACACACACACACACACACACACACACACACACACACACACACACACAATCACTAACGCACGCACTCTTACAGTGTGGTTGTTTGCAGGTCATTTCGAAGCATAGTGGTATATCCTTCAGAAATACATACTTCAAACCTTGATACATAACAAATACATAGGAAATTATTTAGAGACTGCCCAAAAAAGGAAACTACTAGGTTGGAAATAGTTACCATACTCAGGAAGAAAATGTTTTGGAATGATTTAGGTCAACAACCATCAATGACCCAACCAAGCCACGGATATTGTCTGTATGTGCATGCGTGTCCTGTCTTATCATCAAACACGATGTTACACACGCACGCACCACACAGTCACACACGAGCACAAGCTCACGTACGCTCAGGTGTGTCAGGGAAACAAGAAGTAGGTGGATGGGGGAGCTATACTGTGATGCGTGGTAGACAAGACTTATGTTTATTACGACAACTTATAATTAGTCAGAAATATAGCGTAACCATGTTACATACAGCTTTGGACTATCATTACTGTGTGTGTGATACGGAAATTAATAGATTTCATTATTGATTACAGGGAACACACCGGGAATTAACAATATTTCCCAGATCTTGTATAAAAGAAAAGGTTTTTTAAAGTTTATAGAGGTATTTCATGTCGCAATGCAAAACGCGTTTAACGTCGCCATATGATAGTTTCTTTTTAAAGCTTCATCAAACACGCAGCGCCTCGCCATTCACTGATCTTGGCGTTCCCTTCAACGCAAGTTTTAACAGGCTTGTTATTTTTTTTTATTATTGCTGCTTCAGTTAACATATATATGTTTTCAGTATTCAATGTAGCACTATAAAAAAAGAAAATAGTGGCATACCAGACTAAGTGTAATGATTTCTGTGCTTTTTTCATTATAATCGGCATCATTTAATATTAAACCCTACCTATTTGTCTTGACGTATTGACGACCAAACTCTGTCTGTAGTTTAGATGATATATTATCTTTAAGAACAGCTCAGCCATCACGTCACGGATTCAACAGAGCAAACCTAAACTGCCAATTGACCCAAGCCAGCTCTACCTAACATGTCTATCACAGCTACTAACGACTATCCTAGCCGGGTATCTCACAGAATCTGGATAACACCCCTCGAGAGTACTATCCCTCAGACTTTTATACTGTTAGAAATAGAATCTGTCAAAGTACAAAGAGAGTTTAGGCGTTAGTGGAAGAGCAATAGTGGGCGGGTGAGTGGGGGGTTGCATGGTGTGTTGAAAGAGAGAGAGAGAGAGAGAGAGAGAAATCATTAAACATTTGTATGTGGTTGGTAAGGTGCCCACCATCCATTCACTTATTTTTTCCCTACAGCCAAGGAAACTTTTTATTACTTTGGATCGTAACCATGTAATCAAAAACACGTCTTAGTGGCCTGGTGAAAATAATAAACTCAACCGGATGTGACCCATAAAACATTACATCCGAATTGGGAGGAGTTCATGCCTCACATAATGCCGCTAAGCGAAGGCCGACTGGTCACTCACTTCCAATGTCAGGACTAAGCTGCATTGCCACGGGCTCCTATTCTCCTGATGAGGCGATAAAGTTTAGATGATATTTAGATATACCGATGCTTTCATCATGTTTTTTCTGTAGCATAATGTCCAACAGTTCAACCCGATAAAGTCACCAACATTCAGGTGGTCATGTATACAATACTGAACGTTTCGCAAAAGATGCTAAAAATATGCAGCAGGAGTTTTCATAATACCAAGGACTTCACTTCAGATTGCAACGAGCCATGCAGTTGCTAAAAGATAGACGTCCACACTCGAAAGTTTAACATTGTTTCAGCGAGATACCTTGTAGCTAAAAGAAATGTTCAGTAGTCTATCTATCTATTGCCAGACGCCTCAATCCCGTTTGGGGTGGCCACAAACAAATCGCCTGACCCATTGCTTGATATTCGTGTCCGCTTTTAAATTTTGAGAAAAGCCATTTAAATAACACTATTACTTTTCCATAACTTTTCCAAGGATGTGCGTAAGTATTCTGTAGCTTTAGTAATATCCGAAATGAGTTAGTTGTGTTGCTTAGATTTGCCCTTTTTTAAGCAATATTGCAGCGAATTTTGAGAAAAACCAAAAATTAATATGAGTTCCTTTTTATAAGTTTTCTAACGATGTGCATAGATCCGTCGTGGGTGTCATGGTTTTCGGAATAAATGAGTCTTGGTGCTTAATTTGGCCATGTGTATAGATATGCCAGCATTATGGTGACGAATTTTGAAGAAAGGCCTTCTATGTAACATTCAAAACAGCTTTCCGACAATGTTTTAAATCCGCAGTAGCTTAAATATTCTCCAAAGTAACACAGTTGTGGCGTTGTACTGCACCACCTAGTTCTATCTATCTATCTATTGTCAGACGCCTTAATCTCGTAAGGGGTGGCCACACACAGATCGCCTCCATATCGTCCTGTCCCCGGCCATTTCATTGCCGTGCTCCCAGCCCACACCCCCTTCTCTCATATACCTCTCCACTCCATCCCTCCATCTCATCCTTGGCCTCCCCCTCCCTCTCCCCCCCTCCACCTCATTCACATACACTCTCCTCGTCAGTCTCTCACTCTCCATCCTTTCCACATGGCCAAACCAGCTCACTGTGTTTCTCCTAACGCTTCCTATCACATCCTACCACCTCATTGATGGTCATATTTAGTTCTTACTCGCTCGAACATATATTTCCCAGCCACTTTCTTCCACTTTGTACCATTTAATAAATTTTTAGTGGCTTATATAATGGTTTAATGATTTATTTTGCTAACTTAATAATCTAGTGACTCTAAAAAAAGATGAAAAAGAAATACTAGTTGAAAATAGTCATCAAATTGAGGGAAAAAAAAAAGGGATTATAGAAATGATAAAGCTCAACAACCACCAGTGTCTCCAGCCAGTTATCGTGTGTATCTGCATGCATGTCTGACACTCTCTCTCTCTCTCTCTCTCTCTCTCTCTCTCTCTCTCTCTCTCTCTCTCTCTCTCTCTCTCTCTCTCTCTCTCTCTCTCTCTTACTTAAAGCTGTCCTTCTGCTACAAAGGGAGACCCATGCTATACTCACAAGGTTGGTGCGTTTCTCATTGTCTTTGGTGTCAATGTGTGTGACTGTGCAGACCAATCCTGGATCCGAAAACTCTGCCATAAAGTTAGCATGTTAAATCCGGGTTTACTGGGATTACTGTTTTGGTTGCGCCTCTGTTGTCTACGCTCGTCTTTCGCCAGGTTCTAAGCTTCATCGAAATGAATGGTTTCTTTGCTAAAGAGGGCTCACCATTGTTTTCTGTCCGATGCATTGGTTTCAAGATCTTTTGGTGTGATGTTCCACTTCTTCAGAGTTGTCCTTATATGATCTTTATATCTCTTCTACTGTTCCCCTGAGTTGCAACGTGCCACAGGGAGTTGGCCATACAGAACCTGGCGGGGGAGGATGTGCTCAGGCATGCAGAACACGTGTCTGACCCATCTCAATTGCTTTTTAGCCAGCTTGGTTTTTATGCTGGTTCACTTCGCCTGCTGGAGAATTTGTGAGTGAGGGACTCTATCCTCCCACGTGAGTCCTAGGATGTACTGTATGCATTTTTTATTGCTGGTCGTAGCTAAGGGTAACAGTTATCTACCATTTGTTGTATTGACTATGAGTATTGTCTACTAAGGGAAAAGTAGCAATGTTTCGATCAGTATATTCTTAAAATACCACTTGACTATGTCGATATGTCAAGAATATATCAATTTATCATAAAATTCAGCTGCCCTCCATTTCAGTAACAGCCTGTAGATAGTTGGCATAATAACACACAAGAATCATCTGCGCCTTTGCGAAACGTTGACCAATCAGGAACTGGGTTACTTCTCGGTATACAGCAAAGTAACCAATAACCTTAAAGCATACTGTGACGTCATAAAGTGTGGTAGCTTATAAGCACCGTCTCTCGCTCTGCAGCTGCCTTATTCTGTGGTCTGCGTCTGAGGGAGCAACATCGTTGTTCAGAGAGCGAACTCGCTGTCGCACTACCACCTTTTTAAAGGAGAGGTCCCTGGCAGAAGCTGGTATACATTTAAACTTTCTCAAGGGGGGAAGTCACTGCCAGATCATAGCAGCCATACAAAATATTGATGTTGTCTCCGCGCACGTCGTCGTAACCGCATAACGAGCACTAAATGCTTGTCAACAACGTCTCTCAACTAACAACCGCACCCTGTTCACACATACCACTGCTTCCAGCCGCTCTTAAAACAGATGGATTCTGGAAACAAACAAGTCAGTAAACGATAAACATTGGTACTCACAATAACCACTACATTCCAGCTACAGTTAAAGCATTGCGCTGCATCTGCAATACCGTGGTATTTTTTTTTAGCACAACCCTGCAACCTGTTTTACTCGGTTTACAAATAAACAGAAGAAAAATTTCCTGGAAGCACTAACGCCTATCTTAGAGTCTTCCTTACTTCCACTCTGCACTGGTGGTACCGTAACTAATGAAAGTCTAGCCCTCGGCCGGTCCCGAAGGCTTGCCCAGTAGAAGCCCGAGTCCTGAACCCATTTCACGAGGAAGCCCCATTATAGGGTATTTGTACGAAGCACCAGAGCGAACATTTTCCTTGGACAGACACACGAAACCCCGGCCGCCTCCTTGAACATCAGTAATCACCCCGTTAAAGGGAGGGAACCCACAGTACGTCTGAGCTGGGGTTTTGTTCAGGAAGGTCCAGGGTAAGCGGCCAAGTATAGTGTTCTTGCTGAGTTAGGAACTGAGAGCTTGAAGCTTTTCCTACTACTGCCAAAACCACAAATGCAAGTAATTTTCCAGTTTTTCACAAAGTTTTGTCTTTCCACTATTTTCTGTCCATCTGTCTATCTAGCTGGCTAGCTAGCTAGCTATCTGTTTATCCTTTTACCTAGTTATTTCTTTAGCTTTTATCGATCTCTTTAGTCAGCTGTCTGCCTGCCTATCCGTCAATCCGTATCTCTTCAACTGTTTTCCTTTCTGATCTACTATTTGTAATTTTCACAACACAGCCTGCATCTATCCTTCTATCACCTTCTCCCTTCACTTACCACCTTCTCCCACCATTGTCTCACCCCAGACACCTAAACCTACCGCCACCATGCCCAGAGTTCAGCTCAAATACGATCATGGTAAACCACCTTCTGATTCTGGATTTATCATCTTCTCTGTAACAAACGTTTCCTATGTAAGGCTCTTTTTCCTAGATAAAGGGCTTATCATGATCCTGAAAGACGATGACGCCGTGACACAGTTCTATTCTGAAAACATTGTACGAACTCTGAAGGCAAAGGGATTTACGGTAATAAAATCAAAGGAGCACAGATCAAAATCAACCATAGTATGCAAACGACTGGACAACTCCCTTCTCGCCCTTACTGAGGAGGAACTTATGGATGATATCAAAGCGAAGAATAAGACATCCATCTGCTCACTGAAGAAACTACGGAAATTCAAAATGATAATGATCCAGACCGCCTCCCCTGACCACGCCACTTCCCTCCAAGCTCAAGGTATCAGATGCAGAAACCTAATCATCCTCCCAACCGACATTGATTTCACGAAGTATCTCAACATCAGGCAGTGTTATAAGTGCTATTTATTTGACCACCTGTCCAGAGACTGCAAAAATCAGACACCATGCTAGAGATGCGGTGAAAAGAGACACAGACACAATCAGTGCTCTCCTGAAATACTAAAATGGCTGAACTGTGATGGCAAACACGCAGCCGTCAGCAACAGGTGCCCAACCAGAACACTTGTAATTATCCAGATCATTTTGATATTTATATGATTATTTGAAAGCTTTGTAAATTACGTCATAATGATAGAAATTTCTCTTATCCAGGGATTCATGGCATTTGTTATTGTCATATATAGATAGATAGATAGATATACTGTATATATATATATATATATATATATATATATATATGTGTGTGTGTGTGTGTGTGTGTGTGTGTGTGTGTGTATGTGTGTGTGTGATCTGTTTTTTAGTTTTAAGATGACGTTCTCTATGAGTTGGTTTTATGGAACATTGTGGATGCCATTTTTTTATTATACTAGTTATACGTTCCTCATGGATCACCCAGACTTTATTGTATTGATATAGTTGACACTTTGGTTTCAGACATAAATAAGCTGCATGTAACTTATAGCTTTACAACCATATTAACTGGAGATTTTAAGAGTGGAACGGGCACATTAGACTACCTCTCGTCGGAAAATGACTCGGCTTCCTTTAAGTCACTGATATTAAACGAAGATGATCATATTCCTAAATAGTATATTGATATGAAGGGTATTCCGCAGATATAACAAGATAAGACAGTTATAATGATGGAAAGAGGCTTATATAATTATGCCCGTGTCTAGACCTGATAACTGTAAAAGGAAGAATGGATACGAACACCTGAGTGGTGCACGTAATGGCGATGATGTCAGCCTTATTACGTTGTCTCTTCTGTTATTTTTGCAGGCACTACTCACTTTCCGGGAGAGAACTTTGATACGTCACTATCTGATAAGCCTTATGCATTGAAGGTCACTGTTGTTATAAGGTCGCCAAATGATAGGGAAAAAATATGAAAAATAACTGTAACGAGGAGTAAAGCAGAAAGTATGTTAAATTAATAGATAACAGAAATGGATAAACACTTCAACGTATTTGATACATACAATTTAGCTCTTAAATGACAAACTAGATAATCTGAATGACTGTAGGCAATCAGGTACTGATTATGTGACTAATGTTTAACGACATATTTTCACAGACCCACTAAATTCACAACTGTGTATAAAGAAGGATCATATAACTCAGCTGGAACGATCGTAAAGGAGAGCAAACCTTGGTTTATTGGAGACTGTACGGTGTCTAGAAATTAAAAAAAAAAAAACAATAGGTTGAAGTTTAAACATTTAAAATCAAAAGCAGTAAACTGTAAAATGCCACAAAAATAAATGTATTATTAAGACAACAAAATAACAGTATGGCGATCCACAAGAAGTTGAGGTTATTAAAGAGTCAAAATTTTACAGACTACTTCCATCTTTAATAGCTGTGAGAGAGTTAAAAATATGGAGCATGATATTCCCTTTGCTATTTACATCACATTTCAAGGATTTGGGTACTATATCCTTCTTACTCTAACTTGGCCTAAAAGTGACATCTCCCCCTCTTTAATGTTGAGTTGAAGCAATAAATTATCGCTGAAGTTTGACATTAGTCACGGAATAAGTGTTATGAAAAGGATACAGAGCCGTAGTGTTGTCTTTTTCTGCTATGGAGCTGTGTGATATAAGCCGCAAAAGGACGACAATCTGGGCCAAGTTAAGATAAATGGGGTATAGTGATGATAATGTCAACAAATAAGGCTTACAAGCATAATGAAGAAAATGTAAACGATAATGAAAACGAACTGAGTATTGATAGTATAATAATCAGGCAAAAAATTAAAAAAAAATAAAATAAAACTGTGTAGATAATATTTTAACAGAATTCTTTAAAAATAATCTAATTGACATAATTCGAAAACTAATATAACTTCAATGTGATTCGTAATACAGGTATAATTCCAAGAGACTGGCAATTGTTGTGATCAGATCTCTTTATGATTATAGGGATAGCTCTGACGTAGATAATTATGTAGGGATAACTCTACTCAGCTGTCTTGGAAAGCTCTTTACATCCGTATTTAATTCTACAGGAAATTGTACGGTTATCTGAATTATTATTAAGTAACGGAGGACGAACAGATAAGTTTCACGAAGTACAGTACCTTGGATCATATATTTACATCACACATATTGGTCTATTACTACTTAAAGAATAGAAAATATTTTGTGCCTATACTGATTGCAGGAAAATTGTATATATGGTCCAGGGTACTAAATCGTAATAATAATGGAAAGATTTTCGGCTGTTTCTTTTATATAACTAAATCTTCTGTAATACTAAATAACGTACTGTCAGATTTTTTTGCTTGTAATACTGGTGTGCAACGAGGCGAGGCTTTATCCCCATTACTGTTTGTTGTATTTTTTGATGGTTTTTAAGGAACTATTAAGTAGGAAATATTCGGGGCCTAAAATTTTTGTTCCGGATGATACAACAGTATTAGGTGGTGAGACGAAACTGAATTCAAAACTGTGTTATTTGCTGTATGCTGATGATGCATGTTATTGCTGAATCAGACGGCGAACTTCAAAGTGTGCTGAACACTGTATATGAATTTTGTAACTTATCGTCGTTTTACTTCGATGCACATATAATCAGAATTATTGTAATCTCCAGAGGTACGGTCAAAGACACAAATATCTTCCTGAAGTTTGACGAACAGATAGCGGAAATGTCGAACCAACTGAGATAGGCATTATTTGAGGCAGGATTTTCGTGTTTTATCAGTTGTCAATTTCTTCAGGCAGAAATGGGAATATATTTGTTTCTGTGACTGTACTGTTAAGATTTGGGTTCTGTGATACTGATGTACCTTGATACTACTATTGGTTATAATGGTGTATCTTATTATGCAAAAAGTAAATACATCTATGTTAAAAGATCAGCTTATAGTCTGCTGAACAATACTCGTATACTAACTTAAATATACACCATCTGGACATCTGTGGAGAAATGTACGAGAAAATATTATTACCTGTATTTCTGTGTAGCAATGATCTTTACAAATATATATGAATATATATATATACATACGTATTCATCGTTCTTGCTTAAGACGAAACGTCTGTTGGACCATAATGGCATGCATCACGTCTTTAATGCCTAAGGTGGTGCAAACAAAGTAGGGTTTTAAATGCAGTTAAGCTAGGAACAAATTGCTTACATAACCAGAGTTGGAACAAATACGTGCACAAACAGTACAATACGTTTAAGTTACATACTTATGACATGGGAAATAAATTTCATAACTATTTGAGGTATTTTCCCATGTATACTAATGTCATAAAGTTTTTGAAATGTTTAATGAGAAAAATAGTCATACACTGTTAAAGTTGTCCAAGTTTGTAACCATATAGTGAATTACTTTGAGATGCAGCAATAAATGTGATTTTGCTAATAATTCTGCTTTCTGCAGATTATCATTTGTTAAATATTACTGCACTCTTTATACCCAAGCGATGGTCACTTGAGTATAAATAAACTTGTCAAATTAAACACCACGACAAACCCACAGATCAACCAAACGACAACACACTACACCACCCAGCCTCCTAGCCTACTATGCACATATGCCAAGGAAGGCCGCACACAAACATTCCCTCTACAATCTGCCACACCTGGTCACCCATGAACCAACAAGAGTAGCCCCAGTCAAGACCATGGTGCCACCTGTCCATACGGTGGTCGAGGGTGACAAGAATGATGTAACCACTTGTAAACCAGTAGTATATATGTAAGTGTGTTCTAAGTAAGGTGTATGTGACCTAGTTCCCTTACCTAAGGTTTGGTCTAGTTCAGATTCTGCCTACACAGTCTTTTTCTAGAGAGAGAGATAGGAGCAGGCCATTATCCCCCCCCCCTCTCTCTCTCTCTCTCTCTCTCTCTCTCTCTCTCTCTCTCTCTCTCTCTCTCTCTCCACTGCACTGTTGCATCTTTATCTCTTTTCTGTCATTTCTTCAGTGCTACTTTAGTGGCCACTGCTCTTCTAAACTGTCTACATGCATCCGTTTTCCATTAAGGTGGGCGCTTAACACCTGTATAGCAACAAATTTAAACCCTTTTTGATTAAGCTCGCCGATGAAAGAGAACTATGACACCTAGTTCATTATGTCTGCAACAGGTCATCTCTGAACCTGTCTTCCTTTGTCTGTATTTCCTTCAACCTATAACCTCCATTTTTAGGGCCCGGACACACTTGCCCCCGAACATGTGATCGACAAGACGAAACGAAGCACCGAGTTAGAGCTGCTTCAGTATTTCAGTCTGAACGTTGGACGGATCCCTGAGCCTCGTCTCCTCTTGACGATCACATGTTCGAGGACAAGTGTGCCCAGGCCCTTAAGCACATTTTTTTTTTTTTTTATGCGAGGAAGAAGGAACCAAAGGCCATGAGCCCTCAGTAACAGTTCCCTCCAAGAGAAAAATGAAATACAATAGAGAGCCAAATTCAAGATCCGATCATTTTGAGATGCCTGGACACACTGCGTTTGAAAGACTGGAGATCATAGGCAGCAGGAAATACAGACAGAGGGAGACAGTTCCAGAGCTGACCTGTTGCATAAATGAAAGACTGGGAGTAACGGTTAACTCTTGCATTAGAGAGTTGGACAGAAAAAGGATGAGAGTTTGCTGCTAGACGGGTGCTACGCGCCCGTCGTAGAGGTGGAGGAATGCAAGCAGACAGTTCAGAGGAGCAGTGACCATTAAAGTAGCAATAGAAAAGAGATAAAGATGCAACAGTGCGGCAAAAAGACAGAGGTTGAAGGGAGTCAGTAAGAGGAGGAGAGTTAATAAGACGAAAAGCCTTTGACTCCACCCTATTGAGAAGAGCTGTATGTGGGGAGCCTCCCCACACTTGAGAGTTGTACTCCACACAGGGGCGGATAAAACCCCTGTATAGAGTCAACAATTGTGCAGGGGTAAAGAAAGAGCGGAGTCGGCTTAGCACACCCAATCTCTTGGGAGCAGATTTTACAAGAGATGTAATATGATCTTTCCAAGATAAGTCCCGAGTAAATGAAACCCCAGGCATGTTCAAGGATGATGCAGGATTAAGCTGAATATTATTAAACATTAGTGGGTATACCTGTGGAAGATTTTGTCGGGTTGATAGGTGTAAGAACTGAGTCTTAGATGCATTAACAACAACAAGATTATTTTTACCCCAGTCAGAGATACGAGCCAAGTCAGACATTAGGTGTGCCATATCCTCATCCCTTGTTTCTTGAAGTAACTGTTGAGATGGGCGTTGCGGGAACCGAATGGAAAGGTGAAGGGTGGAGTCATCAGCGTATGAGTGGATAGGGTTAGATGTACAGCTTAGAAGATCATTGATGAATAAAAGGAAGAGAGTTGGTGATAGGACAGAGCCCTGAGGAACACCACTGTTGATAGATCTAGGAGAAGAACAATGGCCGTCTACAACAGCAGCTATAGAACGACCAGAAAGGAAGCCAGCGATGAAGGCACAGATAGAAGGATAGAAACCGTAAGAGGGCAGTTTGGAAATTAAAGATTTATGCCAGACTCGATCGAAAGCCTTTGAGATGTCAAGTGCAATGGCAAAGCTTTCGCCAAAGTCCCGAAAGGAGGATGACCAGGTAGGTAAGAAGATCGCCAGTGGTGCGTCCCTGATGGAACCCATACTGACGATCGGAAAGAAGGTTGTGATAGGAAAGATGCCTTAAAATTTTTCTATTGAGAATTGACTCGAAAACTTTTGAAATACAGGACGTTAAAGCAATTGGACGATAGTTGGAGGGTTGGGAGTGGTCACCCTTCTTTGGGACTGGCTGAATGAGAGTAAACTTCCAGCAAGAAGGAAAGGTACAAGTTGACAGACATACGCGAAAGAGTTTGCCTAGGCAGGGTGCAAGCACAGAAGCACAGTTCTTGAGAACAACAGGAGGGACCCCATCAGGCCCATATGCCTTGTTAGTACTGAGGCCAGTGATGGCAGAAAATAAATCAACTGAAGAAATTTTAATGTCAGCCATGAGGAAGTCAGAGGGGGGAAGTGATGGAGGAACAGCACCGGAATCGTCTAAGGTGGAATTGGAGGAGAAAGTCTGTGCGAAGAGATCTGCTTTATCAGTAGAAGAAATAGCTACAGAACCATCGGAGTAGAAAAGAGGAGGGAAGGATGATGAGGTAAAGTTGTTAGAAAGATTTCTGGCAAGGTGCCAGAAGGAGCAGGAAGAATTCGAGTTGGAGAGTTGAGAGCATTTAGTATGGATGAAATTATTTTTAGTAGAGCGAAGAACAGACTTAGCACGATTCCGGGCAGAAACGTAAAGATGATGTGATTCAGGGATGGGTTGGCTCCGGTACCTTTTGTAAACCCTCTCCTTGTTGCGAACAGCATTAGAACAAGCGTGATTAAACCAAGGCTTTCTTGCGTTGGTCAAAGGATATGAGAAAGGAATGTATGCTTCCATGCCCGAGAGAATAACCTCCGTAATGCGCAAGGCACACTCAGATGGCTCCTGGCCATGGAAGCAATAATCATTCCAGGGAAAATCAAAGAAGTACTGCCTGAGGGCCTCCCAGTCCACGGCTCCAAATGCCACAGACGACGTTTCCCTGGAGGGTCCACAGGCCGTACTGGAGTGATAGGACAGGTTAAGGTAATAAGGTTGTGATCGGAGGAGCCCAACGGAGAGAAAAGATTAACAGAGTAAGCAGAAGGATTAGTTGTGAGGAAGAGGTCAAGTATGTTGGAGCTCTCTCCAAGGCGGTCAGGGATACGGGTAGGGTGCTGTACAAGCTGCTCTAGGTCATTAAGGATAGAAAAGATGTAGGCTTGTTCACCAGGTGGATCCGTGAAAGGAGAGGAGAGCCAAAGGTGGTGGTGAACATTGAAATCTCCAAGAATGGAGATTTCAGAGAAAGGAGAAATGGATAGAATGTGTTCCATCGTAGAAGTAAGATAGTCGAAGAATTTTTGATAGTCAGTAGAATTAAGGGATAAGTAAACAGCACAGATATATTTAGTCAGAGAATGACAGGAAAGCCGAAGCCAGAGTGTGGAGAATTCAGAAGAATCAAGTTCAGGAACACGAGAGCAAGATAAGTCGTTGCGTATATATACACAACAGCCACCTTTGGCTTTGAAATGAGTATAGAGAAAGTAGGAGGATACAGAAAAGGGTTTGCTGTCAGTTGCCTCAGACAGCTGAGTCTCCGTTAGAAAAAGAAGGTGAGGTTTAGAGGAGGAGAGGTGGTGCTCAACAGAGCGAAAGTTAGAGGAAAGGCCGCGAATGTTGCAGAAATGAAGAAGAAGAGAGTCAGACAGTGGTTCCAGGCACCTCGAGTCGTCACCGGGAGAGGGGCGGATGGCGGGGGCATTTATGGTCCCCCCCCCCTGGGGACTCCGAGGCTTGATGAGACGACGCCATTTTTGGTGAATTTTGAATAGGAAGTGTAGTGTGTACTGTGCATGTAGTTTGGTGCAGATGGTTAGAGAAATTTGTACTGGAGAGCTTGCTGGCCTACTCTCTGTGTCACTGAGACACTGAAAAAGTTCAGCAAAGGGGGATGGTCAGGAACTAGTCCTGAGGGCTGATGAAACGGGAGCTCCAGCACTCCCTGTCATCAGTTTTCCATCCACCTCGGGAGTACTGCCCTGCTCGACTGGTGCTACAGTCTACTCCTCCTAATGTACCCAAGCATCTGGAAATAAACGGATCAGGAATTTGGCTTTCTTTTCTTGATTTTTCTCTTGGTGGGGTCAATTTTGCTGGCTTGTAGCTTTTGATTCCTTCTTTCTTACATAAAAAGCTATTGATGTAAAGATCAGTCACACTCTTACTCCTCAGTCCAACTAAAACGAATCTGCAATGCCTGACGTCGAGGCAGGTCAGTTTTGTCGGAGTGTGTGTGTGTGTAGACAGTATATACATTACACACACACACACACGCATATATATAGATAGATAGATAATATATATATATATCTATATCTATATCTATCTATCTATCTGTACTGTATATACAGTATATATATATATATATATATATATATATATATATATATATATATATATATATATATATATATATATATATATATATATTAGTAACAGAACGGAGGAAGGAAAACAAATGAATAAAAAAAATAATCCATACACCAGATTACTGGTGTCCTCTGTTCATAGAATATCTGTAACAGTTAGACTTGAACAGCTGTGGGTTGAAATTTGGAGGAAAACAACGCTGGGGAAGCGAGTTCCAGAGAGATGCAGTTCGGGGAATGAAAGAATTCTGATAGGCAGAAGTTCTGCAACATGGCTGAGTGACATTCCAGTCATGAGCGCTACCAAATGCCCGTGTAGCACGAGGGAAGGCATGGAGAGGTGGCACCATGGACGCAACTTCGACTGAGCATTTGCCATAAAAATATCTGTAAAATAATGCAAGGGAGGCAACATTCCTTCTTACTTGTAGGGGAGGTAGTTTATATGTAATGGCAGGGTTGTTAATAACTCTAACAGCTTTGTTCTGAATTTTGTCTAGTTGTTTTAATGCAACCTCTCCACATCCATTCCACAAGACTGAGCAATATTCAAGCTGAGAGCGCACATGACTCTTATAAATAATAACTAACTGCTCATCAACTATACGGTATATATATATATATATATATATATATATATATATATATATATATATATATATATATATATATATATATATATTATGTATACACACACACACACACACACACACACTAGCATGGAATTACTGCGTTTTTTTTTTTAATTCACTTTCTCCTAGAACCATATGATTATTACAGAGGACTGGGCAGACTGCTGGATTAGTGGGGTTGGGCTAATGAAAGAGGTGGGTGGGTGGAGTGGGTGGCCAGGGTTGAGTGGATGATTGGGTGTGGTGGGACAAGGTAGGTTGATAATTTAGCGTGATGGGACAGGGTTAGGGGGATGGTTTAATGTGGTGGGGCAGGGTTAGGGGGATGGTTAGGTGTGGTGAGGCAGGGTTAGGGGGATGGTTTATTGTGGTGAGGCAGTGTAGGGTAGTGTGGGAGGGTGAGTAGGTGAACAGGATGGGTGGGTGAGCAGGATGGGTGGGTAAGTGGGTGGGCAGGTGGGTCGACAGGGTGGGTGGGTGGGTAGTGGGAAAATAGGTCCGTGGGGAGGTGGGTGGGCGGGTTAGTGGGCTGGTCGGGCAAGATGGATGAGTAGTTAGTGGGAAAATGGGTCCATAGGGCGAATTGGTCCATGGGAGGAATAGGACCATGAGGAATATATCAAATGTTAAATACGTAATGAAGAAATATAGGTCCAATGGTTAAAATGAGGCCCACGGGGATGGCATCTACCACAGGCAAATGGCCACCTCAGTGTCCTAGGCAAGTTTATCTATTGAATAATTCAGTAGTACGACGGATTTCCTATGTCTACTAAGAAGAAAGAAGAGAGTATGAAGTGAAATTAAATATGCCACGTGAGAACATTAGCTCCTCGACACTGAATCCAATTATAACTACAGGCTTTACCCTTGTATGCTGTACAATACGTCTACAAGCAAGAAAAATACAGGATGAGTCGAGTCATGTTAATATGAAACGAGGTGAGTGAAGGAAGTGGCAGCGGAGGGGGGTAAGAGTTGTGAGATTAATGGCCATACTTGAAGACAGTTTGTAAAGTGGTTCATGGCTGAGTGGCTTGGCTGAGTGGAGGCGGGTCAGGTCCACAGGCCAGACGTAGAGCCATATATTTAGTGCCTGGGAGGCCTCGCAGTAGACCTGGACAAGAATCGATAAGATCAGGACTGACGGTTTCGATTCACAATGTCAGTGGAATCGCTGTAATCAGTTCCGGTACCGATTTCCCGGAGTAAAGAAAAGTTTATGTGAGACAGAACATCTCAGTGAATCCCCTCCCTGATTGTATATAGCTTAACTGTGTTGTACTGTGAGAGAGCATAGGAAGTAAATGTAATATATAGAGCATAATTCTTGGTTATTATATACAGCTTCACAGCTGACAGACTGTTATCATAATATTTAGGATTTCGGAATCTGTTTTGTCCAGCTTTGTACGAGGAAGAGAGCATCGACTCCTACTTGCAGTTCCAGTCGCACCTCTGTGTCGGGTTGTCAGCTACATTTCGTTTGGGACTAACTTTCCACATCTCAACACTGAAGTCGATTCTCTCTCTCTCTCTCTCTCTCTCTCTCTCTCTCTCTCTCTCTCTCTCTCTCTCTCTCTCTCTCTCTCTCTCTCTCTCTCTCTCTCTCTCTCTCTCTCTCTCTCTCATTTGTTATATGGGGACTGCTTACCACGCTCGAGAACCGATTTTCTAGGCGGCTTATCAGGATCACATGAGTCAAGTCTAGGATCGATTCTCACTCAGCCCTACATAATAGCACCTCTGCCTTGGCGATAGTTTTATATACTGCACTCTTTTTTTTTTAAGTTATACATATCTAACCTCCACATATTCTCTTTTCGATAAGCTAGAAGAGGCTTTTAAGTAGAGGGTGCAACATGATTCGCCTTGGAAGGAGTACGAACCCTCCTAAGCCAATAAGGATACCTAGCGAGTAAGCAAGACTCAACAGAAGTAGGGTAGTAGAGGGATACTAGAACAATGAAGGTCCCACTTGTATACGAAGCTAATTCTTTCGACATATGGACGTATTATTAGATTTTTCATACCATCCGGCAAATTAATTCACCTTTCATGAAACAGCTGAGACTGGAAATGTTAAGCTGATCATGACCCAAGACATTTTTGGATAAGATTTTGCATATATAAAAACTGTCTATGAAAATAAGATTCCAGCCACTGTTTTTCTTTCTTTAATTTTCCAGGTTAAACATCTTTCAAGAGGCTGAAATTTAACTCACGATCTGACCCAATTATTCTACTTCATACAGCAGCTACAAGAGCTAAATAATAATGGCTTTAATGAGGAACACAAGGCAAAGGACGACTCTGGTAGCCACATCTCTGCAATACTCAAAAGGGGAAAATAAATTGTTTACTGGGCAAGCACTTCTATGACACCCTTCTGGCTCACTGATCGTTCCAGCATAGATAACTGTCCATTGGTCTTCCCTGTCCCTCTGTGTCATATTTAAGGCGAGACACAGGCACTCGGTCGACTAGATGCATACCACTTACACCTCCGACACACAACCCAGTACAATGCCTTTCATTTAGTGTCATAATTACAGTTCTTCAGGCACGACGCAGGTACAGTACGCGGTTGACTACTTATGACACGCGGTAGACTACTTATGACACGCGATAGACTACTTATGACACGCGGTAGACTACTTATGACACGCGATAGACTACTTATGACACGCGGTAGACCACTTATGACACGCGGTAGACTACTTATGACACGCGGTAGGCCACTTATGACACGCGGTCGACTACTTATGACACGCAGTAAACTACTTATGACACAATGGCATTCCGGCTCGTACTATGGCTGAATATCAGTCAGTACAAATAAGCTTTCTCTTTGAAGGACTGAAGTGTTGCAAGGTGAAGAAAAGAAAGGATGGCTTATGGCACGAACTGCAGAACTGTAATCTTCCTGTCCTTCTGCCCCGTGTTTGAGTTTGGTGGACGTGCAGGTGAGGGTTTGCTGAAGAGTGCCGGTGATGTGATATGAAGGGATAGATGGACAAATGGTAGGGTCCGTGAAGAATGTGGTGGAGAGGCTGAAGGTGCGGGGAAAATATAAAGAAACACTATGAGACGTTCTGGGGCGAATGGAGGGCAAAAGATCCACTCGAGTGTAAGGCGGTGAGTTGGACAGGAGGAGAGGAAGACTGAGAAAGAGATGGAGAGTTGAAGTGTGTGAGTATGAAGGAGGTGGGTGCCCGATACTTCTGAGGAGGAGTAACGCGCCTGGATGTTCTTTTGTTGAGGTCATTTCTAACAGGGTGCTGCGTCGAGAGAGAGAGAGAGAGAGAGAGAGAGAGAGAGAGAGAGACTAAAACATCTAGTCTTCATAGGTTTGGCTGGGGCAGAGAAAGAAAACCAAACGAATAATACTCACCTAAAATCCAGTCACAAAATCTGTCTTACATCGGTGGTAAATCTCTGTGATATTTGGCAACACAATAAGGTTACGAATAATTGAACTTGAGTAGGGCAATGGCTGAAAAATATATATTCTTATACATTCAGATGTGAAGGAGCGTTGTGGTGTGGATGTGGATGTGATAGGAAGCGTTAGGAGGAACACACTGAGGTGATTTGGCCATGTGGAGAGGATGGAGAGTGAGAGACTGACGAGGAGAGTGTATGTGAGTGAGGTGGAGGGGGAGAGAGGGAGAGGGAGGCCAAGGATGAGATGAAGGGATGGAGTGGAGAGGTATATGAAAGAGGGGGGTGTAAGCTGGGATCAGGGCAGTGAAATGGCGAGGGACAGGGCGACGTGGAGGCGATTTGTTTATGGCCACGCCGTATGGGATTAAGGCGTCTGGCAATAGATAGATAGATAGACAGACATTCAGATACGTGTTGTCAAGACCAACAGTACAAATTCCTGAGTTGGGGATCACACAAATAAACTTTATCTTTGGGAGATGTTTCAAGTAAGGGACAGTGAGGAGAAAAGAGGAAGGAAGGAAAGTGTTTAGGTTTTCTCTGCAGAACAATTTTGGTGGTATTGTCATATCTAAGACCAAGCAAAGCAGTGAATGATTGAACTGTTGCACGGGTGGTGAGGTGCAATCCAATTTTGTCTCAACCTAAATCAAACTAGGTACGTCTTGCCCACTGAATCAAAGCATGCCAACACCTTCTTCATGGCGTACAGATTTAGTGCAACGTGTAATTTTCCGAGGTGATTTTCAAAAGGGGTACAGTGTGCGAATGGGGGAGGGGAGGAAGGGAGGGATGACGATATATAAACTGTTCTCATCGTAGTTTATCAAGTGTATCGTAGTCTATTAGGTTAGTTTTGTTCCAAGGAAGGTAATCGACAAATGTACCCAAAGAACGGTAGCACGTCTGAGGAATTTCATGTAGATAAAAAAATAAACAAAGATGAAATGAAACTAGCTCGAAGGATTTATATGTGTCGATGCGCTGCACGGTGATGTTCCTCGATGCTGCTGCTATGGTCCGTGTCTCATCATTATGTCAGTGATTCTCTCTCTCTCTCTCTCTCTCTCTCTCTCTCTCTCTCTCTCTCTCTCTCTCTCTCTCTCTCTCTCTCTTCCACACCAGGACCCAGCTAACCAACCCTGGGAAGAATAAGCAGGAAAATATATGGAGATGGATGTTAGATTGCCAATACGGGGTAGGGAAGCCACAACGCTATCGTTTACGTGGAAAAAGAATATCAATAGAGCAGAAGTATAAATAGCAAGGAAAGCAGAGTGAGAGACGAAGTAAACACAGAGGGTAAGGTATCAGTAAGTCGAGGCAGGGAGAGTGAGCACTGGGTAGGGTGGTGGTGGAGGTGAGGGGTGACAGACTGAGAAAGATGGAGAGGGTATGGCCAGTCGGAGTGAAGGTTAGACTGAAGGCAACTGGTCTTATATTACTAGGAACCATAAAAATAAGAAAGCGTATGGATGAATTCCTTGCAAAATATGAAAGAAGAATCAAAGGATGAATTAAGCGAGGTGAAAACGGCAAGAAACAGGTGAAGAACAGAAGGCAAAGTAAGGACAAAGGAACTTATGATAATGGGAATAAAACTTAAGAACTTTCCATCATCAAAAAACCGTACAACGAAGGCAAAGACATATGCCTAAGAATGGGTGATTAAGAACACGACCCTCATTAAGATACGGTCTGAGATCCTTTGAGAGTTACCTGAAAAAATGGAGAATCTAACAATGGCCAAATTAATTATTCTCTCTCTCTCTCTCTCTCTCTCTCTCTCTCTCTCTCTCTCTCTCTCTCTCTCTCTCTCTCTCTCTCTCTCTCTCTCTCTCTCTCTCTCTCTCTCTCCCTCTCTCCTCAAGTTTTACCGTCTCCCTTCCCACCATCATCCTACACATTCATCCTACCTTTAACCCCACCACCATAATTACCAAATGAAACATCACTGAATTTTTTTATTTTACCAGCCACTTCTAAAATCGCCTAAGCTTGTCTGCCACACGTATTTCTGAACCTGACTCTTTCCTGTCTAACCTGCTGGTCTCTTTACTTATTGCAGTGTTAAATGAATGGAAGAACGTGTCGCATTAGCTTGTTAGTGTCCTGTTGTCATCTGCGATCCTTGTTGACGAGGTCGTGGTGTTGTGGTGTGATGATCTGCTGGTGTATCTTCGTGGTGTCCTATTGTCATCTGGAATAATCGTTGACGGAGTGCTGTTGTGGTGTGACGGCCTAGTGCTGTGGCATCTGGCTGCCCAATAAACAGCTGGTGAGAGGATCTGGTGATGTGGGGGTCTGGTGGTATGGGGTTCTGGTGGTGTATGGGTCTGGTGGTGTATGGGTCTGGTGGTGTATGGGTCTGGTGGTGTGGGGCTCTGGTGGTGTGGAGGTTTGGTGGTGTATGGGTCTAGTGGTGTGGTGGTCTGGTGGTGTGAACACTGGTGGTGATAAAATATATGTCTTATTTCTAGAGGCTCTGAACATGACTCATATAATAAGATCAAGTCCTACAAATATAGGCGTGGTCTGTCTGACGACCACCAGGCCGGCTGCCGCACGATACATATATAGGACATAAAATGGGCCTTAAAGGGGCCAAAAAGGGCCTTAATTGGCTCTTAAAAGGAACCCAAACTGAGGTATGGTCATGTAACATCGCCCAACATCCTGTTAAACACAGAAAGATTGCTGGAGTCGCCCTGGGGGACTCTAGTTTGAACGAGAGCTCTGTTGTCTCTGTAACTTTGTGACTCAGAGACAAAGGTTATGGTAGGCTGATCCCGGCCATTAGCAGGGTTCAGCAATAATTTTGCAGGGGAGAGGATCATTTTCAGCCTTTTCTTGTCCAGGACACCACTTCGAGACATGCCTCTCCGTTTTTGCCCTTATTTGGTACTGGGTAAAAGGCGGTGTAGAGCTTTAATTCCAAGAGCAGCTTAATATTCACAAACTATTGATGTATGGAGGGAAGGGGGAGGGTTGCTTGCAGGAGGGAGAAAATATAGAGCCTTCGAAATGAATGGCAAAGTGCATGGGACAACATCTATGTGGAGAAGCTGCACATTTAAACATGGCCACGTTACTGTGACAGAAGCTTCAGAAACTGTGATGTGTGCATGACTGAGGGTATGGCGGCAGGGTGATGGAGGGAAGGGCCAAGAGCCGCGCAAATCAGCAGGTCTAGCCTTTGCCGTATACTTATTGTGTGGGTAAAGATGAACAACTAATGTATTTGTTTATCTAGCCTCTGCAGCATGTGATGTGTGGGTGCTACGAAGTTAAATGGAGGGTGCACCTAGACCTCTGGATATAAGTAGGATGGGCTCTGTCTGTAGGCATGAAGGAGTGAAGTTTCATAAAAAAAAAAAAAAAAAAAAAAAAGGTGGTCTGACTAAAAATATAAGGTGTCCAAAGGATGTGGTATGTGGAAGGGGTGCTGGAGACAAGTAAGGAACTACCACCTTGATAATGAATACGTTTGAACTTTACCAAAAGCTCTGCTGTGTACGTAATGTTACACAACCAAGGGAGACTCAGTTGCTGAGGTATAAGGCATTCACAAGTTAGGATGTACAGGGCGTGGCGGGCAACACATGTACAGACTAAACCACTGTGTTCATGCATTTCTGATAAACTCGTATAAGTACTTTCTGCAAATGGGGTATGGGTTCTTTATATTCAAAAGTGGCTCAACATCCAACAAGCTATGGTACTGGAGAGAGAAGGGAACATACAACGTTTAAAATTAACAGGCTGTGTGTATTGCTGTTACAAAATCAAAAGCAGGCCAGTTGCTGAGACTGGGTGTGCACCAAGTGTGATGTGTAGGAATGGGATGTGTTGGAAGATAAGAGGACCTAGGAGAATGAAAATCAAGAGCTGTCAACAAACTTTCACAATTCAGCATCATCCAGCAAACGCAAGATTTGATAACGAGTACGATGTATATCTCACTATCCTTCATCAGCTTCACTCTTTTTTCCATCAGTGTCGTCTTGGTCTATCTATCTATCTATTGCCAGACGCCTCAATCCCGTACGGGGTGGCCACAAACAAATCGCCTCCACGTCGCCCTGTCCCCCGCCATTTCACTGCCCTTGGTCTCACTGATTATCTCATCTGTGTCAACGCTAACCAACTATGGTAACTCTGGATTCCCATCTGTCAGGTACATTGACTGTTTATCCATTGGTATCATAAGTCTGAATATCGCCCCCTTATCTATTTTTCTGTCTGTCAGCCCATCTACCGACTGATGCCGCATCTTGTGAGAGGACCAGCAGGTGTGTCTGTCCCTACTCAGTATTCAATCCTTTACCCAAGACACCCCAATCTCTCTGACCATTCCACCTAATTCTCGGCCTTCCTCTCCTTCTCCACCTAGCCTCACTCTTATTTACATTCCATGTCAGTCTTAGTTATTATTTAAGTAATATTATACTTCTCACTACTACTTACTTGCCTTCGCTCTTCCCTGCATGTCTTCCTATTTCTCTTATTTTGTACCTCTCCCTCTGTATACATCACTCCCTCCACTCTCTCTCTCTTATAATGATACTCTTGCTAATGGTCATGCACATAGCCACAGGAGGAAGCTGCTTCTCTGTTAATAATTTAGTCTCCCTCTCCCTCTCGCATCAGATCAGGTTTATTGTCCACTTCTTTCCTCTTTCATCCACGTGCCTTGATGTAAAGTGGGGAAACAGCTACAGTATAATATTTTACTTCATATCTATGCATTCTCTCTCTCTCTCTCTCTCTCTCTCTCTCTCTCTCTCTCTCTCTCTCTCTCTCTCTCTCTCTCTCTCTCTCTCTCTCTCTCTCTCTCTCTCTCTCTCTCTCTCTCTCTCTCTCTCTCTCTCTCTCTCTCTCTCTCTCTCAAACAAGAAATATATATAAAATCGAAAGCATTTCAATGATGGACTCCAAAATTTGCACCAAGTCTGAGTACCGTATGTTATGAATATTGAATGTTATGAATAAAGACTGAGGACAATTGAGTAGTCTGAAAAAGATGAGATAAGCCATTGAACAACTGAGTATTTTCATATTCTGTTTTAAATATCAGTGCCGAAAGCATCCTCATTCATTGGCAGTCAAACTCTAGGCAACCGTGAATGATCTACACCAAAACAAGTCTGACCCATACACAAATGAACCCCGATGATCACTGTAGGCAACCCCCAGTCACTTATTTTGGTTGTTTCGGGCACTGACAGCCATCCTCCTGTTTATCACGTCATTTCCTTTTACTGTGTTCGAAAGAGACAGCCCTGAGTATCATCTACCAATTGAGTTTTCCTCCTCTCCAGTTAGATTATTGTATTTTTCTGCATGCTCCCTACTAGATCTCAATACCTTGCCTCTTCTCACCTTTATTATTTATTTCCTCCACTCACAAGCTTTCCAACTTTAAGATTTTAACTTCTGAGTCTGTGGCGAATGCTATATCATCTTAAATAATAAGTGACGTATTGCCTGATCTTCCCCTCTCCCTGCATGACATTTTTTTTCCAGCTCACCCTAATATCCTTGCATATACCTCTCTCATAATACCGTCCTTGAAGCAGAAAGAACACCTATGTTGACAACAAGCATTTCTGACACAACAACTGCATCTCACAGCAATCACTCTGCTTCTCCCTCACACACACATGACCTACTTACTTTAAAAACTCTCCTGTGAGTAAATTTCCCTCCCACTTCACACATCTGTAACACTTGCCACAAGCCCCCTCAACCAATTCTGTCGCATACGGTATTTGTTAAGAATATAGGATGAGCTTTTAGGGTGGACCTGTCACGCAGGTTAGACGGAAGGGGGGCAGGATAACAGGTGTCCAGCAATCATGATGAAGTGAAGTGAAAGATGAAGTCAAAATATAAGACCTGAGTATGCAACACAGAAAAGACAGAAGAGTGTTTAGGCTGCTCAGACTTCTCGTTCTCTCCTATTCTTGTCCTATTCTCACAATTCAAGCACTAGACCTTGTGCAGTTATTTGTTTCTTATTTCTTCGGTATGACGGGCATTTGAATATGGTAATTTCATAATATGTAAACTTATGTATTATGTATTAGCCACCAAGGGATGGATTCACTTCTGCTGTATAGGCTTTAACGTGTTTGCATGCGTCGGCCTTGGTCACCTAATGGCGACTCTATACGCTGCTCGATCTCTGGCAGCCTCCCTATTCAGACCCTTATCCCTGAGGTCACATCTATGACTTCGTCCCAGGTATTTTTCGGTCTGCCTCTCACAAGGGATGGATTGGGGATAATAAAAATTTGTATCACTACCAACGACGTCTTGATGAGAGTCACACTTTCGCTTATTATTACGTATGAGAATGAGAAGTGGACATCATCAGTAAGACAGAAATTACAACTGGAGGGGGATGAATTGCCTGGAAATGCACGTGAGGAAATATGTTCATCGGTAACAAAGTGTAGACAACAGTGAGGAGGCAACTGTAACGTGTGTAGTTTATGGGAATGTACTGAGGGGGTTCAGTAATTTGGAAAACATGGGAAACGAAAGGTTTACAGAGAGTGTGTAGACAGCAGAGGGTAATGCACGAAAGATGAAAGAGAAGGAGCAATTATATCAGCTGGAAAGAGTGGCCAGTATAAACAGGAAAAATGTTCATGAGCTGCATTATATATCAGCTACTCTAAATGAATTTCATGAATTAGAGTCCGGCAGTAGAGAGACAGACGTAACTTTACATCTCCATGTTATCATTTTACTAATTCAAACTTATGTCTACCTCAATACTGAGTTAATGCAAAACAGACACTGTTAGGGACGGGAGTAGTGTGCTAGTCAAAAAAATATATATATAGTAAGTCACTCTCCTTCCTGATCTGCCCTCCTTTCACCCGGTCTCACATCTTTCTACTTCACGTCTAACTTTAGCTACAGAGAAAAGTCTGGTTAAATTCTATTCCGATACTTGTTCTCTCAGGATACGTTCTTCTCTTTCACCTTCTCTTCTAGGCTATCCGGCATACAACCTTCTCCTCCACCTATATTTCCCCTTCCCTTGTGACTTACCTTACGTACTCCCTTCTCTCCCAATTTGCACTTCACCTCTTTCCTTCCGCCTTCCCCTCGTCTGGCCGTCATGGCTGCCTTACCTTTGAGCTTGGATGAGGCAGTGGTCGTGGATGAGGATGAGGAGGCGAGTGCGTCAGGGTGGCAGGAGTGAGGCGAGAGATTTTTCTTGTGGGCAGAGCATTCTTTGGTTAGCCGGGACAACGACGCCGTCTGAGGGAGAAACAGCACACATCCTCAGCTTTCACGGTAGCTAATAAGGGAAGAAGGGGATGGTGGTCAAAGAATCTCACCTTCTCAATGTTAAATCCACAGTGGTCATCTCTCTCAACCACTGAGCCCGAGGATGTCTTTATCGTTATATTTTGACCATACCTCGTCAGTTTTGTTTAGCTCTGAATAGGCTTTTCGTACTGTAGGGGTTAACTACTGCTTCACCAAACCTGCTTAGTGCAAGAGGCTTCTCCTAAATTGAATAAAATAGCCTGATACAGCAAGAGCAAACTTAAAAGGACGTCACCAGGATTTCAACAGTTAATGAGGTCTATAGCCATACATCTGTTAAGAAGAAGAAGAAGAGGAGGAGGAGGAGGAGGAGGAGGAAGAAGAAGAAGAAGAAGAAAACACACACACACGGTAGAAAGAAGCAGGTGGAAATAAGGTCATAAAAACTTTGCTCCTAAACCCTTAAACCCATAATGGTGCCATAATGACCAATGAGAAGTCGACAGGCATCAATCTATTTCCGATAGCACTAGAGACAGGTAACAGGAGCAATCTGACATAAATGAAGAGCTAATAAGAGATATGGAGATCTCTGAGTCTGTAGCGTTCCTCACCTCAGATTACCTGGTGGAATATTTGTTATGGCAGTCGCTGTTCAACCAATTAGGTGAGTGCAACCCAACTCTATTGTTTCCATGTTAGGTGACGCGTAGTGTAATATGTTAGTGAATGAACAGAAGCTAGAAGTGTTGGAAGAGTTTAAGTGCCTACGTATATAAACAGAAAAAAAATGGAGACCAGTCTATTCCAAGGAAGTAGTGCGGCTGCTGTTAATGTATGATCTGATTCAGAAGAGATGTCTGAGAACAGAGGCTGCAAGAGGACTGCATGGAAGTGTGTGAGTGGTTACATGAGTGTATGGATATGAGACGTTGGAATACCATGTCTTTCGGTTACTAAAGAATGAGGGCAGTAGACATAGGCATGTCAACGAATTTGTACGTTTCGTGTGTGGTTTGGATGAAATAAAGAAGAATAGAGACTTGTAAAAGTTGTAGAGTACGGAAGTCGGTTAAGTGAACGCTACAAAACAGTGTCCTTAGATGGCATGATCATATTTAGCGACTGGATAAAACAGGGTGGTGAAGAGGATGTATGTGAGTTAGAGATACGACGGTGGCAGGAATGGAGAATCGCTATGCTACGTAAATGCGTGAATCAAAGAGGTATGGAAACTAAGATGGCAAAATTATTGGACTGATCACAATGGGTGGATGAAAAATGAATGTAGAGGACGATGACAAGGACCTCACCCTGTTTTTCAGCTTTTTACCTCATTATTTTATGGACAATCGAACCAAGAGAAAAGCCTTTTTCGTTAAAAGAGTGACTAAAGAAGATTACTTGTGCTTAGGAAATTTGTACTTCAGTAAATCAATATTCTGTCAGAAGTTGTACCCAAGATTCATGATAGGTAACTACATAATTTTGGTGCTAAGTGCCGTCTGAAATCGTGTGACTCAGTAAGATGATATTCTGATTAATCGGACACAGTTTTACCTAACCATTGTTTCCATTAAGCTTTAGTCTTGATTTTTAACTTGCAGTTTATAAGTCGTTATCCCTTAGATATTTCCATTACTTCGAGAACCTTGAGACCTATCATAAAGCACGCAATTAGCACAGAGCTATAAGCCTGACAGTGTTATTTTCTGTGTACGTGATCTAGCCATGACAAACTATGGCTTCAAACCTCATAAAGTTTCCTTCCCAATATTTCACCAGAACAGACTTTGAAATTTTTAAGATTCTGGGGAAGAGCAGTGATCTAATGGCTTGCAGCTCTGAGAATGAAAACGATATAGTACTTCTGAAAATAAATGACTATTCAATTAAAAAGAATGATGTTATCCATGAACGAACAGTGCATATTGACAATCGAGGCACTGTGATATTTTAGACTTGACAGCTAAACGTGCATATAATAAATTGAATAGGGAGGTTAAGAAAAACACAGGTGAGAGGCTGGAGTTTATTTACTATTATAGAGAATAAACTCCAGCTTCTCACCTGTGTTTTTCCTAACCTCCCAGTAGAGTCCACTTGTCAGTATGGAACGCTCACACAACTAATATAGATCATTAACGAACTGGTGTCTCTGGGCACTATAAAGGGATCAGGCAAACCTTTTGAAACCATGTAATTTAAACCCTGCAACTCTCCGTGGGTTAACAAAGGCTCTTAAAGCTACAATGCCACTTAGACCTATTGTGGCTGTCCATGATACTGTCTCTAAACTGGCGAAATTTTAGAACCTATCTTTTCTGACTTTAACATCAATGAATTCGCTGTTCAAAATTCTTACAAACTTACGATATTTTTGCCACGTTGGAAATCATCAGAAATTTACGTAATCTTCAGTGCTGACATAAAATCTCTTCTTATCTGTGTTCCTTTGGCTGTAATGTCTTCTGTCCTGAATCGTTTTTGGTGGATTTGAAGGAATGATTAGATATGGGTAAACGTGTCTTCTATAATGTTCCTGTGGTTTGTGTAAAGGGCTGTCTGTTTATTTTGCTCACGTAAAAACTCACAGGTAGAACTTTGACTTTGCGCTGTGACCTTGACCTTTGACTGATTCGTCTCAAACTCGAACTTCTTCCTTCTTGCGGCACCCTCAACCCTTCACCCATGTTTGGTTCAGATCGGATAACAATTGTCTGAATTGACTTTGCAGGGTCATACTTTCACCCAGCCTGTGAGCTTGATCATTTTTCTGTTATAATAAAAGCATTAAGTCAAATATCTTTTCTGTCCATCAACCCCTTCACCTAATTTGGTTAAAATCGGATGAGAGAGAAAAAAAAAACAGTTTCTCTCTCTCTCTCTCTCTCTCTCTCTCTCTCTCTCTCTCTCTCTCTCTCTCTCTCTCTCTCTCTCTCTCACACACACACACACACACACACACCACACACACGTCAAGCATAACATAACCACCACTCTGTCTACGCGAAGGCGGATGTACTGAATTGTCTGCTAGGTAGGTTATGGATTTCAGTGTATAACAGAGACAGACAGACAGATAGATAGATAGATAGATAGATAGAATTTAGCATACGTAGACATGGTATACTCAGGCTTTTAAAGGAGTATGGCGGAAATCAGTGATGTGCATTGTCAGAATTGTGATAGTGGCCGTGGTGGTAATGATGGCGTTGCTGGGTAGCGGTAAACGAGGCGGCTTTAACTATTCCATTGTCCGGCTTCTATTGTTGCTGTTGTGTTGTTATTGAGGCTGATGATATTGTTCGTCTGGTCATCGAAATGCTGGGAGTTGTCATTGCTGATGCTCTCACGGGTATTATAATGGCACAAATAAGGATGAGTTTATTTTGGTTGTCAACACATATATTTTTTCAGGGTCGACATTACTCAGACTTAAGAGTTAGTAAAAATTAAGCAGTGTTTTGGAGACTTCATTTAGACGCTGTATTTAGTGAGAAGCAATTTGGGATTTTTATTAGCAAGAATATGGTTGGTATGTTACAGTTTAGTGCAATTTCTCACAGTAAATCATTGAATATATGGATTGAAGTTGAGAAATTTACTCTGACGCACAGTACTGTTAAAGTGGGGGAGTAGTCTCATACCTAGGTATTTAATTAAGCATATTTCTCTGCTAAAGTCCATGAATTATTTTGTTATATATGTTTTGTGTTGTTTGTAAGGATGGAACTTTGGGGGATGAAGTGCATGAAAAGGTACAGCAGGGAAGGAAGGTTGCTGGTTCACTGAAAGCAGTAATAAGAAATAGGGAGGTGAGTATGGAAGTTAAGAAGTCACTGCATGATGGTATTGTGATCCCTACCCTGACGTATGGAAGCGAGGCGTGGACCTTGCAAGAGGGGAACAAGTCAAGAGTGAGAGCAGTGGAAATGAGTTACTTGAAAGGAGCATGTGGAGTGACATGGAGGGACAGGTTGACGAATGAAGAAGTGAAGGAACGTTGTGGGGTGGATGTGGATGTGGTTGAGAAGATTAGGAGAAATACACTGAGGTGGTTTGGCCATGTGGAGAGAATGGAGAATGAACGACTGACTAAGAGGGTGTATGTAGGTGAGGTGGAGGGAGGGAGAGGGAGGGGTAGACCGAGGATGAGGTGGAGGGATGGAGTTGAGAGGTATATGAGGGAGGGGGAAGTGAGTTGGGGGGAGGGTAGTCAAATGGTGGGTGACAGAGCGACTTGGAGGCGTTTTGTCTGCGGCCACCCTTTGCGGGATTAGGGCGTCGGGCTATAGATAGATAGATAGACAGATAGTGTTGTTTATATAAAAGTGGAAAACAGCGTAAACGAGGTAAGAAATGAAATTACTGGATTGAATGCCGTATTAAAAGGACTGCATGTGGAATTGCTAGATTATACTGTACAGAGAACATTTGTCGAAGGCTCAAGAGTGCTGATATGACATGTATCAAAGTCAAGAGTGAGAGCAGAGGAAATGGATAAGTAACCATACTATAAAATCATATATACCAGAGTATATGTGGTAAATGATGAGTAATGTGGAACTGTCTCCATCTGTCTGTATTTCCTACTTTTTATGATCTCCAGTCTTTCAAACGCAGTGTGTCCGGGCAACTCGAAATGAACGGATCTTGATTTTGGCTATCTTTTGTACAGTTTTTGTTTTTTCTTGGAAGGAACGGTTTGTGGGCTCCTGGCCTTTGGTTCCTTCTTCCTTGCGTAAAAAAAAAATATATATAAGTAAGCAGAGTAGCAAAGAGGGTGTGAAACTGAATATTTTTGTGGAAAGAATATGTCTGGGAGGAAGGCAAAGGTTTATGTAAGTGCATTTGAAAGTCAAACGTGATTCGGTAGATTAAGGTGAAGATTGTTGCATATACTGATTTAAATCTCTCTCTCTCTCTCTCTCTCTCTCTCTCTCTCTCTCTCTCTCTCTCTCTCTCTCTGTATATATAGAAAGGTAGATAGACAGACAGATAGATATAGAGAGGTAGACAGAATGATAGACAGAGATATAAATATGAGATACAGGCTCGAGTAAACAAAAAAAAATAATGTATGCCAGACTTGATGTGAAGATGTTTACAGAACGAATGCACAAGAGGGATGTTGTGAACTTACCTTTGACTGAATTCTCGAGGTAAAGACAGACTCGTTATGCTTATCCTGTGAAATGGAACTTAGAATTTTTTGAGGACTGCATGGAGGTAAATGTTGTGTATCTGTCCATTTTTCTAGCGCCGTTTAAGTATAGATTATTTCCTTTGTCTTCCTTAATTACTGGATCCTATACACCGAACGTATGTAATGGGAAGCTGGGAAGGGATAAGTATTAGACAGAGAGATAGACAGATAGATAGATAGATAGATAGATAATAGATCCTATACACCGAACGTATGAAATGGGAAGCTGAGCAAGGATAAGTAATAGATTGATAGATAGATATACTGTACTTTAGCATTCCTGTTTTCACCTTAACTCGATGCATCTATTTCGTGCGGTCTGACGACTTCTTTTCCAAACATAATACATTCTTTTGGAGGCACCACTGACTTCTGACCACATCGTTAACCCCACATAACCTTGCAAATGCTGAAAATTTATAAATTGAGCATTGTCTAATTAATATGCCTAGTTCTATGTTTGAAACCTCTTTTGTCTAACTGAAATAATGTTTGTGTTCTGTGACGAATGATTCAGCAAAACTCCATATCGTTCGAAGCAATATTTACCACAGCCTTGCCTAAGTATTCGATGCTTGACTTGTACTTATCACCCTCACCTACGTCTCTAACTTACCTGCAGCAGTCTTTACTGGGAAGGTGAAACACGTTGTGATGGAGGTTTGGGGGGTTTAGATGGAGCTTGTACCTGCCAAGTCATAGAACAACGTGGAGATACCAAATGAAGGTTAAATGGTACAGACAGTGGTAGTGTTGGTGGAAATGCATGAATTCTTTGTGACGCGATGAGAACATAAAATTTACCTGCTGAATGTACCGCATGAGTGATAGTTTGCATAATAAGACTGGTGGATGATTGAACCGACAGCTTTAGTGGAAAGTATGATCTCCAGTAAATAAAAATCAAGATCGCAGTTTCATGATAGCATATTTGCCAAGACAGTTTTTTATCATTAAAATTATGAAATTATAATGGGCAAGCTTTTCTTTGGAATTCATTCGCTAACTCCAGTATATAATAAGGGGCTTTTTCAGATAACAAAATACTACAGGAAAGAGGAGGGCAGTATGAGGTGTGGTCGCCCAAGAACTGCCATAATAATGAAAGGGCGTGGTGTGTGTGTGTGTGTGTGTGTGTGTGTGTGTGTGTGTGTGTGTGTGTGTGTGTGTGTGTGTGTGAGAGAGAGAGAGAGAGAGAGAGACTAACTGAGAAACTGGCGCAATAACGAGTGTGGTGTGTGACTGAACAAGAAGTTGCTGTAATAAAGAGTCCAGTATTTGACTAACCGAGAAGTTGCCATATCCCAGGTGGTCGCAGGAGCACTGACAGCGAAGTATATGGTCCTGTATGTCAGCGGGGAGGTCCTGGAGGCTCCTGCTCTGTTGCCTTCCTCCCACACTCCACGCCCTCTGTCCCGCAACGCCCGCACCCTCACCCAGTTCCTTGGCCAACACCTGTCCCACCATCAGGTAACCAGTTGACATGGCAGGATGAGGCACCAAACAGCAGCATGGTCAGGCAGAAAAGGCTAGCATTATAAACCTCGCATAGCCATACTGTATATGTTTAATGGCATAATAAAGCATATATACTGAAATTATTCTTTTTGTGCACTGCATCGGTTTCGATCCAACTTGGAAGTATATTTGCTATAAACACAGGTGCAGTACTGAACTGTATTTTGATTTAGACCCTCCGTTTCAACAAACCACAACATGGAAATTAAGTCACAAGACATATGTGTTAAAACCTGGAAATACGTTTACATTTACAAAGTACATGACGGGAAACAATTCTTTAAAAATTCTTTCCTAGTTTAATATTGACATGAAAAAAAAAATTCCCCCTCAGAGCGACAAGTCCAGCGAAAGACACAAAGATTAAACTTTAATTACTGTCATTATCTCTATCATCTCGACCTTAATTCTTACAGAAGAGATGAAGAGGAGAGACGATCCAGAAACAAAGAAAGATAATGTACATGATAGGGCAGCTATCAAATATCAAGTCTAGTGATATAAGCTGGGTAATTCTTCACACATTATTCAAACCGTCTGAATCATGGCTACACGTTCTAACATAGGTTTTGTGTGTGTGTGTGTGTGTGTGTGTGTGTGTAAAAGCACAGAAATATACTAGCCAATGTGGAACCCAGAATCCCCACTGCTACTCCATCAATCTGTTCATACAACCTGTCATTGACCATAAATACAGACTCACTGAAGCTAACTCAAGGAAGTATTTGAGTTGCTGCTGTGTCAAATTATTAACTAGTTTCTCTCCTATATATACAGTACACCACATATGCAAATACCTACAATTTCTCTTAAGGCTATTGGATAAAACGCTATTGCTATCAAAGTTTGCCATGACAACAGGATGCGATAAATGCAATAGCGGTAATACTTGAACAAAACTGATGGAGATCTTGACAGTGAAGGAATTTGCCGTAAGATTATTCAGTATGAGAACGAAGATTTTTGCCGATTAACATTAATTATAGGTTCAAATTACAGACTACATGCAGTGTATTGGCACATCTGGTTATTGCATTTTGGTAGGCTAATCCATCCAAGAGTTCTGGTACAGATTCAGATGCGCAAAGGAAATTATAAGTTTCAAGTGCAACTGAGTTTTGCACACTCCTAAGCACTCTGTTAAGTTTATCTTCTAGCTATATTATGTTAGAAAGTAAGTCTGTGGTTCATGGAACTTGCTCTTGTCGGAAAAATGTGTTTCAACTTTACCGAAAAATAATAACAATTATAATAATAAAATGCTTGTTCAAGACTCCCGCCTTCCCTTGTCTAGTATAGTTACAGTGATGTTTTGATCTTTCTTCAGTCAAATGAGTATTTTAACTTTGTTTTAGCCAGTCACTGACGGTAAGAAGCTTAAAGACGTCAGTAACTTCTATCTGTCAATATTTAGTAATGACAAAGTTAAAATATTCGCTGTATTGAAGTCCTCCCAATTACCCATATAAAATCATCTTCAGACTAAATTCGAACGCACAACAGTCTCCCAAATCAGATGTTTTTTTAATACATTGTGTGTGTGTGTGTGTGTGTGTGTGTGTGTGTGTGTGTGTGTGTGTGTGTGTGTGTGTGTGTGTGTGTGTAAATTATCGGATAATACTAATATCCAGCTTCTATAACAACTGGGGTTGGCTGGAGGGTCCCAGTAGTGAAAGGAATAGTAAGGGAAAGGATTAAGGAAAGGACACCCCATCCTTGTCTTTCTATATCCCTCCACCAACTTTCCCCGTGTCTCTCATCATCCCTCTCAGTAAGCTTTCCCTGTACACACACACACACATATACTCAATGACTCCACTATTGTAACCATTCAGTGACGTTGTACGAATAATAGTAAGTCACAGTCAACTAGAAATGTATTGTTTTATTCCAATTACACTCGTAAGCTAAAACACCGATTAATGTCTAGGTCAGAATATGTTACGCTGGCATCCTAAAAATGATCCATTCCAAGTTACAACCATCTAACTAAAACTGAAGTAGCTTGCCATGTGTGTCAGTACCAACAGAGTCAATTTCATACCCTTGGCCTTAAGTGAAGTAAAGGCGATCTCAATATTTTTATCTCCAAATTACGTATTATGATCCTGCCAACCATTTTTGCTGTGTCCCTGCCTGCCAACTTTACCTCACAAATCCATCCACCTATCCCGTCTTCCACATCACAGTGACTTACTGATGGAAAGGTGCATGCCATATACCAGACGGAACAGGTGAGCCGCGATCATTAACCCGGACTGTTCTCACTGGCAGACATCCAAACACAGGCAATAGGTAGAAGTATCGTAGGCTGACAGGTGACAACAGAGAGAGTACCAGCAAAATCAGGCAGAAAAAGAAGAAAAATAAGAATATCCGATTGTGCTGAGTGAAGGAGATGATCATGGAAATGCCTGTGCTGCTGGTGGGAACAGAACAATCGTATTATTCGTTATGGCATCAGTTACAGTTAAAGTATTACAGACTTACTGTGACTTAAGAATCTCATTACAGTGATATTATAAAGGTACTCACCGGACAGAGAGGGTCGTAGTGTGAGGATAGATGGATCTGGTCGTGGTAGGGTTGTGGAGCATCCAAGGTCCAGTCCGCATCTAACTCGAACCCCGACAGTTCCCGCCTGGCCAAGTCCGGTGCCGTGGCATAGTATGGGGCGGCCATCTCTACCTCATCCCACTCCAGGTTGCTGTCATCCCTGTGCCGCCCTCTGGTGTCCGTAACGTCGGGTCTGGCGTACCGCACTTTGGGGTACGATTGCTGGAGCTCCTGTGGGATATATTCCTCGTGGGATCCTGCAGAGGAGTCCTGGGGAAGGAGAGGAGTGGTGGGGAAGTCCTGGCCTGCCACCAGGGGTCGGACTACCCGAGAGGAAATTTGAACTCCAATACTCGTCATTGTCACAATCACTCGGTCACTCGATGATCGTCACCCGAGGCCATATGCTCCTGGGTTCAGCTTACCACCAGTTATTGCAGCTGGAGCAGATACGAAGGATGGGACTTCAAATCAGATCAACATATTTACAGCACCACCTACATGATTGCTACAAATCCTGCACCTTCATTCCCACACAGAGGTTCATTGCACTTCTCAGTCTCTCACTGGATTCCTTGTTTAATTATTCTTTGTTAGGATTTTGTTTCCGCCCCAGTGTATTTCTCCATTGCTGCCCTGATGGAGAAGACTTCATCACCATTCACATTACTCTTCATACCATCTTATTGCAAATGGATCACTCAGAATCTCGGTTATTAAATCTCATCTTGGATTCTGTACCATTAACGCAGTCATATAACTCAAGATATCAGTCAACTTTTCATCGCCATTTTTCACATTACTCAACTTTTCACATCACTTTATCTGAATTCCAACAAGTAATATTATTTTATCTATTATCATTTTAGAGATGTTAGCTATTGAATAATTATTACGCTTTTCAGTGTAGGGTCTCCTTCGTTTAGTTAATTGTATTTTCTACACAGAGAATCTTTATGGCAATTAAGGCATTCTTTTATAAAATATTTTGACAAGACACGATGAACAAAAACTTTCGGCACGCAAGGAGCACGTTGGTATTAAAAAAAAAAATACTACAACATATCACATAAGTGGCTTGACAAACTTCGTAATATTTTTTTTTTCGACTTCCAGATGTGATTCTTATTTTTCTATTCTTTCGTTACTTCTTCAGTGGTACCTGCAAAAGAAGAAAAGATAAGTTAGTGCATTAAAATATGAGTCTGTAGAACACTGTAATTCTCATCTGAAAAATTAATAATTCAAGAGCTACATTTCTGTTCACAAAAGAGGTTTCATAGCATCTCGTTATTAGCTACTGATTTTACATTTTATACATGCATGTTATCTTGTCTGCTATTAAGTATTTCCAACATTGACACTGTTTGCGTTAATAACATACAAGAGGATGTTAACGAGTGTTAGACAACGTAAATCGCAGCGCTGTGGAGTTACAAACGTCCCCTGTGTCAAACAGAATTCACGCCACTGTAACTAATACGCGCCACTGTAACTAACACGACTGCAATGGCCAAACTACACACAATACGCAGTGCTATAGAGTTACAAACGTCCCTGTGTCAAGGAGAATTCGAGCCACTGTAACTAACACGCGCCAATGTAGCTAACACGACTACTGTAGCCAAACAAACACAATACTGCTCTGCCTGGATGTGGCGTATCAAGAGGCTGCAACCATTTAGCAGAAGAATTGCCTTTCTGTTACTCTGTTCAGCACGATGACTTCTACTGCCAAACAACCTTGCATTGCCTATGAGAGAGAGAGAGAGAGAGAGAGAGAGAGAGAGAGGTGAGTGCTATACATGACCACTCCAGTTTAAAAAATGGAACCAGAATTACGGATCTCACATGTAAATTAGCTCCGGGTTGAGGCAGTTAATCGTGTGTGCTGAGGATGCATTTGTTTTGAGTAGCGTGCAATTTTTACATTTACCGAAGGGGATATTTTCAGTTTGTGTGTGTGTGTGTGTGTGTGTGTGTGTGTGTGTGTGTGTGTGTGTGTGTGTGTTATCTGGACTGAGTGGCGTGATATCTGTCTTGCATCTGCAGTTCCGTCCATAAATTCATGAGACAACGGGATTCACGTAGTCCCATCCTTACTTCTTGACAGGTCCATGCACTAGCCCACCTTGCCAGCATCCACATACTGACTCTGAGGTGGAGCATTTTAACCCGAAGAAAGATTAGTCAAAAAGAGACAGGTAAAACAAAAGAACATATATTGATCTCCGTTCCTGCAGAGAGGCAATGTTGTTGTGACTGTACTCTACTAGCCACACGAGGGAAGAATCACATTAGGGAAGCCGAATGCCAGTTAGTGACTATAAGAGTGATTCGTCTGGTGCTCACTTCTTCTCGTAATATTAGATGAAGCAGTTTTCTCCCTTAGATGACGAATAAGTAATGACATTGTAGTGTTTAGTAACTGATCTGACATGGACTTTCAGGCAACATAGTCATAATCAAATAAAAGACATTGCCAGTCTTTGCAAGGAGAGAGAGAGAGAGAGAGAGAGAGAGAGAGAGAGAGAGAGAGAGAGACTAGATAGACAAAATTTGAGTTTTCCTTTATACTTCTTGATGCAGAATAGGATAGTTAATTCTAATCTGTGGCAACTTTTGAAACATCCACTCAGTACACGGCCCTTCTTTGGCTAATTTCGTTTCACTTACACATAAACCAGGTCAGGAGGCGAGTTTTATAGCCAGGCTAAATTTTACGGTGCTTTTATAGCCCCTGCACCAGACGCCAGGGTCACCAGCACTCGCTTTAGTTGACTTTAATTACTTTTGGGTGTTTGCAGTTTTAGTACATGTCACAGATTGCTTGAACACTAGATTTGTCAAAGAGATTATGTTTGACAAAATTGGTGTATGGACTTATATCAGCTTGCATTAGCAGTTATGAATACGTGCAACAGCTGAGGTCCATTTGTTCTATCTGTAGCCAGAACCCTCGATTTCGTAAGGGGTGGCCACAAACAAATCGCCTCCATGTCGCCTTGTCCCCTGCCATTTAGCTGCTTTCCCCCCAGTTTATGCCCCTCTCTGCTATGTCCCTCCATCTCATCCTCGGTCTCTCCCTCCCTCTCCCCCTTCCACCTCACTCACACACGCTCTTCTTGTTTGTCTCTCATTCTCCATCCTGTACACATGACCTAACTACCACGATGTATTTCTCCTAACGCTTTCTATCATATCCACATTCACACCACAACCTTCCTCCACTTCCTCGTTTGTCATTCTGTCTCTCCACGTAACTACACATGATCCTCTAAATAACTCATATCCACTGCTTTCACTCTTGGCTTGTGTCCTTCCACCGAGATTCAAGCTTCACTTCCATACGTTGGAGTGGGGATCACAATACGGTCATGCAACAATTTTTTTATTTCCATGCTCACGTCTCTATTACTTATCAATGCTTTCAAAGAACCAGCAACCTTTCTTCTCTGCTATACCCTTTCAAGCACTTCATCCTCCAAACTTCCATCCTTACTCATCACGCTGCCTAAGTACTTAAATGCACTCACGTTTTCCATTTCCTCACTATCCAGCCTCAGTACGCAATCAGTGACTTCATTTCTTTCGATGACCACAACTTTATTTAATAATAATAATAATAATAATTATTATTATTATTATTATTATTATTATTATTTCCATTCATTCTTTCATCTAATCCTACGTTGCCCCATGAGAAGCGTAGGAGCCCGGGGCTAGGCAAGTTGGTCCTGACATTTAAGATGAGAGTGACAAGCCTCACCCATCCCTGAGTGGCATTATGTGAGCAATAAACCCTAGCCACCCCATGGATATAATAATAATAATAATAATAATAGTGGTAGTAGTAATACGACCCACCAAGTGTATCCTGGAATATTACCCCTTCACATATACTTGCCTTACGAGAATGTGGCTTTTGCATCGAGATATTAGCTTGTATGTCGCAGTGTTTATTTTGTCAGTCTTTCAGATCGGCACATCGAAGGACTGGGTATGCAGCGTCCATGATTTCCTTGTGTGTGTGTGTGTGTGTGTGTGTGTGTGTGTGTGTGTGTGTGTGTGTGTGTGTGTGTGTGTGTGTGTGTGTGTGTGTGTGTTCTCCTCCCCCCTCTACCTATACACACACACCCAGTTTTCCGTCTTTGCAAAGCCTCTCTATATTTTCCAGCACACTGCCCTCGCATTTTCTCTTTTCTCTCCCTCTGTTGACATTTTTCCCTCCTCTCTGTTCAGCACCAGTCCCCTCCTCTTATATTTCCCGCCCTGCCCCCTGGTCAAGTATTTTTCTACCTACTTTGTAATTGCATTTCTCCTGGTCCCCTCTCTACCATCTTTTCCCGAGCGCTTCATTCACAACACCCAGATACAGTGGATTCCAGACTTTCACCCACGATGACCCACTCCCAGATATTTTGACTGCCCCCTCCCCCCGTCCTTCACATTGTTCACCAGTAGAGCTTTGTGAACGCGTGACGAGCGAGCGAGCGCCATGTTATCACAATTTTCCTCCGATATAAAATTACAGGCGGAATCTCCGATATTTAGCTGCTAGAGCTGATGCCAGAAAACACAGTAATAGACGGAGAGTCCTTTTTAATTTGATTTCGAAATTGAGGCGTTGACCGATTAGAGCCGAACACTCCCTTGGAAAATTCGAGATTCCAAGGGGTTCCTATGCCTTATGGATGAGTGTATAGTGGATAACAAAATTTACTGAATAAGTGTATCACATGCAGAAAGAATTTCAACTCCACCTCACATAGAAGTAAAGTTATTAGCTTCTGCATAACATGACAGTCGGGTCGGGTCGGGTCGCTCATTTCCAAACTTAACATTTAGTGTGTGTGTGTCCGACTCTGGGCATAGGCTGCACAGCCTGCTCCCAAGGCCCAGTAGTACTCCTACATACCATACAGCTCTACATGTCACCACTTGGGTGCTAACACCCACTGTCCATGTTCAGTACATGCTATGGCTGTCTCATACAGGGTTGGTGTATTGGTATTAGAGGGGGTGTTTTTATGATATGTCGGCGGGTCTTCTGATAGATAAGTAAAGTCTGATTTTATGAAACTCAAATCCATAAACTGTTCCTAGTCCCAGCGGGGATTTGAACCTGGTTCCGGTAGGACTGTGGGCCACACTCTACCGATTGAGCCACCGCCTCCCCCATCGCTCGCTTGTAACAGGAGAGAGGTAAGTTATAAGAAGAATAACGTTTTTAAAAGGTTTCACTTTATTAGTGTACTTAACACTTGCGTAATGATAAAACGATTGATTTCAAAAGCTATTCTCTTTCAGATAGGGTTTTCCGTTTGAGGTTTATAAATATTTCCTTTTTCCCCATTTTGTTCAGTGCGTTTCACAAAATTAAGTCTGGAGAACGTAAGGTGAACACACTTAAATATTTTTGTGTGAATTACTTGAACAGGAGTAGAACACAAAAACGGTGAGGACAAATAAAGGTAAAGGTAGGAGCAGACGCCATGAGTTGCTTAGCTGCTGTTCTCACCGCCGTAACACAGATCTTTGAGCCTGTGACGAGTTATTCACCAAATTGCCTGGGATACAAGGCCACTGCATCATCCAGGTTACCATAGTTAGCTCCCCTAAATGTTACCCCCACCAAATTACAAAGGGAGGACTGACGCCTAAGTCGAGTGATGCCAGCTGCCCGCAACAGGATTCGAACCCTGGCGCTAACGGACTGACAGCTTCTCCGTCTGCAACGCTAACCACTCAGCCACAGCGTCGATGAACAATAATACAATAGCTCCCTTACTGACGAGGGTGACACAACTGAACTGAGTACACCTGATGCTTATGTACTGACGGCCACACATCTTGGAAAGTTCTGTAGAATCGTTAACTAAAGATTCATGTTCTTTAATATTCTTCATCGATTTATTTGTGGTGGACTGAAGAGGTGAGACAGGCTGTGGCACAAAAGAAAAAAGCATACAATGAATGGATGAGAAATAGGGGCGTGGAAGAAGTTGAGAGGCGGAAGAGAGAGTTATATGTAGAAAGAAAGAGAGAGGTGAAAAGATTAGTAAGAGAGAGTAAGAAGAGAGTGGATGAGGAATTTGGAAGGAATTTGAGTGTAAAGTGGAGGGACTGTAAGAAAATGTTCTGGAAAGAGGTGAAAAGAGTAAGACAGGGTGGAAGTGAAGTTAGCAGGGGAGTGAAAGATAAAAATGGTAGATTACTAGTGGAGAAGGGAGAAAAAGTGAGCAGATGGAGAGAACACTTTAAGGAATTGTTGAACATAGATGATGGAAGTAATGCGAGTATAAGTGGCTGGGGAATGGCTGGGAGAAGGAGGGAGGTGAGAAGACAGGAAGAAATCAGTAGGATAGAAGTTGTGGTAGCAATGAAGAAAGTTAAATCGGGGAAAGCCCCAGGAATTGATGGAGTGTGTGATGAAATGCTGAAGCATGGGGGAGAGATAGTAGTAGAATGGATGTGGAAGATGTGCAGATTGGCCTGGGAGGAAGGTAGAGTCCCGGAGGATTGGAAGTCAGGTATAATTATTCCCTTGTACAAAGGAAAAGGGGAAAAAGAAGTGTGCGGTAATCATAGAGGCATTTGTCTTCTTAGTATAATAGGAAAAGTGTATGGTAGGATACTTATTGACAGAGTTAGAGAAAGAACAGAGAAATTAGTTGGAGAAGAACAGGGAGGCTTTAGGAAGGGAAGAAGTTGTGTAGACCAGATATTCATTCTTAGATCTTTAGTGGAAAAGTTTCTAGAGAAGGGAAAGAAGTTGTATGCGGCTTTCATGGATTTGGAGAAAGCATATGACAGGGTGGATAGACAAGGATTGTGGAAAGTATTAAGAATATATGGAGTAGATGGGAAGTTGTTGAATGCTGTGAAGAGTATGTACGATGATGCGAAGACTGTAGTGCGTGTGGATGGTGAACTAAGTGAATTTTTCTCTTTGAAAGTTGGGTTAAAACAGGGATGTGTCATGTCTTCATGGTTGTTCAATCTGTACATGGATGGGGAAATAAAAGAGGTACAAGGTAGGATAGTGGATGTTGGAGTGGCCCTGGTGAGAGAGGATAGTGTTTGGAAAGTCCCTGTACTGTTGTTTGCAGATGATACTGTGTTGTTGAGTGAAGACGAAGGGGAGCTGCAAGGCTTGGTGGATAAGTTTGGGAGAGTGTGTAAGAAACGGAATCTAAAGGTGAATGTAGGGAAGAGTAAAGTGATGGTCTTTGAGAGAGGTGAAGTCAGTGAATGTACAGCGAGGTTGGATGGTGAGGAATTGGAAAATGTGAGTACGTTTAAGTACTTGGGTAATGTGATGAGTAAGGATGGAGGTTTGGAGGGTGAAGTGCTTGAAAGGGTAAGCAGGGAAGAAAGGTTGCTGGTTCTCTGAAAGCAGTGATAAGAAACAGGGAAGTGAGCATGGAAGTGAAAAAGTTACTACATGACAGTATTGTGATACCAACTCTAACGTATGGAAGTGAAGCTTGGAGGTTGTTGGAAGGACACAAGTCAAGAGTGAGAGCAGTGGAAATGAGTTATTTAAGGGGAGCCTGTGGAGTCACATGGAGAGACAGGCTGACGAATGAGGATATAAAGGAGCGTTGTGGTGTGGATGTGGATGTGATAGGAAGCGTTATGAGGAACACACTGAGGTGGTTTGGCCATGTGGAGGGGATGGAGGTGAAAGACTGACGAAGAGAGTGTACGTGAGTGAGGTGGAGGGGGGAAGAGGGAGGGGGAGGCCGAGGATGAGATGGAGGGATGGGGTGGAGAGGTATATGAGAGAGGGGGGTGTGAGTTGGGAGCAGGGCGGTGAAATGACAGGGGACAGGACGACTTGGAGGCGATTTGTTTGTGGCCACCCCAAACGGGATTGAGGCGTCTGGCAATAGATAGATAGATAGATAGATAGATTTATTTGTGAATCGAAAAGAAAAAAAATAAGGTTCATTCGTGTAAAAATGCTACTTTCAGATTTTTCTCAGCAGAAATCCAAACTTTTTATCTACTTCTTAAATCTTTTCCCCTCCTGCAGCCACACTCACCACGGTTCGCTCCCCCCAGTTTGTAAGATACAGCCTCAATCTACATTCCTTGCCACTTTCTTACTGTTTTCCCATCTCTCTCTCTCTCTCTCTCTCTCTCTCTCTCTCTCTCTCTCTCTCTCTCTCTCTCTCTCTCTCACACACACACACAAACACACACACACAAAAGCACATACTTTCACTTTTGTCACATTCAGGCCACACACACACACATTCACCCGTGATGCCTAAACCGCTTTCATTGTCCCACATTCTTTCATCTCGTTTTTCATTCCTGTTGCTTTTCATACGAGTGCGCTTTGTTTGCCGTGTTTGCTCAGAGGCCACGGCATGTAATCTGTGCTTTCAACACTTCTTTCACTGGATTCTCGCCACTGTCATGTCCATCGCAGTTAGAAGTATCAACAACAGCCTAGATAGCCGCTGATAGAGTTACATGTTCTAGTTGTAGTGAAGCTTGTGTAGTGCAGCTGTCTTTGCCTGAACTTTGACTGCATATTACTGACAAGAGAGGCACCCAGAATGTTATGGGGCCTGGCACAGGATCAGAAGGGAGGAGGGGGACCAAGCAGGACTCCAGGGGGGAAACGTAATGCTAATAATAATGTACCCAGATTAGTTCAGTGCTGCAAAACATACGAAATAATTGCTTCATATGAAAGAACGAGCGTGCACCAGGAGGTCGTAGGGAGATTTGACCAACAAGTAACTTAATTATAGCTTTGTATCAGTGTGAAGTGCAATGATAAGTACAGCCGAGGAAAGCTCCGCGTTATACTCTCGCTCACCACTTCGAAATAGTAAATGTGAGACAAGTGATACCGAAGCAGTAGCCAACATTCAGCTATCTGGTAACTGTGTGAGAAGGATGGGGATGGAAGAGGGAGGGGTAGGAACTATCAGCTCCCCCAGCCTCCCTCCTTCCTTAACCTCTCCCCTCCCACACAGTAGTACTTGAGACGTTTGTGTGTCTGGCTACTGCTTCACTAGTGGTTGTCTCACGCTTAAAAAGGTCCGAACTGGCAGACAGGTGTATGAGGCGGAACTTCCCTCGGGTGTACCTATAAACACACACTTAATACAGACAATGATCCTGGACAAATAATGCGCTACAGTAAAGCGGAATTACCACAATATCACTAAATCGCTAACTCGGTACATAAACAAAATTAATTACGGCATGTTTCAGATTTTGCAGGGTGAATGTGGTATGTGGTGGTGGTGTGTGGTGTGAGTGGGGTGGTGTGTGGTGTGAGTGGGGTGGTTTGTGGTGTGGGTCATGGTAATGTGTGTGGTGTGAATGTGGTGGTGTGTGGTGTAAGTGGTGTGGTGTGTGATGTGTGTGTGGGACGGTCTGTGGTGTGAAAGGGTGGTGTGAATGTGGCAGTGTGTGGTGTGAATGAGATGGTGCATGGTGTGGATGTGGTAGTGTGTGGTGTGATTGGCATGGCGTGTGGTGTGAACGGGATAGTGTGTATTGTGGATAGTTGTGGTGTTAGTGAGGTGGTATGTGGTGTGAATGTGGTAGTGTGTGGTGCGAGTCGGGTAGTGTGTGGTGTGAGGGGGTGGGGTATGGTGTTGATAGGATAGTGTGTATGTGCGTATGGGTTGTATGTGGGTCATGCGTGAATAGTTTGTAGTGTTCGTGAGTGGTGTGAGTGTGGTGTGAGTGGTGAGACTGAAGTGGTGTGTGGGTTGTATTGTTCGCGAATGGTGTGTGTGTGTGTGTGTGTGTGTGTGTGTGTGTGTGTGTGTGTGTGTGTGTGTGTGTGTGTGTGTGTGTGTGTGTGTGTGTGTGTGTGTGTGTGTGTGTGTGTGTGTGTGGTGTTTTATTTGGATGCATGGTGTGTTGTGAGGATTCATCAGAGACAGACAGACAGACCAACGGCAGATTATCCAGAATTAGTCATTCCTAAGAATAGTAAGCAATAATTAAGTGAAAATCGAGGTCTGTTCATTTTTAGATGCCTGGAGACACGACTTTTAAAAGACTGGAGTCCATAAGAAACAGAAATGATACACAAGGTTAGTTCCAGAATAATTAGCTGTCTATATATATGTAAATTAGAACATCCGTTAACTCACATTAAAATGATGGGCAGGGAAGAGTGTGTATGATTAGACGGGTGTTGTGTGTCCGCCGTTATGAGAAAGGATACAAACAGAGAGAGAGAGTTCATAAGATCAGTGACCATGAAAGGTAAAAGTAAAGGTGAGGGCAGAAGCCATGAGCCGCCCAGCTATGATGCTTCTCTCAGTAACATAGGCCTTTGAACCCGTGGCGGGTTTTTCATTCAAAATCCTGGGATACAGGGCCACTGCATCATCCAGGTTATCAAAGTTACTTCCCCTAGGCGGTACAATGGGTCTTTATTTTACTTAACAACCCAAAAGACGGACGGACACCTGAATAAAATGACACAAAACTGTCCACACCAGGATTCGAACCCTGGATCTAACGGACGGTCAGCTTCATAGTCAGCGACGTTGACCGCTTCACTTAGCCACGGCGGTAGTGACCATTAATATATTTTTAACCTAGACTGATAAAAGAATCTCCTCGCTTATGCATGACGCTTTAACATCTCCCTGATCAAACTATCATTCATGGTAAATATATTAGTAAGGTCATATTTGCAAGAGCTGGTGTTGTAGTGTTAGTTATGTTACTGATGAATATGATAATCAATGTTGTGGTTGTGATTGTAGTTTCTTTGAGTGCTAATATCATCCATTTCATTTACTCTGCCTAGTGATTGCCGTTACTTATCGTTATAACCTCAGCATAACTCAAAAGTATATTAATTCTGTGCTGATGTATTTATGCTCACACCAATTAAGGACTGAATCTCACATGCAGGGCTCGCAAACATAATTTGCATAACTAATGAATCTCATTTTTGTGATTCACTGGTGCAAGATTTACCATTGTGCCAAATCCATTCAGGGAGGGACATAGTGACCTTACTTCTTGCTGATATAGGTCAATTCATGGCAGGTCTTCCTTACAGATTTATTGTGGACATTACTAAGTACTGGCTTCTGTGCTACATGTATCTTTTCATCATTGCTACGTTTTCCAGTGTGACCTAAAAGACAAATTGATATCGTAGTGGTATTGAAGTTACGGGATGTCCGGGAAAAACTAGACTAATAACGTTCAATAATCGTAGGAAGTCCCGTGGGGCCCGATATTTACTTTGGCCGGGGACGCACCTCTCACGGAACAAAATAAACACTTATGGCCTACAGTTTCCGTTTACCCTCAGCCCCTGACACTGGGAGAAGAAAATGGTTTATCTGAACGCCTGCTGACTGCAACTGGGTCTATCAGGCAGGCAATAAATTATACTGAGTCCAAACCTTCCCCTACAACAAGACCTGCAGCACAAAAATCAGTATTCTGACCAGGGGTGGGATAGTTGAGCAAAAATACGATCGAATCCCTGCCTTAACTTGTGTCTGCAGCAAGAACTGAAGACATGGGGATATTATGCACTCTGTTTTCCTTATTCACCTAGCACAGTACAGAAATAACCTACTATAATCCGTCTCTCATAGCTGTGATTTGTTTTCTGAAGAAGGAAAAAGGGACATGGGAAGACCTGGCCCTCTTCTATCCTGCTCCTATCCTTCCCCCTCCTGAATAAACAGGTCCAAGTTACGACAGCGAATCCATCGTAAATATGTTTCAGTATCCTACCCCGGGTTCACAGATGTGCTGCTAAGTGAAGGGCAATGGGAAAACGAATTGTGCCTAACAGTCAGACCAGCCGGAGTAGAGAGATAAAGTTCTTCAGGTGGCGAGCTGTATGTGGTAACTATTGCACCACTGTCTCTCGCTAACTCTGGCTGCAGGAGGTCATAGCCTTCCTTGACTACATAACAAGATGACACTGTTTCTCCTGTAGTGTACTAAGGCTTCCAACTACAACACCGAACTATCGGTCTTATGGCTGTATTCCAAGTGGCACTGTAGGCTCGTGGCACCTTTTCCTCAGCGATTTGTCCTGCACCTTGCACCTCAGTGTCCTTTTTTATGTCACTAAAGGAAAGCATGTCAACAGAAAAACTATATAAACAGCACAGAATAAACTTTTTAGGTGCAATACCCAAAATAAATCAATCAGAAAGTGGTGCTACGAAGCGATTTATTCTGTGCACTTAAATATCCTATTGTACTTTACTGATGCACACTATTTTGATATTAAAATTACATAAACAGTAGACTGCAGCACCAGTCGAGCAGGGCAGTACTCCCGAGGTGGATGGAAAGCTGATGACAGGGAGTGCTGGAGCTCCCGTTTCATCAGCCCTCAGGACTAGTTCCTGACCATCCCCCTTTGCTGAACTTTTTCAGTGTCTCAGTTACACAGAGAGTAGGCCAGCATGCTCTCCAGTACAAATTTCTCTAACTATCTTCACCAAACTACATGCACAGTACACACTACACTTCCTATTCAAAATTCAACAAAAATGGCGTCGATTAATCAAGCCTCGGAGTCCCCAGGGGGGGGGGGGACCATAAATGCCCCCGCCATCTGCCCCTCTCCCGGTGACGACTCGAGGTGCCTGGAACCACTGTCTGACTCTCTTCTTCTTCATTTCTGCAACATTCGCGGCCTTTCATCTCACTTTCGCTCTGTTGAGCACCACCTCTCCTCCTCTAAACCTCACCTTCTTTTTCTGACGGAGACTCAGCTGTCTGAGGCAACTGACAGCAAACCCTTTTCTGTATCCTCCTACTTTCTCTATACTCATTTCAAAGCCAAAGGTGGCTGTTGTGTATACATACGCAACGACTTATCTTGCTCTCGTGTTCCTGAACTTGATTCTTCTGAATTCTCCACACTCTGGCTTCGGCTTTCCTGTCATTCTCTGACTAAATATATCTGTGCTGTTTACTTATCCCCTAATTCTACTGACTATCAAAAATTCTTCGACTATCTTACTTCTACGATGGAACACATTCTATCCATTTCTCCTTTCTCTGAAATCTCCATTCTTGGAGATTTCAATGTTCACCACCACCTTTGGCTCTCCTCTCCTTTCACGGATCCACCTGGTGAACAAGCCTACATCTTTTCTATCCTTAATGACCTAGAGCAGCTTGTACAGCACCCTACCCGTATCCCTGACCGCCTTGGAGAGAGCTCCAACATACTTGACCTCTTCCTCACAACTAATCCTTCTGCTTACTCTGTTAATCTTTTCTCTCCGTTGGGCTCCTCCGATCACAACCTTATTACCTTAACCTGTCCTATCACTCTGGTACGGCCTGTGGACCCTCCAGGGAAACGTCGTCTGTGGCATTTTGGAGCCGTGAACTGGGAGGCCCTCAGGCAGTACTTCTTTGATTTTCCCTGGAATGATTATTATTTCCATGGCCGTGAGCCATCTGAGTGTGCCTTGCGCATTACGGAGGTTATTCTCTCGAGCATGGAAGCATACATTCCTTTCTCATATCCTTTGACTAACGCAAGAAAGCCTTGGTTTAATCACGCTTGTTCTAATGCTGTCCGCAACAAGGAGAAGGCCTACAAAGGGTACCGGAGCCAACCCACCCCTGAATCACATAATCTTTACGTTTCTGCCCGGAATCGTGCTAAGTCTGTTCTTCGCTCTACTAAAAATAATTTCATCCATACTAAATGCTCTCAACTCTCCAACTCGAATTCTTCCCGCTCCTTCTGGCACCTTGCCAAAAATCTTTCTAACAACTTTACCTCATCATCCTTCCCTCCTCTTTTCTACTCTGATGGTTCTGTAGCTATTTCTTCTACTGATAAAGCAGATCTCTTCGCACAGACTTTCTCCTCCAATTCCACCTTAGACAATTCAGGTGCTGTTCCTCCATCACTTCTCCCCTCTGACTTCCTCATGGCTGACATTAAAATTTCTTCAGTTGATGTATTTTCTGCCATCACTGGCCTCAGTACTAACAAGGCATATGGGCCTGATGGGGTCCCTCCTGTTGTTCTCAAGAACTGTGCTTCTGTGCTTACATCCTGCCTAGGCAAACTCTTTCGCCTTTGTTTGTCAACTTGTACCTTTCCTTCTTGCTGGAAGTTTGCTCTCATTCAGCCAGTCCCAAAGAAGGGTGACCACTCCCAACCCTCCAACTATCGTCCAATTGCTTTAACGTCCTGTATTTCAAAAGTTTTCGAGTCAATTCTTAATAGAAAAATTTTAAGGCATCTTTCCTATCACAACCTTCTTTCCGATCGTCAGTATGGGTTCCGTCAGGGACGCTCCTCTGGCGATCTTCTCACCTACCTTTCAGACTCCTGGTCATCCTCCTTTCGGGACTTTGGCGAAAGCTTTGCCATTGCACTTGACATCTCAAAGGCTTTCAATTGAGTCTGGCATAAATCTTTAATTTCCAAACTGCCCTCCTACGGTTTCTATCCTTCTATCTGTGCCTTCATCGCTAGCTTCCTTTCTGGTCGTTCTATAGCCGCTGTTGTAGACGGCCATCATTCTTCTCCTAGATCTATCAACAGTGGTGTTCCTCAGGGCTCTGTCCTATCACCAACTCTCTTCCTTTTATTCATCAATGATCTTCTAAGCTGTACATCTAACCCTATCCACTCATACGCTGATGACTCCACCCTTCACCTTTCCATTCGGTTCCCGCAACGCCCATCTCAACAGTTACTTCAACAAACAAGGGATGAGGCTATGGCACACCTAATGTCTGACTTGGCTCGTATCTCTGACTGGGGTAAAAATAATATGGTTGTCTTTAATGCATCTAAGACTCAGTTCTTACACCTATCAACCCGACAAAATCTTCCACAGGTATACCCATTAATGTTTAATAATATTCAGCTTAATCCTGCATCATCCTTGAACATGCTTGGGGTTTCATTTACTCGGGACTTATCTTGGAAAGATCATATTACATCTCTTGTAAAATCTGCTTCCAAGAGATTGGGTGTGCTAAGCCAACTCCGCTCTTTCTTTACCCCTGCACAATTGTTGACTCTATACAGGGGTTTTATCCGCCCCTGTGTGGAGTACAACTCTCATGTGTGGGGAGGCTCCCCACATACAGCTCTTCTCAATAGGGTGGAGTCAAAGGCTTTTCGTCTCATTAACTCTCCTCCTCTTACTGACTCCCTTCAACCTCTGTCTCTTCGCCGCACTGTTGCATCTTTATCTCTTTTCTATCGCTACTTTAATGGTCACTGCTCCTCTGAACTGTCTGCTTGCATTCCTCCACCTCTACGACGGGCGCGTAGCACCCGTCTGGCAGCAAACTCTCATCCCTTTTCTGTCCAACTCTCTAATGCAAGAGTTAACCGTTACTCCCAGTCTTTCATTTATGCAACAGGTCAGCTCTGGAACTGTCTCCCTCTATCTGTATTTCCTGCTGCCTATGATCTCCAGTCTTTCAAATGCAGTGTGTCCAGGCATCTCAAAATGATTGGATCTTGAATTTGGCTCTCTATTGTATTTTGTTTTTCTCTTGGAGGGAACTGTTACTGCGGGCTCATGGCCTTTGGTTCCTTCTTCCTCGCATAAAAAAGAAAAAAAAAAAGCTAGAGAATGTTCAGGTGTAATATAAAAACAAATCGCTTAGGTGAATGTGCTGGGAAGTCTCCGATGCGACTGAGAATACGGAGTTTGGTTTCATGTAAAGTCTTGTTTGGGGTAAATGGTGAGCAGAATCAGTGGCTACTGAGTGTACCGGTATAACTTCTTCACCTTTACCTGGACCAGATAATTATTCGTTCTTTTAAAGCTTATTTCATGCAGAACGGCGGCGTAAAAATACAGTACTGTGGCACTTCATCCTTTCCAAAACACTTCTTCATGATTAGCATCAAAATTTAGTTTCAAACTGCTGTTACAACTCAGCATTAAGAAGGAGACTTAGCCTAAGAACCGAAAATGAGATTTATCGGTTAGAAAAAGAATGCTAAAACAACTAGGGATAAAAAGAAAACAATCGAACAGGCACAGCCAGCATAAACTCCACAAATGTGAAAGTAAATAAATAAATAAATAAATAAATAAAAAGGGAGCCGAATCAAAGGTATATCCCGAAACCGTTACTCGACTTACTTGAAGTTCATCCTGTCCAGGACCATCCTCTTTATGTGGTGTGAAAAGCCAAGCGAAATCGGCCCTTATTTCCCTCTATATCAAAGCTCAAGGTCAGGTGTTTTTGTCAGCAAAAACAGTATTAACTCCGGAACTCTGCGGCAGAAGGGAGAGTTGAGGAGCCAATAGCGTGGTGACATTCATCCTCCTGTGTTTACAGGAGCTGGCTCTGCCAATCCTGAGGCCCGTTGCACACGCCTTGGGCAGTCAGCCCCCGTGCACAGGTGAGTAAAAAGACAGCATCTTAAACCTCCCCAATTTCTGCTACTTTTACGTGGATTAATCCACAGTTGTGTCGTCTAGTGATACTGAAAGTGAGGGTGAATGTCGGAAGGTCACGAGAAAGCGCAACAGCACCATTCTGAGTGGAAACATGGCTGCTAAGCGTAAAAGACTGGTGAGCAAGTCGACAAAGAACATACAAGCGCGACGAGTGGGGACCCCCTGTGCAGCACGTGCCTGGATAAGTGCTTTACCCGTGTTGGTGTGGAGAACTTTAATGACATTTTTCATCAGTTCTTGGCATTAAAGGACTATTATGCCCAGACTGCATACGTAGTGAGCCATGTGCACGAGTCAAGTAAAGCGTTTACTTAAATTGAACCACTTCACACTTCCACTGGCGACCAACTCTGCATTAGTTTAACCCACCCCGTCCCGTCGACGTATGGGTACGTTGCAACATATTGCATTTGACAGTCCCGGCGACGTACTGGTACGTCGTGCAATTGCAAGGTCCCTAATTTGCACAATTTTCAATTTTCGCGCGTGATTTTTCATATGTATACACGGGACACCTTCCTCTATTCTCTACAAGATGCCAAGCAGGGACAATGCCTTACACCGCATAACCTCCCCCCTCCCCCCCTCACGCCATTGTCTCGGCAATTCACCTGTTACCAGTGACCTGGCCAGTAAAGATATTCAGGGCCAGAGTGATTCCCCAATCGATGACAATGTGGAGGACAAAGTTTACATAGCATTAGAAGAAGAAACAGTCAGAAATAATGATCAGGTAATGTGGCAAAAAAAGGTCAGGTATGGTGATTAGTTAGTGAGTGAAACAATGCTTATAATGCCTATATTACTGCTTGAAAACCAATATACTCTCATACTACATATAAATTCGTACCAAGTAGATAAATAAATACCGTTTATGAGTTGTGTGAAATAGTTACCCTCCCATAGAACTCGCTTTCTTTGATGCCAGTTTGTTAGAAAACCCAATCAGGTAAGGAAGAACTCCTACCTGGATCGAGTATTTTAAACCTCAGGTGAGCGATTTCTCTATGAATTTTTGATGTTTCTCACCAAAAGCGGAGGTTTTAGCCAAAAAAAAAAATTTTGAAAATACCTCGAGATTGGGGGATGTTGGAGGTCCGGAAAACCTCGGGACGTGACGGGTTAAGGTACGTGTCAGATTGAAAAGATTGTCCTATTATTCATTATTATTATATGATCATTGTGTAATAACCTAAACATTGTAGTGTTTCTGGTCATAAAGCTGAGTTTTGATGACGCTACAGTGATTTTGGTCAGATGATAAGTTTGGATTTTTTTTTTTTCGAATATTTGCCAAAGTCAGAAATACGATTAACAACCAAGTTTTGATATCAATATGTTCATTATGTCTTGAGTTTTCATTGTGTTTATTATCTTTGCAAAAAAAAAAATAAAGGGTGCCATGTAGCGTTTTTTTGTTCGATTTTTTAATTTTCCATTTTTAAAAAATTTGCCAAATTTCATGGAAGTGAGTTATGACATTTTTTTTTTGGGGGGGAGGAGGGTGATCAGTGTCTTCAGTACATTAGTACCTCACTTGCATGCAGTAACAGCAACACTATAATATTTTTTGCGCATTGAAAATTTTGGGGGTTGCTAGGCAACGAATTAAAAAAATGAATATACCATTTCTCTAGTTAGGAAATTATTCTCTTTGATCATACAGATCAAATGATACCAAAATAATATGCTTATGCTTTGTACACATAGAGGGTGGTACAGATGCATTGACTTTAAGGTCAAATGATCTCAAAAGTCACTTTTAGTTAAGTCGCCCTTCTGCCGCCGGACACCTGTTATTATCAGCTAGATAATTTCTAAGTCCATCCCAGTCTGCTTTATCAAAGTGCCATCTGGCCACACTGACTGGTTCAGAACGAGGTAGTTTGAGGCAACTGACTAATGAGACCTCGGTTAGACTGTGGTCAGAGGATACAGGTGGTGAGAGTCCCTCTATCCTGTATTGATCTGGGTTCTATGTCAGGAATGGGTCCAAGAGACAGGCACTGTGGGCAGGATTATCTGGTATTCAGGTCGGTTGTTTTACCATTTGCGTGAGATAAAACAATCCTGCAAACAGCCTGCATTCTAGACCAGTATCACCAGTCCTGTCAGAATGCCAATAACCATTCTGTATTATGGACATTAAAATCACCAAACACGGTCATTTCAGTAGTAAGGGTGAGGTTAAAGTTGGTCGGCTGTGTGGATATGGAGTCAAATACGCCGGGTTCTGATGTGGCTTTGGGGGAGCAAATAACTATACTGATATACTTGGTCATAATAAAGTAATTTAGTTTACAGTTTGAGTAATCATTATCAGTAGACGATTTTATGTAGCAACCTGTGCCACAGTTGTTATGAAAGTTTGTGAGGAGATGGCAACCAAGAAAACCGTATTGGGATAAGTCAGTCGAGAGAGACACTTGGGTTTATGTGAGGAATAGGGCTAGAGGGGATATGGATTGAAGGAAGAGGTGCATTGAGTTCAGACTTGTACTAAGACCACGGATGTTGGTAAAATATAAGGACGAGCCCGCACTTCTCCGCTAACGTAGAGTGATATGTAGTGTTTCCACTGTCCCTCATGTGGTGAAAAGTACGGGTGTGTGTGGCCAGTAAAGGTGCATTTCTGAAGCAGGGGTGAGCTTATTCATGGAAACTGATATTTTCTGTAACATAAAGTCCTGTTCCTCATTTATGTTATTGCATGTTACTCTTTGTTAATATGTGCATTGCAATGATTATTTTAATGTATTGGTAGATTGTACTGGGCTCACCATACGGAAGTTTGTGCAAAATGCCTTTATCGATGCAAAGCAGCTGACATTTTTCTTACACATACGTTCTCAGCACCTGCAGTCTCACAATATGTAAATGTGTGTTCCTTATGAATTTTGTTATAAAAGGTATGCAGGTTCTGGCCTAAACTCCATGTGCTAAATAAAACTGGAAAGGTTATTTATATATGCTAATCTTATCATGCCTGGTATCCATCGTAACTTACACATAAATTTTATTTTTGATTGGCATCTAAATAATATTACTACTGTTTCATAATAATAAAAAAAAATAAGTGATTTTTACCAACATGTTAAAAAGAACAAAATTAACTATCAGATAAAAAAAAATTATACACCGGTAAGGTTGCTTAGCATTTATACGTTTCTCGCCAGTTCCAAAATTGACTTCAAATATGTGTGTGTGTGTGTGTGTGTGTGTGTGTGTGTGTGTGTGTGTGTGTAGATAGAGATAGATAGATAGATGGATAGATAGATAGACAAACATATACAGAGAGAGAGTGTGGAGGATAAGGCAACACAGTCCAATGCATGAATTTATTCCAACGTTTCGGAGTAATACAGAAACGTCGGAATAAATTCATGCAATAGACTCTGTTTCCATATCCTCTCTCTCTCTCTCTCTCTCTCTCTCTCTCTCTCTCTCTCTCTCTCTCTCTCTCTCTCTCTCTCTCTCTCGTGTGTTACGGGGGACAGCTAAGTGTGCTGGTGCGGACGTGGGTGTGGCAGTGGCAGTAGGAAATGAATAAATTATGAAGAATAGACACTGATAACGCTGACTAGGCCTTCCCCGCAACATACCGAGAAATCGCCCTAGTGGAAGAGGAGCGCTATGTATGTACCACCCTGTATATATAACCTAGCAGTGAAAATACTGTACAGGATCGTGTAGTGGTAGGTGGTGGCGACGATCATCCGCTTACTTGATGTAGTGCTGCCTACTTCTTCCTTAGCCTTTATCGTTCTTTTTCTGTGCCTGTCCTCCTCTCTTCCTATTCTCCCATCGTTCCTGTCACTTCTTATTGCTTTTCTTTCCTTTACAGGTGGCTTTACATTGAGTGACAAGCCTAATGGTTTCCTGTAAGCCAAGAAACCATTTACAACGCTGGGTGGTAACCATATAATCAAACCATACGTGCTCCCTACGTGTCAACAGGTGGGTTGGTGGAGGGTTAGTGCCGCATTCCATATAACAAATAACTCAAAAAGTCAAATGGCTATGGGATTATGGCGTCTGGCAACAGATAGATAGTGTAGTACTGTGCCTGGCCCTTGATGCATGCGGGATACAGGTGGGCAGCATGAACTTAACTCAGGTATATATCTCCTTAACTTATTTACTACTCAGTTATAAAACCTGACTTGAGGAGAGAAGTAACATGACTTGGCAGCATAAACAAGAGATGGAGTGAAAAAATGTTTCCTCGACTTTGGCTTTAGTTTCAAAACACACACACACACACACACACACACACACACACACACACACACACACACACACACACACACACACACACACAGAGGACAGCACAAGCCTTGGCCGTCATATATACTACAGCTAGGTGCAGTAAATATACACAAACACGGCCCAGCTGGACATTCCCCCCCCCCTCTCTCTCTCTCTCTCTCTCTCTCTCTCTCTCTTACACAGACACAGACACACAAAATGGTCCTTGCCCCTATCGAAATCTCTGCTTCCAGTTTAGAGCAGGCATGCAGCACCTCTCTAGCTACACATTCACGCCGCTTTCCTGTCCAGCTGTGTAAGGCGTTTAGAGGCGATGTACCAAGACAGCTTGAAGTTACGGGTTTCGATGAGGTAGCTAATCTATTTTCATCTCAAGGGTTACAAGTTTTAATTATAATGAAGTTCAAAGTATAACATTAGCGGTACCCATATCGTAAAATATCTATGGCATCCTACAGAATTCGAAAAATGCCCAAGGATGGATTTGCACAGAATACACGGAGGATGTCGGACCTTTGTTTTTTCTAAGATGAAAAGAATCGTATGGTGTTAAAAAGAATGAAAAGAGTTTGTCTATCCTCACTCTAAAAGGATTAAGTCACTTTTTGATGACTACGAGAAATCAATGTCTGTACAGCCTCCTCAGTGCACGGATCTTTCACCACCATATTTAAAAAATTTTGGTTGTTGTTCTCTCCTCTGTAGACAGAAAAAGATAAAAAAGAGTGTGGTCATTGCTGCAAATACAGACACACACTGAATTCAAACCAGTAATCTGCTACTAATATTGCCCAAAGAATGTTACACATAGTTTTGGATAGCGCAAACCTAAGAACACATTTATGCTTGCAATATGTCGGTTGATATTTATGGTACCTATTATCAGTTTCATGGATTGTAACACTTCTGCATTGTAACATGAGGCTCCATTAGAGTAAAATATTTGGATTCAATAAGAAATGGTCTGTCTATCATTTGTCAGACACCTCATTCCCGTAAGGGGTGGCCACGAACAAATCGCCTCCAAGTCGCTCTGTCCCCCGCCATTTCACTGCCCTCCCCTCAGCTCACACCCCCTTCTTTCATACACCTCTCCACTTCATGTCTTTATCTCATCCTCGGCCTCCTCCTCCGTCTCCTCCCCTCCACCTTACTCACATGCACTCGCCTTCATAGTTTGTCGCTTTCTATCCTCTCCACAAAGCCAAACCACCTCAGTGTATTTCTCCTAACGCTTTCTATACCGTCCACATCACACAACAACGCTTCCTCATTTCCTCATTTGTCAGAATGTCTTTCCATGTAACTTCACATGCTCCTGTCAAATAACTCATTTCCACTGCTCTCACTCTTGACTTGTATCCTTCCAACATGGTCCAAGCTTCACTTCCATACGTTAGAGTTGGTATCACAATACAATCATGTACCGGTAGTGACTTTTTTACTTCCATGCTCACTTCCCTCTTTCTTATCGCTGCTCTCAAAGAACCAGCCGTCTTTCTTCCCTGTTGCACCCGTAAGCACTTCATCCTCCAAACTTTCATCCTTACTCTTCATACTACCCAAGTACCGGTACTTAAACGCACTCACATTTTCCATTTCCTTCTCATCCATCCTCACTGTACATTCAGTGGCTTCATTTCTCTCGACGACCATAACTTTAATCTTCCCTATATTCATCTTCAGAGCCCGTTTCTTACACACTCTCCCAAACTCATTCACCAGGCCTTGAAGCTCCCCTTCGGCTTCACGTAATAATACAGTATCATCTGCAAACAACAGGACGGGGAGTTTCCGAACGCTTCCCTCTCTCATTAGGGCCTTTCCAACATGCACTGCTCTACCTTATACCTCTTTTATAACCCCATCCATATACAGTACATACTTAACAACCATGGAGACGTGACACATCCCTGTTTCAATCCAACATTCAGATAGAAAAACTCATTTAGCTATATAGGACACGCACTGCAACCTTAGCACCCTCATACATAATCTTTTCGGCAATCAACAACTTCCCATTTACTCCGTATACTCTGAGTATTTTCCTCATTCCTTGTCTATTTACTCCGTCATATGTTTTCTTGAAATCCATGAAGGCCGCATACAACTTCTTTCTCTTCTCTAGAAACTTTTCTACTAAAGACCTAAGGATCTGATCTACATAACCTCTTCCCTTCCTAAAACCTCCCAGTACTTCTGCAACTAATTCCTCTGTTATTTCCCTAACTCTGTCATGAAGTATCCTGCCATATACTTTTCCTATACACTAAGAAGAAAAATGCCCGGTGATTACCACACACTACTTTTTCACCTTTTCCTTTATACAGGGGAATAATCATATCTGTCTTCCAATCCTCCGGGACTGTACCTTCCTCCCAGGCCAATCAGCACATCTTCCAAATCCATTCTACTACTATCTCTCCCCCATGCTTTATCATTTCACCACACACTCCATTAATTTCTGGGACTTTCCCTGTTCTGACTTTCTTCATTGCTTCCACTACATCCATCCTATTGATCTCTTCTTCCCTTCTCACCACCCTCCTTCTCCCAGTTACTTATACTCGCATTACTTTCATTCTCTGTGTTTAACAGTGCCCTAAATTGTTCTCTCGATCTGCTCACTTTTTCTCCCCTCTCCACTGTCAATCTACCGGTTTTATCTTTCACTCTCGTACTAACTTCTTTATCATCCTGTCTAACTTTGATCTCCTTCCAGAACTTTTTCTTACATTCCCTCCCCTTTACACTCAGATTCCTTCCAAATTCCTCATCCACTGCCTTTTTACTCTCTCTTACTAATCTTTTCACCTCTCTCTTTCTCTCATCATATTACTCTCTCTTCCTTCTCTCAACTTCCTCCATGCCTTTGCTTCCCATCCACTCACTAGCTTATAATTCTTTTGCACCACAGTTTGCCTCACTTCTTCATTCCACAATGCTGTCCCTTGCACCCCCTTTCGTCTTCTCATACCCCACACACCACCTCACATGATGCACAGATTTCTTCTGTGAATATCTTGCACACACCTTCCACCTCCCTCGTTTGCTCCAGCTCATATTTACCCAGTCACTCTTTCACTTTTTCTTATATTCTGCCTTTTTTCCTTCTTCTTGCACCCTTTCTACCCTCCTTGTATGGACTTCTTCATCCTGTCCTTCCCTCCCTCTTTTCCTCCACTGCATTTGAACCTTGACCTTCACCACCACCAAGTGGTGGTCAGAAAGACCACTCCCCCAATCTCTGTATGTTCTTGCATCCATTACACACCTTCACATTCTGTCATCCACACACACCTAATCATTCATTGCCTTCTGTTCATTCAGTTCGCCACCCACCCGTCTCATCACTCGCCAGGTATACTTGTGGATCATTTTGTGCCTAAAGAGGGTATTGACTATCACCAACCCTCTCCCCACACAAATGTCCACCAGAGTACTGCCAATTCTCATCCACTTCTGCAGGCACACCCAACTCCATCCACCTTCACATTCCATTCTTTTTCATTCATATCTCCAATCAAAAACACTTTCTCGTTCCTCTCTGTTTTTTCCATGCACGCTTCGACATTTGCCCAGAACTCTTCTTTCACTCTGCTTGCACGATCTTGCGTTGGTGGATGCACACACACAGTCGCACACGTTTGTATTCCCTCTTTCAATCTTGCCCACACAATCCTTGAGCCAACTGATCCATACTCTCTTATATTCTCCTTCCATCTCATGCACACATCAATACATATACTGTACACCCTCTTTTGCCGTCTCATTCTCACCTACACTCGCGCATATATCCCATCCATACTCCCACTGTCTCGCACCCTCACTTGGTAATTACTTCAATTTACGTGCAAAAGTGTTACCTTATGTGATATTTGCTTTTGGCAGACTTGGAGAGTAAATCTGAAAAGAGGTAGGAAGTTACATTAGGAACTGAGGTATTAACAGAGCAATTCGTACTTGTCAATAGGGCAAGACATATGGGAGATTCAGATACGCAGTTACGGTCCAGTAATTCTAGATATTTTTATTTCTATGCATGGAAGAAGGAATCAAAGGTCAGTGGCCTGCAAATTGCTCCCTTCTAGAAAAAACAAAAACAAGATAACAGAGAGCCAAATTCAAGATCCGTTCATTTCGAGATGGCCGGACACACTGCGTTTGAAAGACTGGAGATCGAAGGCAGTAAGAAAAACAGGCAGAGGGAGACAGTTCCAGAGTTGACTTGTGGATTGTGTAGCTAAAGTGGTGATGCTATTGAGTTCAGTGTCCCTTCACGTGTGGCCGTATTTGGTGACCCTTTCCCCGCCTCCAGATCTCAACCTGGACCAACTGAAAAGGTGGCACGACTCACCGGAACCCAATCTCGCTCCTCGGGGGCTTTGAAAAAGGTTGTGTCTGTTTGCTATCACGGCGGATTTTTGGTGGTTTAAAGGTTCATCTATTCCTTCTAGTTAAAAGGAAGCGTCTATTGTGAGTTCCTTTTTAATATGATTTTAATGTTCCTCTCGTAGCGGAAATTGGTGGAAATGCAACTAAGGAAAAATGTTGCAGTGTAATTTTAACTCGACACTGTGACATGAGAAAGGCGTTTGTCGTCACAGGACATGATCAGCAAAAGTTCCCTTATATTAATGTTTCTTATGACACACTCGCTAAAATACGTCCTTGTGCATTATTATTCTATGTCCAGGTGCCAGGTGACATCATATTTCACCTGGAAGAGATACATGTGTTACAAAGGTGTGAATTTCGCTGAACTGTATTAAAATATAGCCAGATCATAGGAATCGATGGTAATTAGGTGGGAGCAAGCAGGTGTGTGAAATCTACAGTGATATTACTTTACTAATAACTCTAACCTCGTTTCCTCATAACCTAGTTTTTAGCACCAGCCTGATTGATTTTATTCACTTTCGGAGACCTCCTAGTGTAGAAGGAATTGAAATAACATGGGCCATTTAGGTGACGGAGCACCTGTATTCAGACTAGAACGATGGGTTTGTGTGAAGGCGACTACATAACAGTTATTTGGGATATTGTACTAAGAAACGAGATTCGCATAGTGTGGGTGACGTCTGTAAATCCAGTGACGACATAATGTGTGTGTGGAAGGAACAGAAATATACTGTTATGAAATGGTTAGTGGTAAGAATGATGCAGATACAAAATGTTCAGAATACTGTACCATAATGCATCCTAATAATCTGTGCCCTTACAATACATGAGAGTCAAATGAACTGATATTGAGCACTTTGTTTCTCTGTGTACATAATTCTGTGAGGGTATATGCTACATCCAGTTTGTTATATTTCTTTGTGGACGTACTGTAAATAGACTCTTTTAACAGCATATACATAAATCATGCGATAGTAGATATGCTTTTTTTATTTTCATTTTTACAGTACCGTATGTACCGTGGCAAACCTTTCCCTGCTTTACTCCCACGTTCTGAGATGCCGTATTGGTTCCTGATAACGCTGTCGGTTTTCCATTAACAGAGCCCGCTCCATTATTGCCCACCGACATCTTTCATTGACCTGATTATTATGTAAAATATGTGCCAAAAAAAATCTTAGGAGAATCATGTTTCTTATTCAGTTTATTATAATGAAAATGAATAGGTGTAATAGAAACAGCGGTCAATTACTCTCCTCTCTTACGGCAGTATATGATAAGCACTGTAGGACTGAACGGGTCGGGACGAGACAGCACGAAGAGAACAGTTGCTCGAGAATATTAAGGGGACACAACTGCTAACGTTATTTTTATTTTTATTATTATATTTTTTGGCGTATTAGGCACCAAATATCCAAAAGAAATCGACGAAACTTGGCAAACTCTCGACTCAAGATCGGACAGAACCATAAACACATAAGCCATCATAGACATCACAGCCTTCCAAAACCTTTAACCAAATACCATCCTTCATGAGTAGCCACCAGACAACCACCCTTCAAAAACTAGCTACCCTACCCAAAGAGGCATGAGTACAGGTAACCAAACTGTGATGTGGCCACGACCTTTCCTGCTACTATGTCAACACAAAATACAACTCACAAACTATCCATTTGGCCCACATTGCAATGCAGCCCTCACACCATAGCACTGTTACTCACTTCATGCACCACACTGTCACAGCACAAACAGTCCCGTCCATAAGCATAACAGACCATAAGCATAACCATTAGCATTAGAAATTGCAAGGTGACCGCCTCGTCTTTCATCACCACCTTCCAAGCTTACCACCCACCTACGCCAAGCCTGGGGTACACCTGTGGAAGCAGGTATAAAGTGAACGCCACGCCACCACGTTACTGCGCCGTGAAACTTGACTGTCTCACCTCCTCCTGACCCCACGGGACATTTTGACTACTTCTTCTTAAGGGATATTTTGAGGGCTACTCTCAAGGGGTCCCTCTCACTGCAGTTTTCGAATATCTAGCCGTATGTGCGTCCCTGTAAAATTTCCACAATAAGGCCAGATGTATTGTTACCTTGCTGTTTCAGTCACACTGCACAGTACTGCAAGAGGGTATGTAAGAATTAATTGACCTGCATGACCCACATTTGGTAGCTTCTCTCTGACTGTATGGTATGAATTCAAAACCAGGGAGGAAAAATATGAAGCACCATGCGTTATAGGAAAATTATAAGAGAATTTTCAGTACAAGTGTAAAGTGGGAGGAGGGAGGAGTGGAGGAGGAGGAGGGAGGTGTCGAGAAAGATCTTGTCAGGAGAGAGGGAGAGGGCTGCAAGAAGGGCACTGTGTCAGGAGCTATAAAGTCTAAGGCAGAAGTAAAAGTTGAGGGTTGGCAGGAAGAGAAATGACACTTTGAAGCCAGAGAGGTGGAGAGAAATGGCAAGGGAGAGAGAGGAAAGGTGAAGTACATGGATGGAAGAGAGAGTGAGAAGGGAAGGACAGGCGAAGGAATAAGAGGGGAAGAAGAAGGAAGAGAAGGTGAGGGGAAAACTGGAGGAAATATGTACAGGCTAGCAGAGAGAGAGAGAAAGGTGAGGTAAGGGGTGAGGAAGGAGAAAGAGATAAAGATTTCTGGAGGGCAAACAAGAAGATAGGAGGGGGGAAGGGGAAAGGAAAGATGAGGCAAGGGTGAGAGAAGACGGGAGATGAAGTAAAGAGTTGGGAATAAAGGGGGAATTGAACAGCGAGAGAAGAGGGAAAGAAAGACGAAGCAAGAACTAGAGAGATGATATAGGGAAGTAGATAAGATGAGTAAACGAAAAGGGAAAGAAAAGGGAAAAGGGAGGAGGGAAGGGGAGAGAGAAAGGGAGAAATAAGTGAGCGAGATGAGAAGCTTAGGCTGAAGGAAAATTAAACTCCTGGGAGAGGAAGAAGATGGGGTGAGTGGGGGAGGCTGGAAGGGAGAGTGGATTTGCAAGGCACAGGTGGGGGCAGAGGGATGAGGGAGGGTGGGAGGGAGTGGATAGGGTTGAATGAGGGAGGGAGGGTGGAAGATCAAGGTGCACGTGGGGGGAGGGGGTTGGATGAGGGAGGGAGGGAGGGAGGGTGGAAGTGCAAGGCGCTCGTTGGGGGAGGGGGTTGGACGGGGTCCGAATGAGAGCAGCGGGTGTAAAGATAAGACCAAAGGCAGCAGCATTTATCCTGTCGGCTGTAGTTGAGACCTGATTTTACTATAATGACGTCTCTTTTATTTTATTCTTACTACAGCCAGAAAAATTCAGTCAGCCTAGAGCTCCATACTGAAGGGGGTTACGGAAAATGTACTAACTCCTTCAGTACATGGGTGTTTACATTAAGTTTAACTGGAGACTAAGTTGGTTGCACGAATAACGCAAGAAAGGTATCATAGAAATGAGAGCGTTAGCTTAAGTAACATCAGTACACTTCAGCCAGGCTCAGCTGAAGTCTACAAGAAATACTACATCTTTTCTGCCCTTACTGACCTAGAACAGCTTGCACAACAACCTAACCATATCCCTGGCCACTTTGGAGTGAGTTCCAACATACATGACTTCTTTACAACTAATCCTTCTGCTTGCTCTGTCAATCTTTTCTCTTAGTTCGGCTCCTCCGATAACGGCCTTATCACCATGACCTGTCCTATCGCTCGAGTAAGGCCTGTGGACCCTCCCAAGAAGCGGCAACTGTGACACTTTGGAAATGCTGATTGGGAGGCCCTCAGACAATACTTCTCTGATTTTCCCCGGAATGATTATTGCTCCCATGGCCAAGAGCCATCTGATACCGAAGCAAGTCAGCCCTGAATCTCATCTCTTATGTTTTGCCCGGAATCGTGCTGTCTGATTTTTTTTTTTTTTCTACCAAAAATAATTTCATTCGTACTAAATGCTCTGAACTCTCGAACTTAAATTCTTCTCGCTCCTCCTGGCACCTTGTCAAAAATCTTTCTAACTGCGATACTTTGCCTCATCATCCTTCCCACCTCTTTTCTATTCTGATGGCTCTGTAGCTATTTCTTCTACTGCTAAAGCAGGTCTTTTCACTCATACTTTCTTCTCCAAGTCCACCTTGAAACGATTCCGGTGCTGTTCCTCCATCACTCCCCTCCTCTGACTTCCTTATGGCTGACATTAAATTTCTTCAATTGATGTACTGTATTTTCTGCCATCACTGGCCTCACTACTAGCAAGGCATATGGGACTGATGGGGTCTCTTCTGTTGTCCTCAAGATTTGTGCTTCTGTGTTTACACCCTGCCTAGATAATCTCTTTTGCCTTTGTCTGTCAACTTGCACCTTCTTGCTGTAAGTTTGCTCTTATTCAGCCAGTCCCAAAGAAGGGTGACCATTCCCATCCCTCAAACTATCACCCAGTTGCTTTAACTTCCTGTATATCAAAAATATTTTGACTTTTTTCTTAAAAATATTTTAAAGCACCTTTCCTATCACAACCTTCTTTCCGATCGTCAGTATGGGTTCTGCCAGGGACGCTCCACTGGAGGTCTTCTGACCTACCTTTCAAACTCCTGTTCATCCTCCTTTCGGGACTTTGGCGAAAGCTTTGCCATTGCACTTGACATCTCAAAGGCTTTTGATCGAGTCTGGCATAAATCTTTAATTTCCAAACTGCCCTTATACAGTTTTTATCCTTGTATCTGTGCCTTCATCTATATCTTCCTTTCTGGTCGTTCCATAGCTGCTGTTGTAGATGTCTGCCATTCTTCTTGAGCTATGAATAGTGGTGTTCCTCAGGGCTCTGTCTTGTCACCAACTCTCTTCCTTACTTTCATCAGTGACCTTCTAAGCTCGGCATCTAACCCTATCCACTCATATGCTGATTGCTCCACCCTTCACCTTCCTATTCGCTTTCAGCAGCATCCATTTCAGCAGTTACTTCAACAAACAGGGGATGACGCTATGGCACGCCTAATGTCTGACTTGACTCATATCTCTGTGGTAAAAGTACCGGGTAATCTTGTTATTTTTAATGCTTCAAGAACTCAGTTCTTACCGGTACATATTTCAATTCGTCAAAATCTCGCTCAGGAGTATTCTCTAATTTTTAAATATCTAACTCAATCCTGCATCATCTTTAAACATGCTTGTCGTTTCATTCTCTCGGGATTCACCTTGGAAAGATCAAATTACCTTTCTTGTAAAACCTGCTGCCATGAGATTAGGTGTGCTAAGCCGACTCCGTGCCTTCTTTACCCCTGCACAGTTGTTGACTTTATATCCGGGTTTTTATTCACCCCTATGTAGAGTACGACACTCATGTGTGAGGAGGCTCCCCACATACAGCTCTTCTCAACAAGGTGGAGTCATAGGCTTTTCGTTTCCTTAAGTCCCCTCCTCTTACTGGCTTCCTTCAACCTTCGTCTTTTCTCTGCACTGTTGCATCTTTATCTCTTTTTTGTCACTGTTTCAGTGGTCACTGCTCCTCTGAACTGTGTGCTTCCAGCCCTCCATCACTACGGTGGGCGCGTTGCACACGTCAAGCAGCACTCTCATCCTTTTTCTCTCCAACTCTCTAATGCAAGAGTTAACCGTTCCTCCCGGTCCTTTATGTATTCAACAGGTCAGCTCTGGAATTGTCTTCTGTCTGTATTTTCTACTGCCTATGACCTCCAGTCTTTCGAACACAGTTCTTTCAGCATCTCGAAATGAACAGATCCTACATATATATATATATATATATATATATGCGATGCACCTATACAAGACACTTAAAAAAAGATGATTTAGTGTAGAGAGTTGCTGGATTTATAGTTGGTAGGGGGAGAGCCATGGAGATGAATAGGGAATGAACACCATACTGAATGTGAGAAGAACCGCAGGGGAGGTGGGAGAAGAGAAAGAAGAGAAGGGACAAGAACAAAGGGAAGGGAGGTGGAAGGGAGGAGAAAGCTTCCTGGAAAGGATAAAAGAACTGGTGCATCAAATGGCGTGCAAGTGACAAAGAGGGAGTGATGGCGGGTGAAGGATGACAGAGGCGCTGGGGAGGTGAGGGGGAGGAAGGGAGAGAAAACGATAAGTAAGAGGGATGAGAGAAGACAAGAGGCCCTGAGGGAAGCAGATTGAGAGAGAGAGAGAGAGAGAGAGAGAGAGAGAGAGAGAGAGAGCGATTATATGTGGGATATGGTGAAGTAGGAGGGAAGAACCGCAAGGAGTGATGAGGCCAGATGAAAAAGGGCAGAAAGAAAGCCCTTAGAAAGATGGCCAGATGTGGCGGGGAATGGGTTTGGGAGTAGGGAGTGGTGGAGAGGGGAGAGGGTGATCGAAGAAGGGAGGGGGAGGCAGAGAAAAAGAGGTGTGGGGGGGGCGAGGGGGAAACTAAAGAAGTGGTGAAAGAGAGGAGAGTGAGGGGGCGGCTGAGGTATAGCAAAAAGGAACAATTTGAAGATACATGAAGTGACTGGAAAAGACCGGAAGGGAAAAAGCCAGACAAAATATAGGGAAGAGGCTGACAAGATTGACCGTAAATGTAAATGAGGTAATAGAGATGGTATGGTAAAGAAAGGAACAGCACAAGAGATGTAACAGTAGAAAGGCCCAACCCTCCCTTTTTTTTATTTGAGTTATATTATGATAGGAACGATGGTTTTGCAGAAGAGCAATTCAGTAGGTGCCGTATTTAGAGGAGAAACTGTATTCGCTCCAGTGGCATACAGACTCCAGTACACACTGATATAGCCAGCACATCATTCAGACGTCTACAAACACATCAACACACACACACACCCTTATTAGCAGATTATTTTCAGCTTTTGAGGAAGGGTAAGGTCTTATTATCACTCCCATTCAGTAAAGGATTATTTGTAATGACGGAAGCTTTAGCGAAATGGTTTTTGAATTCATATATCGTCGTATCACGTGTACGAAATAGAAAGAAGTGGGGAAAAATGCATGTGGTATGAGTGTGAGGACTGACTTCACTATAAAACAGAGCGGTATAACCAACAATGTATGTTGACCACAAGAGTATAGAGTTGTGGCCAGGTAACACCTCACGCGGTTACACTGTTGATTTTGCTTTCTTGGTGTTGAATCCTAAATCCTATAGTATTACATTTTCCAGAGAAATGGTCTCACCAACTGATAAATTTTCTAGCCCTCGACTTTTGTGCCAGCAGCCTGTGTTAACCTCAGTTAGGGCTTCAGTCTTAATGAAATCGAAAATGTTAGCCTGACTGTCTGACAACATTACTCTAGCCCTCATGAGTAAGCCTGCCGTTCGCCTACTGGTTGTGCCCCTGCCGCCTTAGCCAATGACACTCCGTACAATACACAGCAACAAACCCTGGCTGGTGTGCATACTCAACCACCAGTTTTGTGTGTGTGTGTGTGTGTGTGTGTGTGTGTGTGTGTTCACTGGCGGACACGGTCAACGGTTGTGGAACACGCCATCAAGCGATTTAAAACTAATTATCATTACGTTTTATTGAGGTAATAATAAAACAAATTTGTCACTTAGCATTCAGTTTCCAGTTTCTTGGCTGTGCAGTAGCAGACAAGTACACACCAGTAGAAATCCCTCCCATGACAATGACGTGATGCCTTTTTGTAGTTTATTCTTGCTGTCACCAATCAATAACACCCCCAGGTAGTGAAGATGTTAATACTGACTGCATCTAAAATCTTGAGCTCGGAATCCATCTGAAGTTGAGTGGTATAGCCTGGAGACAGCAAGAATAAAACAGACGTGACATCGTTGGCCTGAAGGTGTTATATATAGATACAAAACTCTCTGCCTTCACGCCACGATACAAACGCTGACGCGGAAAAACAACCCATATTATAGCAAACGTGTGTTTTAGCCGAGCAGGAGAAAATACCTGGAACAAAGCGAGTAAGAGCAAGAGTCTGGGTCTGCTTTGTTCATAATTTTAAGATTTGCTTGTGCTGCATAAGTATGTTTATACACCATCCCAGTGTTGTTTTCACTCGAGATTTTTCCTTCTGCCTTTTTTCCACTTCGGTTCCCATTCACGTACACCTTTCATCGTTATGCTTTGGTCTTTTTCTTTTCTTTTTTTTTTTAGAGTTCTCTTGGTGCCTCGATGGTGTGATTGTGATATTCTCGGATCTAAAAAGGCCATAAATTTCCTTCTGCATTTTTTCACTTCGATTCCCATTCTCGTACACGTTTCTTCGTTATGCTTTTGGTCTTTTGGTGTTTTTTTTTCTTTCCTTTTTTTTGCTTTTTTCATTTCGTTCCTCAGTGGCCTGATTATGATATTCTCGGATCTTAAAAAGCTATATATTAATGAGCTACATTTCGATTTCAAGAGGTGGTCGGGGGTTATGGGTGGTGGCCGGGTGGTTAGAGAGGTCGTCTGTTGTCTGAAATGGCACTAGTTTGATCCTAGGCTGTGGCAGGGAAAAATGCGACGATTTAAATGACGCAAAACTTTACTAATCTTTCACAAAACCCACCAACATAATCGTAAGAACATGCCCGCTGTACCTTAACCCCAGCCCTGACTGAGATAGCCATAGCATGTATTCAATATGGACTTTGGTTATTTGTGCCGAAGTGACGTATAAAGATGTGTGACACGTAGGAGAGCTGCTAAGCCATAGGGAACGGACTGTTCAACCTGTGCTCACAGTTAGACACATTAAATGAAAATCAGACGCTGCCAAGGACGTAAGATTGTCTCCTTGAGCTTAAATGATCTGAACTGCGGTGACAGCTTCAGGCTCTTCTGTCCCCCGCAGCTTCCTTGATTCTCACTGTGGCTCCACCGTAAGTTGTTGGGCAAAACTGCTTCATCCTCTGCTGTGGCTGCAACCTGGCCTCTTGCTGTGCGTGTGTGATCTGCCAGTAAAGTTCCGGCTCACCCTGCTGTCAGCCGTACCGGTACCTGCAGTTGTCAACGGGGCCAGAAAGGCTGGTTTATGCCACTCATGTCTCCAAGGCTATTACCGAAAACAGATGACAACGCACGTCCTGCCTATCTTGATGATGTGATTTATTTTGCCAAGCGATATACCAGAGTCAAAAGACTAATCACTCTAGACGAAAAAATAAAAAATAAAAGGCAGCGTCCGTTTCTGCGAAAACTTGGACGTGATGCATTTGGAAGGACGCCATAAGAAGGGAGCCTGATGGATTAAGGGAAACTGTCCCAGAGTTCATCGACTGTGAACATGAAAATACTGAGTGTAGCAGATAATTCTTATATTTTATACCTGGACACATAAGGGGAGTGTTTGACCAGACGGGTGCAATGAGGTGAACTTAAAGGGAAAGAGAATTCAGAAGTGCAACATTCAATGCACCAGCACTGGCTGGATGATTCCGATTCAGCTTTTATTACATAATGTCTATATATATATATATATATATATATATATATATATATATATATATATATATATATATATATATATATTTATATATATATATACGGTACGGCAAAAGTATTAAGTATTATATGCGAACTGAGTCAATCTTACCTTTCGCCAGTCAGTTTGCATTGTAATCCCTGCATGTGATGATCAGCGCATCGAATACTTGTATTAAACATCCTCTTTTCAGTCGTTCTTGAATTAACCTATCCACTAGAGGAGGAGAGGGGTCTGTTTTCTGGCCAACACGACGGGCTACAGACAATGAGACCCTCTTTCCATTGAAATGGTTAAGTTTACAAAGCAGAAGGTGAAAAACAGAAAATTTTGAAAAGTCTGATTGGTAAAAGATAACAAACTTACCAAAGTTGCATCGTTTCTGGCTCACTTGAAACTCCCACTCACCGTCTTGGAAATACAAGACGTCGAGAATGATTTTTATGGTTAGGATTCGTGTGCGCGATCGTGTGTGTGTGTGTGTGTGTGTGTGTGTGTGTGTGTGTGTTTGTGTGTGTGTGTGTGTGTATCCCGGGAGTTGACATACTAACTTCAGAAGGTGATTCCTAAGGCCAATCTAAGATGTACGTATTCTACGAACATAGCTTATGTAGGCTTCACATCGGTTATGGAGTAAAGAGCATTTAAGACTTACAAGCAGTAATGAGTGTGTTTATCTTTTGCCACCCCATGCTGACATCCTCTGTATACTTCACTACTTTGATGTTACTACTGACAACCTAAACACTAATCATCAGATACACTATGAGGCACCCAGCCTTAAAATAAACCGGGTATAGGTACAGAGCATGGTGACCTGGGCTGGAGATGAATCGTTTTTCCCGTTATAACCATTCATTTTTTGTGCCTTATACCCCATAACCGCTACGAGTAGGACGTATGTCCATAGAATATCAACGGTATTAGTTTTAGAATGGCCTCAGGGATCGCCTCCTGAAAACAGTGTATCAACTCACGGGACACCCATATACACACATACATACATATATATATATATATATATATATATATATATATATATATATATATATATATATATATATATATATATATATATATATATATACCGGTATATAATATAGGCCTATATATATATATATATATATATATATATATATATATATATATATATATATATATATATATATATATACATACTGTATATCCCTTACGGGATTAAGGCGTCTGACTATAGATAAATAGAGAGATAGATAGATAGATAAATATGTTTTACAGTAGCAGCACGATTACTTTTTCATTCATTCATCATCCATCCATCATCCAATCCTACATTGCCCCATGAAGAGCATAGGAGCCCGGGGCTAGGCAGTTGGTCCTGACATTTAAGATGAGAGTGACCAGCCCCACTCATCCCTGAGTGGCATTACATGAGTAGTAAACCCCAACCAGCCCTTGGATATAAACCTTCACCGGCTCAATCCGATTGGAGCACCGAAATTACCCACTAAACCACCAGGCGCCCAAATTTGGTTATATGGTTACCACCCAGCGTAGTAAATGGTTTCCTGGTGTATAAGAAACCATTTGGTTTGTCACTCAGTGTAGAGTCACCCACAGGCAGAAGGAAGAGGAAAGAATGAAGGAAAGAAAGACAGAAGAGGGAGTGTAAAGTCACCCATAGGCAGAAGGACGAGGAAGGAAGGAACGAAAAAAAGAAGGGGATAGACGGAAAGGAGGATGGAGGAGAGGAAAGGACAGACACCCAAGGGCAGCACTACATTGAGTGAGTGGATGGTGTGCGCCCCCACCTACCACAACTGTTACTTTTTTACAACAGAAAAACATTACAAAATGCCAACTGTGCTTGAGATGCTAGATATGGAAATTACAAAGTAGCAGGTTACCTGTTAACGTAGTTGCTTCGTAAATAGTGGAGTAGCGCTAGTCAAAGTAATAAGACTGGGTTGAATTCTACTGTATGCATCAATATAGACTCGGCAGTGATGAGGTCGGGGTAGGACTGGCTGAAAGTGTGTGGAAGAAAGCTGAGAAAAATCAGAAAGATGAAAGTGTTCTGTGATAGAAGAATAGGACGGTTTAGATAGCAGCTTTGCAGTGGGAGTGGATTTACCTTGGTGCTCAAGAATTCGATGGAGCAGCCAGCGTGAGGTCGACCCCACGTATCTTGCGGGGCAGCCGGAATATGAAAACACAGAAACCAGAAGTGTAGGAAGGGAAGAAGGGTTTATAAGAAAGCTGCCAATAGTGTTCTTGTGGGTAAAGGCTCTCTTAAGTTAATTTGTGGATAGCAGTCACGGAGAAATTTACTTAGCTCTCCTAATTTCGCAGCTCGAGGAACCTGAGTATGGGAACTATATATTTACGATTGTTGTTGTCTGTGTGAAATGGCTTGTTTGGGCAAAGCTTTGAGTTTAGAAACTTGCTTAACACTTCATCAAAAATATGGTTGGGATACTTATTACTTGCAACGATGGTGACACTTTTCTTAGCAGATTAAGATTCTAAAGAGGAAGATCTGTTGCAGAGATTCTACTAAAGTCTGTTTTATTGACCTGTGCACCTGAGATGTATGGGGCAAGTAGGGTGTGTTTGATTCGCGGCTGCTGACTGGCTGCCGATGATGTCATTGAAGTAAATACAGACATGTATTGTAGTGCAACATGCGGACGTAGGTGCGCACCCTGGGTGGATATGATAGAGCAACATGCGGACGTACAGTAGGTGCACCCCGTGGGCGGATGCAGTGCAGCATGCGGACGTGGGTGTACACTGTCGGTGAATAGTTTACTTAAAACGTCACTCATCGTTTTATAAAACTTTATAATCACCTTTAATTTTCTTTGATAACAGTAAACTTTTAAAGCTAATATTGATCTCATTAGCTTCGGAAATTATTTCATATTAAAACTGGCCACTGATTTTGCAGACAGTATGAAAATATAAATATATATGTGCTAAAATAAAAAGAGCTGTAGATTTACAGCTTGGCGGCCAATCAGCAGCCTCGAATCAAACACACCCTACTCCCCCCGTACCTCTCAGCTGCACAGGTCAATGAAACAGGGTATAGCAAAATATGGCCAACTCACACTGAGATGCTACAGGGACATCGAGAAGACGGCACGGAAGGTCAAGGGAGTGGAAATGGCTTTAATTTCTGAAAGGAAGGTAGCCTCTAGGTATTATGGCCAAGTACCTAATTTCATATGGTTTAAGTAACATGACTCAAGGTTTTGCGAAACACCTACAGGTAGATCTTGGCTTTTTCACCTCTTGCGTGTTGAAATAAGGAAACAGAACCTAGAACACTCTGCTGTAGCTTCATCGCGAAATAGATGCGTGTATATTGATAGATAGGTAGATAGATAGATAAATAGATAACCTAAAAGCCATGTATTATTTTGATATTACATGTCCCCATTACATTTTTATTGCTTTGTGGATAATAGGATCAATAAATTCTTTACCACACACTCACGGAAACTTCAGGGCTACAAACTGGCAAAGATCGTTCACTGAATGTGGGTAAAATCATCTTTAAATTCTCTTCAGGATCCATGACTAAGAAGAAAACGATGTGTTGTGGTTAGGTCTGGATTTATCTCATGTTCACATAAACTACATTAGGTTCGTCTTACCATTTGAGAGATTATCTTCTAACTTATGCAGCATCTACAAGCAAGATTGGACTTATTTTTATCACAGTGTGTCTTCCTTACCTAGAAAATATTTTAGACACTCTTGTAAACACGTAAATAGCGAAAGGAGGAATGTGGATATCGTAATATTTTGAAATCGCGCTAAAGATGATGATGGCATTATTACTGCTCGTCCCGACAAAGGAAAGGGGTAGTTATCTTGAACAAGGATGATTATGAATTGAAGCTTCATCGCAAGGTCAGCCACACACCAAAATTTAAGGTCATTAATTCTGGCATTCCTTCTACCGTCCTTAAGCATGAAAATAAACTGTACAGATTTATCCAAAGTACTGAAGATGGCGTTGGTGACAATACGACCATATTATTCCGGATCAAAACTTGGTTATCGCTACGGTCTCGTTGAAGCTCACAAGCCGAACAAACCTTCACGACCCATTATTTCATCTGCTGGAACCTTCAGTCATAACACAGCAAAATCTATGGCTTCCCTGATCAGTCCTCCAAGTACAATTTATATACGGTTCAATCCTTTACTGAGTTCGCCAAGATGATCATTTCCTGAAATTTTATTAGTCAGTCACCCCGGCCAGTTTTGATGGAGAATCGCTGTTCACGAAAGTTCCCCTGCATGACATGACTCAGCTTATCACTAAAGACGCCAGTGGTTTTACTCCCGCCTCAGTTGGTTTGACTAGGAAATAATCAAGAGTTTGCTGGACATAGTTGCCTACCAATCCTTCATTACATTCACGGAAATCTTTGTACTCAGACAGATGACGTGGTGATGGGGTCAACAAAAGTTCCTTCATAAGCGAATGCCTTCTTTTGCCACTATGAACAAACATGTGTTCATAATTGTCCCACGGATTTTATACCCAGTTTTTATGAAGGCACTGTCTCAGTATAAAAAAAAAAAAAAAAATGTGTTGGCCTTGTTGATGCCCTGACCAGGGAACCAAGAATGGTCTATTTTTCAGTGGCTGCTCCAAACCCACCCCCAACCCCTCCTCCTCCTCATCATCATCATCATCATCATCATCATCATCATCATCCTCACTGTCATCCTCATTCTCATCCTCTTTTGATGGGGAAGTAGCTCAGTCCGCTTCACGAATCGAAACATCTCAATTGCGCGTAGCCGTGTTGTAGAACCTGTAATTAAGCAAATACTTGTGAGACCTTTTTGACTGCACAGACAGCCATACAGTAACAAGTGAGCGACACGTCAACTTCAGATGAAACTTGAAGATATTGCTGTATTATTATAAATAGTCACTCTCGCTTGGATTTCATTAGAGAATATTGGACAAAAGTTACCTTCAGGACAGTAATTCAAGATACCATCAGCACACCTCATGCCTTCTAGGGTCAGGGAAAAATCTGAAGTCGAACATGTTTTAATATCATTGGTCAAATATTATCAAAATGAGATTGATAATTTCCTACCTTCAGTTTGCAAATATTAGATGTTTTCTTCGCCTTGGTGAGAAACTAAATCTACCACCAAGCCGTACGACAGACAGACAGATGAACAGGCAGAAGACACAGACAGACAATCATGCAACATATCGACGTTCTACTGTTCCCTGTTATATTGTTTCTGGCGTCAGGCTGTTTTATTAAGCCTACTGTTGGTAAGAAGACATCCTCCCATGTGAAAAAAATTAGGCAGACAGACAGACAACGTATTGGGTCTGCGCAGTATCGAACCACAGCCACTGCTCTTTCATTCCTGCTTCCTCCTGGCGGTGCAATTCACGTGTGATGCAGACACATCCCCACTGCAAGTAGCTGGCAAGTAGGAGCACAGGTTGATGTAAAGATGTTCTGTGCATTATCCATTAGTATTTTTTTTCCATGGCAATACTAAACCATTTTATTGAGACCATTGCCTTTACTGTGAAAAAGTAGTGGACAGACATATAGACAGACAGCTAGACAGAAAGAAAAACTGACAGAAAGACAGGGATGTGCCTCGGGAAATTTGTATGTTTTGTTAATTTATCATTATTACCGATACCGCAAGACATCTTTACTAAGCCAAGGTGATAATTCAGATTTGGTGTAAGGAAAAGGAAACAGCCAGGCGGACAGACAGACAGACATACTCCATCACAGATAAACCTGACTGCTGCTTAGTCCGGTTAACACCAAGCGATTACACCCAGCTTAGCTAAGAAACTTCCTCTCCCGTAAGACAGACAAACACACAGACACAGAAAGACAGACACAGACAAACAGACACAAAAAGACAGACAGACACACAAAAAGACAGACACAGACAATAAGACAGACAGACACACAGACACAGAAAGACAGACAGACACAGAAAGACAGACAGACACACAAAAAGACAGACACAGACAATAAGACAGACAGACACACAGACACAGAAAGACAGACAGACACAGAAAGACAGACAGACACAGAAAGACAGACAGAGAAGGACAGAGAGACACAGAAAAGCAGACAAACACAGAAAGACAGACAGACATAAAAAGACAGACACAGACAAACAGACACAGAGAGACAGACAGACACAGAAAGACAGACAGACACAGAAAGACAGACAGACACAGAAAGACAGACAGACACAGAAAGACAGACAGACACAGAAAGACAAACAGAGAAGGACAGACAAACATGCATCATTTTCGATTTAACATGATTGTTGTGTTAGTCTTGCCAGCGCCAAGAGAACAGATGGAGCTTAGGTTAGAAAATGCCCTTCCCGTAAGACACACAGGGACCGGCTCTGCATTACCGTCTCACATTGACTACTGTTTTATTCCTGCTACCGACAGGCGTTATTATTCAGTGTAGGTAACAATATATCAAACACGGTCTTGAATGTTTCTGATGATGTGTGAAGAAAAACGAGATGAGGGCCCATGAGAATAACGACCAGTTGATCTTACTAACCACAGCTGAGTTTTCCAGCTTGTGATCAGACAGGTAATGTCTTCACTGGGCACTCAAGCAGAAACCACAATAAACATCATCAAGACCATCCACCTCCTTCTCTCATTTCCTCTTGGTTGACTGGAAGGTGGGCAGAGCAATGACAGTATGTAAACACCGGGGTAAGATTTACAGTACAGTACAACACAGTCTGCTGCGGTTTGTCACAACATCATAACTAAAAATAGTTCTTACCTGTTCTTTTAAGTGATTTCTGCCTATCTTCATAATATTTTCTACTGCTGATAACAAGTCGAAAATAATGAAGAGTCTGAGTCCATAGCTGAGAGAAAGCCTGTTTATCTGTCCGTGATTCTTTCTCGTCTTTCTTTACGGGAGGGTCGTATTTCCAATTAAGTTTAATAAAACCTTCAGGCGCTCCCAGGATTACAATAACAATCGCTGTGAGTCCGTAATTGAAAACGTCTGTCTTAAATAGGCGCTTCGTCCTCTAAGCTGAATAAACCTGTCTGTCAGGAGCAAGAATATTACAACAGTGAACCTGAAAAGAACATGTCTGTCAGTGTTTGGGTTTCGCGTCTCCCGCCTCGGAGAATCGTAATCTACTATAACTTCATAAAATCGTGTGATAGTGGCAAGAATACAATATCATTTAGTGTCATCCACCATTTGCAGTAATATCTACCTGTCATTCTTTCTCTCTGAATCTCTGCTGTTTCTTTCACGTCTTCCTCTACCCAAATGGAGCAATCTCACCCAAGTTGAAAGAAATCGTATCGTGGTAGCAAAACTGAAGCAGCAAGCAGTGTGGACTTATAATTGAGAGAGCGCCTTTCGGTCTTGCATTCTATCCGGTTGTCGGTTTGTCTGTCTTTCACATCCTCCTCTTCGAGAAAGATCTATCAGTGACGCAGCCAGGTCTCGTTGGATGAGGGGAGGGGTCCAAACTGAGGCCAAGCCATGTTATAGGGGTCACAGTGCTACTGATTGTCCACACACACACACACACACACACACACACACACACACACACACACACACACACACACACACACACACACACACACACACAAAGCCTACCAGTCATCTGTAAGCCAGGTAGACTAACTGTTTGATAAAAACTTGACTATTATTTATCCATCCTGGCTGACTCCCAGTGCTGCATGAGTGACGTGTGAACTCAAGTTGTGACTCTAAACAACTGTTATTAATAACTCTTCCTTCTACAATCAATACTTTCTGAGATTTGAGTTCTCGACACAGACAGACATGATACATTTCGTACAAAAATAATGACCACCGACTTTGACTACCTGGCACAAAAACCCGAAATTTCAAATGTAAGGGGCCTGTGCACGAGAAATGGATAGACCGGTGGAGTTGGGCCCCCCAGTTCCCTTCCCCTCGCTTTGTTACGCCATAGGGTACAATAGGGTACGACGTGGCTATCCCAATACAGAAATAAGGGGTACGGCTTACTCCCACTATTTTAATGGGGTACCGCATACTCCCACTATTTTAATGGGGTACCGCTTACTCCCACTATTTTAATGGGGTACCTCTTACTCCCACTATTTTAATGGGGTACCTCTTACTCCCACTATTTTAATGGGGTACCTCTTACTCCCACTATTTTAATGGGGCTACGGCTCACCCCCACTATTGTCGTAGGTGGTATGGCCTCCCTTACAATTAAAAAGTAAAAAAAAAAAAAAAAAATCTGCGGTGTTTGACAATCCTGGTCGATTCCTACCCGCGAGAGTGACGGGCTGCGTGCGTGTGTGTGTGTGTGTGTGTGTGTGTGTGTGTGTGTGTGTGTGTGTGTGTGTGTGTGTGTGTGTGTGTGTGTGTGTGTGTGTGTTCGCCAACGTGTGTGTGTTTGTGTATGCATGTGTCGGTGTGTGTGTGTGTGTGTGTGTGTGTGTGTGTGTGTGTGTGTGTGTGTGTGTGTGTGTGTGTGGAGGTAAATACTCGTTGATGCATGGGGATAATCTGTATCTGTTTTTCGAGAAGTAGTGTGCTTGGAATACAGAGTGTGTGTAAGTGTGAAGATTTTCGGTAGTGTAGTTCATGTTGAGTAACCCGGTCTGTCTGGTCGAACAAAGCCATCAACCGCAGCCAAGCAGTTACCCTTGCAAAAGTGTCCCGTGCAGTGAACCGATGTCCTCTTGCGGCAGACAGCCCATCGTTACAGTGAGGCGCGGGGAAATGTTTGGAGGTTTGAGTCCTGGATGGATGCCGCCTTTGCATCTCTCCCCCAGTTAACAGGGGCACAATAGTAGGCTCCACGTCGCCTTGTTATTTGGTTATCATGGTTACCACCTAGCGTTATCAATGGTTTCCTGGGTTACAGGAAGCCATTAGGATTGTCACTGAGTGTGGGGTCTCCTGAAGTGGAAAGGTGAATGAAAAGAGTTGACAGGAAGAATAAGAGAAATAGGAACAGATGATAGTAGAAACAGAAAGAGAATGATAAAGGTGAAGGAATAAGTAGGTAGCACTACATCAAGTGAGTGGATGATGGGCATCCCGACCTACCACCTCAGAAATGAAGTACGGATGAGATTTACGTCGGAAAAAAAAAAAAAAAAAAAGGCAACGATGACGACTACAAGGAACTCTGGAGAGAGCAACATCCACGCTCACCAACTGGTCCAAAGGCGGATTATTTGACTCTGCCTTGGGTCCATGACTTTGGATTGATTTCTCTTACAATCGAATTACGTCATTCTTGCCTAACCCTCAACACTTCCACCAACTTTGGTTCACATCAGATCAGAACAGAATGACTTAATTTGCCTAATGACTATGATATATTTTAACCTTTTCATACAATCTTGAACTTGTATATTATGTTTGTTCTCAGAATCACATTTCTTCATCTTTGTTTAGATCTGAACTTTTCGACAAACCTTGCCATGAGACTGCTTTATTTTGTGTACACATAGACGCATGAATGAAACTTTTACCTTGCCCAGTAACCTTGATCTTTGAGTGACTTCCTGAAACTGAAACCCTCGTTCTTGCCTGATCCTTTACAGCTCCACAAACATTCGTTCAAAGCAGATCGCTACCATTGGGTCGACCATGTCCTGTGGCCTTGGTTTTGACCTATCCCTGTGACCTTGACCTTTGACTGATTGTATTCTAACTTGTACAATTTTATTCTTGCCTTATCGTTAACCTTTCCACAAAGTTTGGTCCAAATCAGATGAGAATTGTGCAAGTTGACCTTGTCCTGTGACCCTGACCTTTGACCTGTTATTCTGAAGAACAGTAAATTTACTCCTTGGCTGACCTGCAACACTTCTACTGACGTTAACTTAAATGGTATAAAAACTGTTAAGAATTATTTTGTTAACACCCACCACAAGAGCCCAGCATTGATCTTGCCCTGTGACCATGAGCTCTGCTTGATTGTTCTCAGATTTAAGTCACTTCATTCTTGCCTTACCCATAAACTTTCCCCCAAACTTAATCTTTACTGAATTAAAATGATCTGTCTAAGTTGATTTTCTTTATTTTTTATGTGTGGATGTGATAGGAAGAGTTAGGAAAAACACACTGAGGTGGTTTGGCCATGTGGAGAAGATGGAGAGTGAGAGACTGACAAGGAGAGTGTATGTGAGTGAGGTGGAGGAGGGGAGAGGGATGAGGAGGCTGACGATGAGATGTAGGGATGGAATGGAGAGGTATATGAGAGAGGGGGGTGTGAGCTGGGAGCAGGGCAGTGAAATGGCGGAGGACAGGGCGACATGGAGGCGATTTGTTTGGGGCCACCCCTTACGGGATTAAGGCGTTTGGCAATGAATAGATAGATTGATTGATTTTTCTATGGCGAAGTTTGACCTAGCCATGTGACCTTAACAGTTAACCCATTGCAAAAAGAAAAAAAATAGGTATCATCATAAGGGGTCTCCCAACTCTTCACCAAATTTGATGAGAATCAGATGAAATTGTTTAAATTCTCTCCAGGAGCATACCCAGGTGGTCAGAGACAGGGGAAGCAAGACAGTACCAAGCCCTTGACTGCGGTGGTGGAAAGCCCTATTTCTACCCAATGTATACCTTTTAAATATCTCGAAATATCAAGTTAGGGAGTCAGTATGTGGGGGGAGGGGGGGGAAAGGGCTTGACTACTCTTTATTTATTTATTTATTTATTTTCATCGAGGTGGAGATGCACTTGGCAGGTTGGTGCTGATTGGCTGGATGCAACGTTACTTATAATCTCTTTACTCGTTAGCATTATTAATTGACGACATATATCTGAGGGGGAAATTTGGGTCAGTAAATGTTTGTTGTTCATGCATTCAGCCAGTCATCACTAACCTGTCAAGTGCATCTTCGCCTCAATAAAACAAAAACAAAAAATTGAGAGGAGGGCCCGGCCGTCCCAGCGTCTGCTATCACCTAAGTTAAATAAAATCACCTCTCGGGAGTAGGAATATAACAGCAGTCAGTGTGGTTAGGTAATGCAGAGTCTGTCTTTGCCTGTGTCTGACGGGAGAGTCGATGTCTTACCTTTTTTTTTTTTTATGCAAGAAAGAAGGAACCAAAGGCCAGGAGCCCGCAAACCGTTCCTTCCAAGAAAAAAATAACAATACAAATGAGAGTCAAATTCAAGTTCCGTTCATTTCGAGATGCCTGGACACACTGCGTTTGAAAGACTGGAGATCATAAGAAGTGGGATATGCAGACAGAGGGAGACAGTTCCTGAGCTAGATCTGTTAGTTTGGCGGTAGCGAGACCTAATTAACAATCGTACTGAGTTTCAAATGAAGTGTCTGTCTGTCGGTGAATCTATCTGCCTGTCTGTTTGCCTCTCTGTCGGTTTGTCTGTCTGAAGGGAAGGCCGTTTTCTTTCCAGAGCTGGATCTAAATATTTGGCGTTAACAGGACTTGATAATCACGTTCAGTATCAAACGAAATATTTCTGTGTGTCCGTGATTTGTCTGTTGTACGGTACGTGAGTTTTCTTACGTAAGCTGGGTCTGATTGTTTGGCGTTAAGAAGATTATGAAAGCAATCAGGCTGTCTTTAATGGATTATGTCTGTCTATCTGTCCGTGTGTCTGCCTGCCTATCTGTCTGTCTGTCTGTCTCTCTTAAGGAGAGCTTTCTTAATCTAAGGTGGATCTAATCGTCTGGCGTTAACAAGACTTAACAATCATGGTCAGTCTCATGAAATCAGCCTCTCTGTCCGTATGTCTGTCTGTCGCATTTTTTGTCTGTCTGTCTCTGTGTGTCTGTCTGTCTTACGGGAGAGGAGTTTCTTACCTAAACTGGGTGTAATCGCATGGCGTTAGCCTGACTAAACAGCAATCAGGTTGTATCTGTGTTGGAGTATGCCTGTCTGTCCAGGGGCGTCCGCAAGGTTTTTGTAAGGGAGGGCAAAATAAAAGAAATTATACTTATATGTGCGATTATAACATATCAAAATACACACACTCCAAATAGGCATAGTTATATACTTACATGAGTTAAATGACTTACATCAAATGCATAAAGTGACAGAATGCATGAATCGACTCAAATCACTCAACTATCCTTGGACAAGAACGGGAACACACTTTGGAATTCCAAGGTGGGCAACTGTCCCCCCTTACCCCCCCTCCGGACGCCTATGTGTCTGTCTGTCTGTCCGTGTGGCTGTTGCCTTTTCCTTACGGCAAATCTGGACCATCATCTTGGCTTAGTAAAGATGTCTTGTGGTAATGAAAATAAATTAACAAAACTAATAAAATCTCCTAAGGCATATACCTGCCTTTCTGCCAGTTTTCCTTTCTGTCTAGCTGTATGGCTATATGTCTGTCCTCTACTTCATCATAGTAGAAGGCAATGGACTCCGCATAATAAAATCGTTTAGTATTATTATAGAAAAAAAAACAGCAATAGATAATACACAGAACGTCTTTCCGTCTATCGGTGCTCCTACTTGCCATCTACTTGCAGTGGGGATGTGTTTGCATTACACTTGAATTACACCGCCAGGAGGGAGCAGGAATGAAACAGCAATGGCCGTGGTTCGATATGCACAGACTCATTTTGCCTGCTTATCTGTCAGTCTCTCTGTCTAACCTCTTTCGTATGGGAGGAAGTCTTCTTACCCACGATAAGCTAAATAAAAGCAACTCGATGCTAGAAATAATAAAACAGGCAACTATAGAACGTCGATATGTTGTTTGACTGTCTGTCCGCCTGTGTCTTTCTCTTTGTTTATCTGTCTGTCTGTCGTTCAGCTTAGTGATAGATTTAGTTTTCACCAAAGAGAAGAAAACGTCTGATAGTTGCAAAGTGAAGGCAGGAAAATATCACTCCCATTTCGACAGTATTTAAACCATGATTCTAAGACATGTTCTACTGCATATTTTTTTTCCTTTGCTTACCCCAGAAGGCATGAGGTGTGCTAATGATGTTTTGCATTATAGTCCTCAAGGTGACTTCTGTCCGACTCCATTATTCTGTCCTGATATCCAAGCAAGAGTGACTACAATAATACAGCAATATCTTAAATTTTCATCTAAAATTGATATCTCTCTCACTTGTTATTCTGTTACATAGTGTTGTTATCTTCCTGTGTAGTCAGAAAGATGTCACATGTATTTAGGCTACGTAAATCAGGTTCTTCAGCACGCCTAAGAGGAGTGCGATGTTTGATTCGTGAGGCGAAGGAGTGACCTACCTCTCCATCAAGGGAGATGATGGTGATTGAGGAATGGGGAAGGGAGGCGGAGGAGGAGGAGGAGGAGGAGGGAAGGCGGGTTTGGAGCTGCGTCCGAAAACCATGCCATTCTTTGTTCCCTTGGGCCCGGCGTCAAGTCCTGAACACTTTCTTTGTATCGAGACTGTACCTGGAGACGATACTTATCTTAGTTTTACGAACCCTTTCACATTAAACCCTTCTTATCATTATTTCAATTCCTAACATCCCAGCATAAAGTTCGCCCGTGATCTGGGAAATAATATGGCCTTCCCTTCCTGGCGACGATTTACAAACCACTCTACAGATGCTCGGACTACTTTCCTTGGCGTCTTCAACTATTTTCTTGTATCATCAGCCATTATTGCCAGTTCTCGAGTATTTGGTTGTTAAAACTGATCAGGTAGGTGGCTAAATTTCTGTTAAAATTCAGCGTCTCCATTACTCCTTGAATAATATGTTAAATTTTACCATTTCAGTAGCTTCCCTATATGTCTTGTGAAGGGTGTAAAGGGCAATTGTCAAAGCACTGTTTGTGTTTAGAAAATTCTCATATATCACTGAGTTTGTCACACTTGAAATGCTAAATTAATTATAATGTTTGTATCCTACTTACAGTGCTTTTCTTGACAAATTGTTATAAAGATTTTACTCATTAGTTTTCCATCTTCTGTCCATGCTAAATAGTCGAGGCACAGTTTACAACCATACTGTAGGTGTATACTGAAGGCTGTCGGTATCTCCTTGCCTTCGCCAAAGAAAGGCCTGCAGCTGTCTTTGGCTTCGCTATTGATTATTGGTAAAGAGAACGGTGAATTGTCCTAGTTTTGCCTATAAGGATTTGACTTCTTTTATTTTGAGTTTTGGAGTTTGAAGTTTGATGATATCTCTCACCGTTTTTGCGCGATGGGCCACACGAAAGCAATTCTGGCGTGACGCAAGATTTCGGTCATCTTCGGAAAGTTTTTTGGCTTATGGCACACACCAAAAGACCCATAACCATGTCGCTTTTGAATTTGTCGACATGTACTATTTTGCGTGATTCTCGGCACAAAATTCACACCGCAGAGACGGACAGACATGACCTTCGGATTATAGGAATAGATGCAAATATGTATGTATGTATTGCCTTGTCCTGTCCCTCTCTTTCATATTGACGGCTATTTTGGTGCTGTGCAGGTACGAGAGACTTTAATTTTTCTGTAGTACACTTCATGACTTTCTAAGCAGCTTTTGCATTTGGCGTATGTTGGCATCTTTTTTTGTTGGCATCTCTTGTGTTGGCATCTCTTTCCTGTTGGCATTGTTTTTAGTTGGCATCTCTTCTTTGTTGGCATCTTTTTTGTTGGCATCTCTTTTGTTGGCATCTATTTTGTTGGCATCTCTTTTGTTGGCATCTATTTTGTTGGCATCTCTTTTGTTGGCATCTTTTTTGTTGGCATCTTTTTTGTTGGCATCTCTTTTGTTGGCATCTTTTTTTGTTGGCATCTGCGTTGGCACTATTTTTTGTTGGCATCTTTTTTGTTGGCATCTTTTTTGTTGGCATCTTTTTTGTTGGCATCTTTTTTGTTGGCATCTTTTTTTGTTGGCATCTTTTTTGTTGGCATCTTTTTTGTTGGCATCTTTTTTGTTGGCATCTTTTTTTGTTGGCATCTGTGTTGGCACTATTTTTTGTTGGCATCTCTTTTTGTGTTGGCATCTTTTTTGTTGGCATCTCTTTTGTTGGCATCTTTTTTGTTGGCATTATTTTTTGTTGGCATCTTTTTTTTGTTGTCATCTGTGTTGGCATTATTATTTGTTGGCATCTTTTTTGTTGGCATTATTTTGTTGGCATCTCTTTTGTTGGCATCTTATTTGTTGGCATCTTTTTTTTGTTGGCATCTGTGTTGGCATTATTATGTGTTGGCATCTTTTTTGTTGGCATCTTTTTTTTGTTGGCATCTTTTTTGTTGGCATCTTTTTTTGTTGGGATATTTTTTGTTGGCATCTTTTTTTGTTGGCATATTTTTTGTTGGCATATTTTTTTGTTGGCATATTTTTTGTTGGCATCTCTTTTTTGTTGGCATATTTTTTGTTGGCATCTTTTTTGTTGGCATCTTTTTCGTTGGCATCTCTTACTGTTTGTGCCTGAAGCCCCTGACAACGGCTCTTCTGGCACCAAGCAGGGACGTAGATGCCGTTTCTTTTCATATAGTTATTTATTTTGAGGGGGACTACGGGACACTCCAAGGGGTCCGTAAAATCTTTGCCTCTCGAGCTTTTCTCTCTATATCTCACTGTTTATCAATGACGCTCCACACAAGCTTCGCGTTACAGACGGACGGACGCAAACTTCGGAACGGAGAGAGAGAGAGAGAGAGACAGAGCGAGACAGACAGACAGACAGAGAATATCTATGTGTCTGAATATTTATAAACAGCAGTCACTTAATGTAGCCATCGTGTGCTTCCAGCGAGCCCCACTCCACTGTATTTTGGTAAGTACAAAACCACGGCAGAAGACGATAGTGGTAGATATAACAAGAACTGAAACAGACGAGAAGGCAGTCAGTATTTCATCAGTGAGAGACGTAGTGAAAACTGGAGAAAGAGAGACAAATCCAGTGGCAGGCATGACGAGGACGGGGAGTTAGAGGCAGATCGAGCAGATGGAGAAGTGAGACAGTAAGACTCTCAATGTGATCCAGGATGATACAGATGATAGAAGAGGACTGGGAGTTGGGAGAAAGATAACTGTGCGACTGAGAGGGAGAGAGAGAGAGAGAGAGAGAGAGAGAGAGAGAGACAGACCATAAATATAACGATGCTGCGAGTGATGAAGATAGTAAACGGGGTAAGAGAGCAACATAATGCTGTAATAAACGTGGCAACACCGGGGATAAGTTAGGCGTTACCAGGGCAGTGATGGCGGGTGTGGGCAGTGGTGGTGGAGATGAGGGGGAGGGGTGATGGAGATTGAGGATGTGGTGGTGAGGGAGGGGGACAGTGGAATAGAGGGAGACATGAACGAAGTGGTGGGGAAATGTGGTGGTGTTAGGTGTGGTGAAAGCTGTGGTGATGGTGGTGATAGTGGTGGATGAAGGTGATGGCAAGGGAGCGTTGTGGTGATAGTGGTGATAGAGGTCTTGCTTGTAGAGGATAGGTAAATGAATAGTGAGGGAAGCAGTGTGGAGACAAGGGTGGTGTTGGAGCAGGTGGTGGTGATGGTGGTGGTGAGGCTGTGGGTGATCTGAGTTAGTGTGGTTAAAGGTGATGTAAGCAGCCACGACGACGATAATAACGGTAATGGAGGTAAAAATTCTATCGATCTCTCAATATTCCTAAGCTTTTTCCCCCCAAGGGCGTAGCCGAGACAAGACGACACACTCACCAAATTACTCATCCATACACATTTACTCGTATTTTAGCCTCTGAGGGGAGAAGGGACCGCTCCACGCCGCACGAGGGTCAACTGCGCAGCTGGTTTACCCCTGCCACATTATAATGGACCCATCCCATCCCCGCACCTGACCTGATGAACTGATCAGACCAGATGCGGAAGAACATCCAGTGGGATCCGCGTCACCATTGATGCATTCACAATTTCTCTCTATTCATCCGTATCAGGCGCAGCCACTCTTCCTTGCTCTACAGACATCCTTTTCGCATCTAACACTCTCTTCACACTGTCCATGCATCCTATTTGTGGTCCTCCTCTCAGCCTTACATCTCTCGCATCTGATCCAGTTATCTTTTTCACCAATCACTCTTCATTCATTCTCTGCAGGTACCCAAGCTGCCGCAACACTTTCTGCCCAACTCGATCAGCCATCTCTCACACAACTCCAGTTCTCTTTAGCACTTCATCATTTCTCACTCGATCCATACGCGTCACTCCACAGCCATCAATACACTGTCCCATAACGCATCATGTCAGGGGTGGCCTTAAAACCGCCTCCAAGCGTTCCAGTCCCAGCTCAGTGACGATCTCGCTTCCCTTAGCACATCATTCTCCCTGACATCCCTAATGGTAGTAATAACGATTTGACCATCTGAAGATCACGAAGGAAGGGGAATGTGAACAATACCTGTTATATGTCTCACAGGAAACTCCATCGATATCTCAATGACTAACACAAATAAAGCTCGTCTCTTTTCATCGAACTAAAATCGCTAAATCGTTTCAGCTCAGTTGATGGCCAAGTGTAGCCAGACTGGAGGATAAATGAGACGGGTAACGAAAAGACTTATTCCAATATTATAGCTTATGCCCCACGAATTTCTTTTACCCACGTCTCTGTATTTAAGTTATGAGAGTGACTTACCTTGACCAGATGAAAACAAACAGGCTGTGTATCCATTCATCTATCTATCTATCTATAGCCCTACTCCCTAATGCCGCAAAGGGTGGCTGCAGACAAAACACCTCCAAGTCGCTCTGTCACCCACCATATGATGACTGCCCTCCCCCTAACTCACTCCCCCCCTCCCTCATATTCAACTCCATCTCTCCACCTCATCCTCGGTCTCCCCCTCCCTCTCCCTCCCTCCACTTCACCTACATACACCCTCTTAGTCAGTCTTTCATTCTCCATTCTCTCCACATGTCCATTCACCCCCTCACTATTAATTTGTCATGGATTTTATATTTATTTCTGCCAGACCATTCATGTTTATAAGCTTAGGAAGGACTGGTCTTGGTGATGTTAGCCTCTTCACTCCAGTTACGTATAAGCCACGTTTGCTCCATCTTACAGACGATTTTGTTTAGAAGTTTCTGATGGTGGAGGATTTAAAGCTAAGTCCCTAATTCGTAGTCTCCCGTAAGCTGAGAAAAATCGTCTGGAAATAGCATGATTAAAGTCCGTCCAGGGGCTGCGAGTGTTAGTGTAGGTTGTGGCATTAAGGGGTGGTAATGGAGAGAGAGGAGGGGCGATACTAGCAGTGGTGTGGGGGTCGGAACACACCTTCAAACGCACCCGCTGTCAAGTCGTAAATTGTACCCCACCTTACCTGCTCGCCCTGGATGTGTGTGTGTGTGTGTGTGTGTGTGTGTGTGTGTGTGTGTGAGAGAGAGAGGGAGAGAATGTGTGTGTGAGAATGTATGCGTGTGTGTGTGTGTGTGTGTGTGTGTGTGTGTGTGTGTGTGTGTGTGTGTGTGAGAGAGAGAGAGAGAGACAGAGAGGGAGGCGGGAAGGAAGTGACAGAGATCAAAGTGAAGAAGACAATGGCGAAGAATGAACACAATAAGCTGTATGGAGTATGGCTGCTGTTGCTCTTAAAAATAACATTACTGGATACGAAGCGAATGAACATACTCTTCCATCCACAAAACCGCTGCCTCACTCCCACCTCCGTAACTCATATACCTCACTGTTTCTAGGGCTTATACCTCACTGATTCTGAGGTTTGCATTCCCGTAGATTCCAGAAACATTGTTGTACCTTTTCTTTAACGAGTTATTTGATTATTCTCTCTCTCTCTCTCTCTCTCTCTCTCTCTCTCTCTCTCTCTCTCTCTCTCTCTCTCTCTCTCTCTCTCTCAAAGAAAGTTGTGGAATACAGGAAAAAGGGAGCTTCAGCATGCAGTACACGGGGATCACGTCCAGATGCACCCAGGATTGCAACAACTAGCTAATATAAAGATCGACAGTGGCTACATGCAGGGAAATATTGCCTTGTTATATGCAGAAATAAAAAGGCGAGAGAGAGGCAATGGAGAGCATCACAGGGTCGACAATACAGGATTTATTTTTCGTGTCACACAAGCTGGGGACGAGGCGGATGGTAAAAGATGCAGACGGACGGGCCGAGATATGAAAAGTAAATAGCAGGGACAACACTTAAAGGGGTGGAGTGTAAAGCTGACGAAGCAGAGGAGGAAGAGTGAGGATGAACCAGAGGGGTGAGCATAAAGGGTGAGGGGGGATGGGTGGGTGAGGGAGCGTAAGGAGGGGCTGAAAAAGAAAAATGAGGACGAGACACGGGTATAGGACAATGAAACCAGTACAGTATGCGTGAGACGAGAGGGTGAGGGAGGTGAAGGTGAGGGGGAAGGAAGGATGGAGGGCGTAGTGGGTGGGTGAGGCAGGGAGGCGGGTTAGGAAGGGGAGAGGGTAGGACGCAGGAGTCTGAGTTCCAGAAATTCACTAGCACTTATTCCTTAGTGATTCATTTTGCTTATGAAAGTTCAGTATGTTCATGTGTATCATTTATGAGTTTTCTTCGAATTACTTTGCTTAAGTATTATATAAGTGTATATTCCCCTGACAAACTGAAATAAACAGGTGAAGACTGTGCTGGGGACTCTTGTTAACACCAGAGTCAGTAAATAGTAATAGAGGTAATTGTAACCCCAAGTTCATCTGCAGGTGAAATCTACCCTTCTGAACTCCGCCATCCTCCTGTCGAAAAACTGGTAGAGGATAGAGGGTCTTTTGTATCACCTGGCAGTTCCACCGCCCCATCCTATCGGTGCCATCACTAGAAGGCGTCCCTCTCCAACACTTCAGGCAGTCTACAGGATCGGAAAGTAAAGCGGGCAATGACAGGAGGACAGAACCAAGCCAGACGAACCAGGAGGGCAGACGAGGCAAGGTCAAAGAGAGGCAGATAAAGAGGGGCGGTTGGGGCGGGATATTGCTGCTGATTGCATTCATCTCTCTTAATTCGTTGCACTGACAGACACAGCTGCCTGCCTGCCTGCGTGTGTGTGTGTGTGTGTGTGTGTGTGTGTGTGTGTGTGTGTGTGTGTGTGTGTGTGTGTGTGGAGATCTAGAAACATACAGCAGAAGTTAAGATGCAGTACAGAAAGTAAGTCACTAACGAAGAGGCGTGACAAAATTTCCAAAGCTACTTAGAGCACAACCTTTAGTACAACAGCATTTTACGTTCCCGTCTGATGTTGTACTGGACCAGAATGTTGTCTCCTACTGTCGTTTCCCTTATTTCTTGCGTTCATCCCTCGTCTGTTATACATATGCGTGTTTACTGCATCCTTGGGTGGGAAAAAGAGATTGAGATGATGATGATGATGATGATGATGATGATGATAATGAAGAATATTATGATGATGAAGAAGATTTTGATGATGATGATGAGTGAGGCCCCAAGGGTGAGAAAATTAGACTTTCAAGGGTGGTGGTGTGGGCCAGGATCCAAGGCCCTATTCTCGTCAGTACGGGAGCTTCCTAACACCTTTTCCTAAGCAACTTATTTTCTATTACACCATACCTTCCTTCGTCGTGTTACATAAATCATTGTAATATCGTCACACTCTGCATCAGTAACGTACAAAGGGATATTAACCAGCCATATACAAAAATAATTCGCTAAGGAAGAGGTGTTAGGGAGCCTCCTTAACCACGAGAATACAAACCTAAGACGCGACTGATATGAATGAATTTAGGTGTGCTTTGCTGTAGCCGATTCCATTCAGACAGAGACAGAGACAAACAGACAGAGACAGAGACAGACAGACATACAGACTGATATGAATGAATTTACGAAGTTGTGTTCTGCTACATGCTATTCCAGACAGACAGAGACAGAGACAGACAGACAGACAGAGACAGACAAACAGACAGAGACAGACAGAGACAGAGACGGACAGACAACACAACTATCCAGTCTGTTCCCGATGCCCATCAGTCATCCTAAGTAGAACAAACTGGGACACACATATCACCACATGGAAATATTATCCACGTCTTGACTGACTACATGCTAGGAGTTTGTTATTCAGATCTGGTGTGTTTGTAAAGGCAGTAGACAGTGTGTGTGTGTGTGTGTGTGTGTGTGTGTGTGTGTGTGTGTGTGTGTGTGTGTGTGTGTTTTATTTTGCAAGAAAAAAGGAACCAAAGGCCAGGAGCCCGCAAGATTGTTCCCATCAAGAAAAAAAAAAATGAAATAAAACAAGATAACAGAGAGCCAGATTCAAGATCCGTTCATTTCCAGATGCCTGGACACGGTGCGTTTGAAAGACTGGAGGTCATAGGCAGTAGGAAATACAGACAGAGGGAGACAGTTCCAGAGTTGACGTGGTGGGTCTCGTGTTAATTCAGCTATGAATGCTTTGGCGAATTTCGTGTCCAGAAATTTTTCATGCCCCGCCAGAGATCGGTGTAGCGTCCTTTTCAACAGCATACTAAGAGTCTTCCATCTGACAACCATGTTTACAAAGAAGGTTGTCGCCTGTTCTGAAAATGAACACCAAATGATGAGGAAAACATGAAAAAAAAAAATACTTTACTCTTTTATTTCAACTGGACCCAGATTTTCGTCCTTTTGTAGCTTATTCCTCGTAACTCTGTGGCAGAATAATGCAGTACTTTAGCTCTATATCCTTGCCATAGCACTTGTTTCTGGCTAGCAGCTTATTGCAGCGCTAATCATTGTTACAAACTGAGCATTCTAGACGGAAAGCGAACGGTTTTAGCTCAAGTTAGAATAAAAAGGAGTGCGAGAAGCGATGACCGACACGGAAGGGAAGTCCCAGTGGACGCGGGTTCGAATCTTGGGAGAGGAGGAGTTTAAGGATGTGAATTGCGTTTAAAGTAGATTTTACTCATCTGTCAAAGACCCGCCATGTTCTAAAAACACACCCACTAAAACCAACCCACCAGTCCTATATGAGACAACCCTAGCAATACTAGCTTGTATTCGTTACGGACGGTGGGTGTTAGTGCCCAAGTGGTGACATGTGGAGGTGTATGGTACATAGGAGGACTTCTGGGCCTTAGGGCACGGGCTGTGAAACCTGTGCCCAGAGTTAGACACATTAAGAAAAAAAAAATAGATGCAGGATCATGAGGAGGGGGGGGGGTCGCTGAAGTTTAGGGGAGTGAAGCGCCCATCATCCGAAAAACAGCGCGTGACTGATTCCATGGCCATTCCAGACGCCCTTGTATCTGAAAGCTTATGGTATGAACTTTCCAGGGTTTTCGTTACGAGTAGTCTAAGCTGTCTGGCAAGGGCACGAAAATAAGGGATGCCGGTGGCTCAATCGGTAGAGAGGTGGCCTGCGGTCCTACCGGACCCAGGTTCAAACCCCCGCTGGGGCAGGGAACAGTTTAAGGATTTGAATTTCATGTAAAGCAGACTTTACCGATCTACCGGAAGACCCGCCGACATGTAAAAATACCCCCGCTAATACCAATACACCAGTCCTGTATGAGACAGCCCTAGCATGTATTCAGTATGGACGGTTGGTGTTAGCGCCGAAGTGGTGACATGTAGAGGTGTGTGGTATGTAGGAGGACTAATGGGCCTTGGCGCAGGCTGTGAAGCCTATGCCCGGAGTCGAGCACATAAAAAAAAAAAAAATGTCGGTTATATTTAGGTGATGGGAGAATTTTCTGACTTGGGGGCCTTCGTTAACCCGTGCCCCAACTGACGTCTCCCCAAGAGAATATAGCAAGTGAAAAGCAAGAATGGAAATTTTAAAAGCGTCCTTGAGCTGAATGGCCTTAATTTCGCCGTGGAACCCTTCTGAGTTTCCAAAGAGTTGCATGTCCTTGTGGAAAGTAATTACAAACTCAGAACTGTGTGTGTGTGTGCATGTGTGTGTGTGTGTGTGTGTGTGTGTGTGTGTGTGTGTGAGAGAGAGAGAGAGAGAGAGAGAGAGACCCAACCCTCCCGACACATGCATATTCACTGTCTTCCACAATTCCTGGAGGGGCCTTTTCTCCGTCTCTGCTAAGGCGTTTTTTCTGCCATTTCCAAAACGTTCTTAGAATTACCTGTTTCCTCTAACTTCCTGACCTTTTGAAGACGGCATACAGTGCTGGCGTGGGTGATTCTATCTGTGCCTATGACAGTTCTTCCTAGTACCTCTCATTCTACTAACATCCCAACATATCCCATCCTGGCGACCAACCAGTAGTCTCTTGTGGAGGTGTCGTGCCATATACAGCATGACACCTCCACAGTGTCATGCTGCATATGTTACGCAGACTCACATTCAAGAGTAGCTGCAAAGAACCAGTGTGAAGGATGCCATTAAATGTGCTGTGTACTGGAGTGTCACTGTGCATCTTTTTTCAGTTACCAGAAAAGAGTATAAACGAATGGTTCTTAATTCTCACATTTAATTCAGGGAGAAAAGTTGAGTCATATGACGGAATTAATAGGGAAGGAGGGGGGCGTGGAGATGTGGGCCACCGGTGAAACAGGAGGGCGCAACTCAAACAAGGTAAAGAATCACTGATCTAAAACCATCACTTAAATATTACCTACGTTAAACCTCCAGACAGGGCTGCTGCAACATCTTCGGAACCCTTAGCCAACCCATCACTTATCTAACACGGTAACCCAGCACCTTTACCCTCCCAGCCTCTCTAGCCAATTACTTATCTGATACGGTAACCTAACACGTCTACCTTCCCAGCTTCCCTAACCAGATCAGTACACCATCCTAGAATACAATTGTACAAGTCTCGCGGGATCTGCCTGCCACACGACCATCCATTTCCCATCCGACACGGCTCGTCAGGAAAAGTGGTTCTAAATGGTTCTCAGTGCTCCTTACCTTATTGCCTGCCTTCGGGGATCACATGGGTGTCTCCTTCAGGTTTTTATCTGAGGGTCCACGTACTCCATTGTCATTAAACTGTCCCTCCAGCGTCTTCTCCTCTACGATCCTCGGTAACTTTCACGGTTTTCTTATTGTCTCTGATCCCACAATTCCAGAGCAGGATGGTACCAGTGTGTTTTTATTTTTGTGTTCTGGAAGTAATTACAGTAACTCTCTCTCTCTTCAGTCTTCCATCTCTCCTCTCAGTGTCTTCCCTTCCACGCGAGGTGCTGTTTATATATTCACTCTTTTCTCTCTTTCTCTCACAGCACACGATACCTGCACACTATGTTGAGTTTCTTGACCTGGGAAAATGTGTTCATCTTGATTTTAACGTCATTTTTTTTTACAATATGCCCTGAAGATGCTGTTATATTAAATTTTCTCTGTGTGTATTGATTCGCACAGTTTAACTCCCAGGTAAGTGTTTTCTTATTTTTGCTTCACCTTTCCTTCATGTTCACCCAAGGCTCCCTGTCTCTGTTTATATTTGTCTGTCTCTACTTGTCACTGTCTCCCTGCCTCTCCTTCATTTGTCTCTACCGCACGTTGTCCGTCACTCTCTCTCTTCATGTCTTACCGTGTTTATAGCCAGTGTTCCCGTCGATTAAGGGGGCTCCCTAACACCTCTTCCTTAGCGATTTATTTTTGGATACGGCTGGTTAAAATACACTTGTATGTTATTTAAACCGTAATCAGTAGTATTGGAATTATTTAAAGGACACAGAAGAGGATAGTAAGGAGTAATAAGCAGAATAAATCGCTTAGGAGGAGGTGTTAGGGAGATTCCATAACCGACGAGAATACAAGCCTATATCTGTCGTGTATGGTATTTGTATATGATGCTGCGTCTCAGTACCAAAATATCTACGTCTCTCTCTCTCTCTCTCTCTCTCTCTCTCTCTCTCTCTCTCTCTCTCTCTCTCTCTCTCTCAAGTGTAGTGTCCTTAAGTTACTCATACACTAAGGGCACAAACGTCTCCATCCATATATATCCTCTCTCTCTCTCTCTCTCTCTCTCTCTCTCTCTCTCAAGTTACAAAGGCCACAAGCATCTCATCTATATAATACCCCACGTACTTAGCCTCCAATTAATGGCAGTACAGATTGGGACACTCCAAATTAATGAACAACGGGAGACAATTAAATTCCGAATAATTGGGTTGCCGGATAATTGAATTTCCGATAATTTCACCCTTGTTAACTAATGTCCGCATAACGAAAAAATAAATAAGTTGATAATCCTAAAAGCGTAACGTTGGGCTTTCACTCTATGTACGTTGATGGATGTAGTTCTGTGGTGTTCTCTGTAATTGACGGTGTTGTAAATTAGTTTCTGGTGATTCTTGATTTACATGTCAGTTATTGACTCTTTCATGCTCCCGTGTCATATCTGTCCATTCAGCGTGTTGCACTTTCCACTTAACTCCTGTCACTTAGGTCACTTTTTTAAAAATATATTTTGGTCTTGGTATCTTGGTATTTCCAGACGATTTCATTAAGGCAAGAAAGACAAAACTACTAAGTTGGAGTAGGTGCAGTACATAATTTTCATGAACCCCATCCCTGTCAGGGTGCTGTCCTTAGCTGAGTAAAATGATTTTGCAGCAGACAGAAGAATTATCAGCATACACCGGTTTGAGTTATTATACAGCTTGAAAAGCTTCATCTCGGTATTGATACGTAGATAGATGGACAAAAGGGTAGATAAATTGAATATACATATGGTATATAAATGTTTATTATATATACGGTATGTATTTATTATATGTATTTGCATATAGTTTATATCTATCTATCTATCTATCTATCTATCTATCTATCTATATATATATATATATATATATATATATATATATATATATATATATATGGAGCCTCTGTGGTACAGTGGTAGAGTGTGCGTTTCGTACACGGGTGAACCAGGGTTCACGCCCCGCCAGGGTAATAAACTTTGGGAGTGTTCACCCGGCCACGTACTGCATTGGCGTACACAAAGAGTGCTGTTGTTGAGCCAGTATCGCTTACTGTAAAGTATGCTTGCACCCAGTCGGCATGCGCGGGCCGATTACACTTGGTTCACAGACTACACACACATCCAAAGCCACTCCAACACTACAATTACACTTACAAGCACATCTCACCCTACATACAATCTCTACCAAACAGCCTAAGCCACTTGGTAGAGATACATTGGCTGTATCGTCCCGACTTCGGTCGGGATAGGCCGGTCCTGCGGTGGACACTCAAACGGATGATGATGATGATGATGGTATATATATTTAGATTTTTCTTTGCTAGTTTTCCTTTATCTTAATAAGTTTCTGTAATATTCGCCTTTTTTGTTTCCTAATGATACTCTCTGCCAGATGTTTTTTCTGTTTCGTCAGGGGAGTATCATCGTTAACACTGATAGCTTTCCGTTTCGTTCTAACAGCATTCGGTGAATATTTCTTTACTAAGTGGTCATTATTATCGTTAGTGATGCTGGTATGCTTTTCTTTTGTAATATTTTGTGGCCTTCTTTTCCTTATTTTCTTGAAATTTTAATCAAGCCGATAATATTAATAGTACGCTGTGTTTCTCCATAACAGTACTTCCGTATCTGCCACTCACCAGAAACTTCTCCATAAGCACTGTACCGCATCGTTGTGTTCCGTAGCTAAGTGGTACATTTACACCTAACGCTAATGAGGTCCAGCCTTTATAAGTTTAGCGAACCTAGTGGCGGAATTAGTAACGGAGACATTGATCTTAAAACACAAGCTCGTCTCCCTTTCTTAACTTGGCTCGTTACTGAGGAAAGGCGAAGGAAGAGGAACTGTAGAACATTCCCTTATCATTTTTTCTTTCTGAAATAAAATAAAAAGGAATATTACTAGGCCAGGGACTCAATCGTCATGTTAGTGGTGTGGGTCGTGGAGTATGGTACAGACCAAACGCAATCGCTTAGAGGTTATTTTTGTCCAGGATGCACCTTCACGGGATGTGGTGGGAGGCATTGGAGGCAGGCAGGCAGATAGATAGATAGATAGACAGATAGATATAGATAGATAGATAGGCAGACAAATATATGTATAGAAAGGTAGATAGATAGATACATACATATAGACAGATAGACAGACAGACAAGTAAATAGAAAGATAGATAGATAGACAGAGAGACAGGTATTGAGAGACAGGCAAACATACTGACAGACAGATAGATAGATAGATAGATAGATATACTGTAGACAGGCAGACAAGCATTTATAGAGACATAGATTGATAAAGATAGGGAGATATATAGATAGACAGATAGATGGATAATAGGTAGGTAATGGATAGATAAAGATAGATAGATAAAGATAGATAAAGAGATAAAAAGGGATACCAAAATACAGATATTCCGACTGTATAGAGAGAGAGATACATAGACCCGTATTCTTGTCGTTGAGGAAGCTCCCTAACACCATTTCCTAAGCAACTTATTTTCGTTATCATATTTTATTGTCCTATTCTCATATATATACATCCTTGAGACATCGCCATACTCTGCATAAACAGCTTACAAAAGGATATTAACCAGTCATATCCAAAACTAAATCGCTAAGGAAGAGGTGTTAGGGAGTTTCCTTAACGGCATCTAAGCATCCAGACAGACAGGAATACACAGACATCCATACGGTGAGGGGATGGTACAGAATCTCACGTATCCTTAAATAGATACATAGATAGATAGATATACAGGCCGGCAGACAGATAGATAGATATACAGATAGATATACAGACAGACAGGCAGATAGATAGACAAGAGCGATAGATGTGTCGGTCGTGAGGAAGCAGCAAAATTCCTTAGTTTGTTGGCATGAATGAATGGATAATTAGACACGCAGAGAGAGAGACAGACAGACAGACAGACAGACAGATGGAAGTATACAGAGACAGACATACATAGAGAGACAGACAGACAGAGAGACAGAGAGAGGTGGAAATAAACAGAGACAGACATACACCGAGAGACAGACAGAGACCACGATATTCAGATCAGGAGGAAAATGCCACCTAGTCACTCAATTCCTTGGCCAGGGTGATAGATAAGGAGGTAAACAGACAGACTGATGCATAAATAGATTACTAATTACAGGTAGACAGAAAGGTAGATAAAAAAATGCAAAATTAGGCTACAAAGTCACTCTGTGTTACGTGGCTGGATGTGGAAGGAATACACTCATATGCGGAATCCAACCTTTGGTAACGACTGCCAGCACGGGATTAGGTCGGTAATAAGGGGCTCAGTATTGTGTATAGTGCATCATTTTAAGGGTATAGTGGCTGCAGGAGGGGTAGCTGAGGGACCTGCTAGAAGGGGAATCTGTATAAGGGGGAGGTATTTCAAAGGGAGAGCTGTAAAAGACCCTGAGGGGGCATCTAAAGTGGCCAGGAATAAGGGGAGTGTTTATGAGTGAGACATAGGGGGACATCTAGAGGGACAAGTATAAGTGAGACATCTAGGGGGGACAAGTATAAGGGGGACACTTATAAATAGGACATCTAGGGGAGATGAGTATAAGGGGGACATTTATAAAGAGAATATTCAGGGGGACAGGTATTAGGGAGTCATTTATAAACGGGACAATTAAGGGAGTTGTAATAGGCTGGACACTTGCAATGGGGACATCTGGGGGACAGGTGAGGATAAGGGATAGGCCTACAAGTATAAGGGGACATCTAGGAGGACAGATCTAAGTGAAAAGGACATCTACAGGGACCGATATAAGGGGAATTGTAAAGGGAAAATCTAGGAGGCAGATATAAAGCATTCTTGCCTCTTTCACTGATGTCTTTACTGTACTTTACTCTTGCTGTCTCCACGCTTTTATTTTTAATCTTTGAGGAAAGGTATACTAACGAAGACAGCAATATAGAGGTACGGAACATCGGCATTAAATTACTCCAAAATATCTCCCTAGAGTTAAACGGACCAGCTGTCAGATGGAAGCAATATAGACAAATACGTACCCGGCCTGAAATCGACAACCCCTTCACTTGAGGGAAAATAAGCGTAGTTTATTCCCATCGAAATTGTTAATCCTTCACAACGACGTCTTGTCTCAGTTTTGCCGCCTCCACACGATTGTATTCACCTACAGAATGATCTCACGCTGTAAAAATGACAGTGAAGGCTGTATCTAATCCCTCCATTCCCAAAACAACCAAGCATACTCAAATTCAGTGATAATAACACAAATATACATCACCATCTTTAAGACGTAAGGTGGACGCTAAATTGTCCACTTGCGATCTTTGGCCAATAAGGGGGTTTGCATTATCGACTTTGATCATTTTCGTGGTACCAGCTCCAACTTAACCCCATCACTGATACGATATTTTCCATTTTGATACCTTTGCACGATTTTTGAGAGAGAGAGAGATTTTGGAAGCTATACTTTAGAGTTAAATCTCACTTACCTCTTCCTCATTAGACTTTCCTTCCTAAATTTGAGTACTGCAGTTTAGTTGAGGTTTGATTAAAGTGATAAATACGTAATAGAGCTGAGGGAGCTAAGAAAGACTCCAATATTGACTTCAGTACAGCAAGGCCTTTTCTGATTCTCCTACTGTTTTCTCCCTGACCAAGAGGGTGTATGTAGGTGAAGTGGAGGGAGGAAGAGGGAGGGGGAGACCGAGGATGAGGTGGAGGGATGATGTTGAGAGGTATATGAGGGAGGGGAGAGTGAGTTGGGGGGAGGGCAGTCAAATGGTGGATGACAGAGCGACTTGGAGGCGTTTTGTCCGCGGCCACCCTTTGCGGGATTAGGGCGTCCGGCTGTAGATAGATAGATAGATTTTTTCCAGTTTAAGATTTCTGTCATTGTAATGGGGCAAGAAACAGTCCCAATCAACCACAAAATTATCAGTGTCCTTCCTGCATTACTCCTTCAAGTACAGATGATTTTACTCACCTCAGAAAAGTCCTCTCCTATACTCTTCTCACTCTAACTTGGCCTAAAACTGCCATCTCTCCATCACGTATGCTGAGATATAACAATGGATTAGCGCTAGAATATGGTGCTAGTCACGAAGCAGTGCTATGGGGAGGGAGTAGAGTCACGGTATTGCCTTTGCCTCTGCGCCACATAAAATAAACTACAAGAGGACGCAAATCTGAGCCAAGTTAAGGTGGAAAGAGTATCGTAAATGTGTTAGAAACTGTGTCCATAATCCGTATTCTTGTCGGTTAATAAAGCCTCCAAACACCTCTTCCTAACCGATTTATTTTTTGCTACGGCTACGTAATGTCAATCTTAATATTACTGATGGTAAGGATGGTGGTATTTGAATGATTAAAGGAAAGTGAAATGGTGGGGGACAGGGCGACATGGAGGCGATTTGTTTGTCGCCACCCCTTACGGAATTAAGGTGTCTGGCAATAGATAGATAGATAGATATTATTGATGGTAAGAATGGTGGTATTTGAATGATTTGACACAGAAGAGAATAATAAGGAATAATAAGCAAAATAAATCGTTTAAGAAGAGGTGTTAGGGAGCAGCTCTTCATTACCAGTTTACTTCCGCATATAACCCCATAATACTCTTTTTTTTTTTTTTAATGTAATCTGTGTCCATGGCAAAAATATATGCGACTAACAAGAGTATATCAACATGTAATATACAAAATAAATCGCTAAGGAAGAGGTGCTAGGGAGCTTTCTATACCTATGTTAATAAAGCCTCAAGATCACCTCAGCCCAGTGACATCATTTGAGTCTGTTCTTGTAGTGGTTAGGTGATTTTTATCCAACTCTGATAGTTCCGGAGGTATAAGGGCGGCAAGGAAGAGAGGAGAAGAGAAGAGAAGAGGAAGAAGGAAGTGGAGGAGGACAGGTGTTGAAAAAGAGGGAAAAGTAGGATAAAGAAGAGGAAGGTTGGTGCAAAGGAAAAGGGGAGAAGATGTAAATGGGAAGAGGATAAGTTTAAGTAAGAAGAGTAAGTGGAGAGAGAGGATGACAGGCGATGAAGATGATGGATGAGCAAAGAGACGAAGATGACGGAGGAGAATGAGAGGTGAGGAAGATGAGGGAAGAAGAAGACAGAGGAAGAAGGGAGAAGAAGAAAGATGAGGTAGAAAGGGAAGAAGAAACGAGGTGAATATAGAAAAGATTAAAGTTAATATGTTGTGTGCGATCAGAGAATATGCGATATGCTGGAAACACACACACACACACACACACACACACACACACATAGTAGCTTCACCCTAGTACGAGTGAGGATGTTGAGTGGTGAACGACGCGCAGTATATTTTAAAGGATATCGGAGTAGACAGTACAGCCAAAGACAAATGTTCCTGTAAAATTCCACTGTGCCTACTTCACAGTCAGAGCATGTCCACTACTTTCCTCATGAATGCATCCTGTAAAAGAGCATTACCTATGAACAGAGAAATATCCAAGCCCTCCCAGCTTAGGAAGATTAACAGGCAAAGGAAACAGAGTGAAAATGAGGTGAACTTTTCCGGACTGTACACTGACCACAAAAAATAGACTACCCAGATGCTTTAACATTTTGAGACAGAGGGCTATGAACGATGAAACACTGTACTGCATGTTGTGTTGCAGGTCCAGTATATTCTTCACTAATTTGTCACTTAATTTTTCATTCAGAGGACGTAACTTTCTTCTTCCTCTCTCCGATTATAGCCAGTTCAAGGGAGTTTTTTTTTCTGTTTTATTTTTACAGATGTTGGGTACAGCCTTCACTAATCGTTCACAACTAAGACGCTCATATGACCTGCCTATAACCATCTGGAAATCGTAGCAACACAAAAAATACACTATCGTAGTAATGGAGCTGTTGTTATTGTTTTTGTTGTGGCCCCAGACTCATTGAAACGTAATCCACGTACTGGTTTAAGTGCCCTTCTCTTACAGTCCACCGTCATCCTTTGGGGGGATAGGGGTGGGAAAAGAGAGAGGTTTTTATAGCCGGGCAGTGGAGCCACCCTGTTATATTGGTGCCACCGCGTGAAGGCGTCCCTCACCAGTACCATGATGGAGTTAAAGTAGCGAGACACGATTCAACAGAACGAGAATGAACACTTGAGTAAAGGTTATTGGGGAAGTGTGTGGGTGGCAGTGTGAAATACTGTATAGCGCATGATAACTAACTTTCAATTCAATTCTTTCAACAACAACTTGAGTTTTTTCGGCTTGGGGGAGACTAATCAAGGTGGAATGTGACAGTACAGCCTTCACTAACCCCTTCAGAACCAGGACGCCCACTGAACCTGAAAATATTAGTCTGAGGATGGGAAGAAACGTAAAAATTAACCTTAAAAAATGAGTTTAAAAAGTGAGACACAAATTTTCAAAGCGGGAAGGAGCAAGTGAGAAATTACCAAGTGTGTAGGTGGCAGTGCGAAATGCGAGGTATGATGTCTTAATTAAGCTCCTATAATTACCTGGCGAGTTTATTCTGCTGGAAGAGAGAGAGAGAGAGAGGGGCCAGAGACCCTTGTGGTGTTGCTGTGAATGTGCTGGAAACATTGGAAGTGCACTGTCTTGAGGTGGTTCGGCCGTGTGGAGGGAATGGAAAATGGGAGATTGACAAGGAGAGTGTGTGTGTGATTGGGGTGGAGAGCGGGAGGGGAAGAGGGAGGATGAGATGGAGCGATGGGACTTTGATATATGGGTAAGGGTGTATGGGTTATTGAGAGGGCAGTTGACTGGAGAGGACAGGGGTGACATTTAGGCGATTTGTTTGTGTCCACCCTTTCCGTGATTAAGGCTACAGACAGATAATAAGAAAACGAGGTCTAAACTTCACTAGCCTGTACACAAATAGGCCTCTCTCCTAAACTGACTAAAACCCTGTAGTAGTATTGAAGAGGTTAATCCATTCATTTCACAGATGCATGTATAATATTCACACTTGAGCATATTCGGTTTTGGAATGATCAATAGTAATGAAGGAGTTGTATAATGAAGAGTATGTTTTTACCCCTACGGTTCGAAAGGCCTGTCATGAACTGCTGGATTGGGACGCCTTCACTTGGTGGCACCGATTTGACTAGGTGGTGGAGCTGCCTGGCAATCTCCTCCCTGTCCCTTGAAAGAAGAATGGTGGACTGCAGAAGAAAGGCAGATTTGTCTTGTAGTCCATCGGGTTCACGTTCTACTACTACTACTACTACTATTACTACTACTACTACTACTAAACTGAATATAATAATCTGGATACACAAACGATATATTAACAATGAATTCACCGCAGTCAGGGAGTTGATGGAGTGAGACAGGAGTTAAGAAAGTGTGAGAAATGAATCGAGAAATGTGTGAGAATCAGTGGAAAAGATAAGTTAAGAGGGAGAGGACGTGTGAGAAATGAATAAAGTAATGCGTGAAAAGCAGTGGAAAACGTAAGTTAAGAGGGAAAGAACGTGTGAGATTTAATTGAAAATATGTGTGAGTGGCAGTGGGAAATGGAGGTTAGGATAGTGTATGTATAAACAGATTCTTTCAAGTACATGACGGGATTGTTCGACTTGGAAGCGACTTCTCAGCCTTGGAACCGAAAATATAAGGCTCCATTAACCCCTTTACTACTAGGGAGTAAAACCGTCTACAGAGAAAGCAAATAATATTAATAATAATAATAATAATGAACGACGTCAGCTCTGCGGAAAGGTTAAAAGAGTGACACACGACTTAACAGAGCGAGGAGGAGCATGTACGAAGTTATTATGGGTCTGTGGTTGTGGGGGTGTGAGGGATGCGCGCTCAGCTTGGAGATACAGATTAGGCTAAGTTAGGCGGCGGAAGGGATGGTAATGTTAGGTTAATTTAGCTGAGAAGTGTGGGTTGCTTCCTATGTTAGAAGAATGGGTAGAGTCGGGGTTGCTTAGTTTGCTTTAAAGTGTAGGTGGCAATATGACATGGACGAGTGTGTGATGAGGTGAGGTGAGATAAAAAGTGTGGGCTAGGTTAGGTTTAGAAGTGTGTGTGTGTGTGTGTGTGTGTGTGTGTGTGTGTGTGTGTGTGTGTGTGTGTGTGTGTTTTAAGTTAGGCTAGATGTATGCAATTGGCAGATTATACCGCTACAACTGAGGGTTATATTAGATCGTTAAAGTGTGCGTTGTTACGTTGTTAGTTTAGAATTATGCATTAAATTAGGTTCAGTTAAATCATATGACGATAGCGTTTTGAAGGGAGCACTGCGAAATGTAGCGGTTTGATAAGAGGTGCGTGAGAGGTTAGAGTGGGAGTGAAATACTAGGCTATGTTAGGTTTATTTTGATCGAGGTTTGGATGCCTGTGAAATGCGGGGGTGCAAGGAGCGGTGCGTGTAAGGTTAAATTTAGTTGGATTGGCTTAGGGCTTAGAATGTGGATTAGGTTAGGCTAGATCAAGGTGAGTTTGATCAGGTTAGAAGTGTATGTGTACCTATGCAAAACTTACGGGTAGGAGCAGCGCACGAAGCTTGGTTAGGTTAGTTTAGGCTGGATGTTTGGGTTAGGGTAGGGTAGGTTAGGTTGGATGTTTGAGTTAGGTTAGCCTGAGTGTGGATTTAGGAAAGATGCAGAGTAGGTTAGGAGCGTGGTTTAGGCTGAGCTCGATTACGTTAAATTAGGTTTAGTGAGCGAGAAACTAACGAGGAGAGTGTATGCGAGTGAGGTGGAGCAGGGGGAGAGGGAGAGGGAGACCTAGGATGAGATGGAGGGATGGAGTGAAGGGACATATGTGGGAGGGGGATGTGAGCTGGGAGCAAGGCAGTGAAGCGGCATTGGATAGGGTGACATAGAGGCGATTTGTTTGTGGCCTCTTCTTACGGGGTTGAGGCGTCTTGCAATAGATAGATAGATAGGTTTAGTGAGAAGTGTTGCAAAGGGATTACAAACGTGAGGTAGATGAGGTTAGAAGCGGAGTTAGAAATGTAGGTTAGGTCAGGTTGAAGTTAGAAGCGTGTGGGCCGTCTACGCAAACTGTAAGGATGTGAAAAGTGATGTTTGTGATGTTAAGTGGATGTGAGAATAAGTAGGACGAGCACAGTGAAGGGCGTGTATTCTCTTCGGTTAAGGAAGGTCCCTAACACCTTTTCCTTGCCAGTTTATACTTGTATACAGCTCATGAATAATCCCTTGTGTATTATTTTTGCCCTCCACGTTGGTGTTAAAAAAAAAGAAAGAAAAAAAACAAAGAAAAGAAAAAAAAAAGGGAGCAGTCAGGTGAAGCAGCATGGAAAATAAATCGCTAAAGAAAAGGTATTAGGGAGCTTCCAACAAACAAGAGAGCAGTAAGGTGAAGTACAGAAAATAAATTGCTAAGGAAAAGGTACTAGGGAGCTTCCGGTATACAAGAGAGCACTAAGGTGAAGTGTGGAAATTTAATCGCTAAAGAAAAGGTACTAGGGAGCTTCAAACACACAAGAGGGCAGTAAGGTGAAGTGGGGAAAATAATCGATAAGGAAAAGGTATTAGGGAGCTTCCTTAACCTACGAGAATGCGGGTCAAGGTTACGTGGAGTCATGAGAGGACGTTTGTGGTACACAGGAAATAAACTGGCCGTGAGAGGAGGCTGGACCATATCGCTGCCACCACAATATTACTTTTGACTTTCTCGCTACCTTCATGGGATTTTATTTACCTTTTGGGGGAACATCAGGAATCATCTCTGTTCATCGTTGCACTTTATACCGCTTTCATTCTAACTTGGCCTAGATTTTCGTCCTTTTCCAGCTTATTTCACGTAACTCAGTGGGAGAAAAAGGCAGAACTACGACACTACGTTCTTTCCACAGCACTTCTTTGTGACTAGGACCACATGCTATTGTTAGACGTGTTGCAACTCAGTAATGAAAGTAGAGATGGCAATTTTAGGCCAAGTTAGAGTAAAAAGGGTATAGTGATTTTTTTTTTAATTTACTATCGCTACGTTTACACAGTTTTTTTTTTATTTGAAACGAGTCTTCATCAAACAAACTGTCTCCATTACCCCGTGCACTTAGATGACAGTTTTTCTCTTTATTTTCTGGCCACCTCAGATACTTGCCTACAGCTTATGAACCTCGCACAGTGAAGGCTTCAGAACGTTCTTGTTAATCATTATACTTTGATTATGCCTTTCATTTCAGTTGTCGTCACCCTCTGCTATCATGCATTAGCTTTTGAAGGGCCAAGCGTACTGACAGCCTCACAAGGTCTCCCTCAATCCCTACCCTTTGATAGCAATTTTTCACTATAGTCTGGTCACATTCAAACAGTTTTACACAGCTTTGGAAGGATCTCGTATGTTAAGTAGCTCCAGGCAGCCCCTACGCCTTACCAGTTATTTTCCTTTAACATTAGGTCACTTTAAGACGATAATACAAGGCTTGGGAATGAATAAAAATGACTGTGCGAGGAAAGTACAGTACTGCGATGAAGGCGGTACAGACACCACAGTCATCACGAACTTCAAGTCAGGTGCGGTAATGGTCGGTCCGGAACTCGCTAGGATATGTATAAGCATCAAGTCATCTGTCTATAAAAATGCATGTCTTACTTCACCAAAATACCACAACACTGAGAAGGACTAGTTCCACCTTCAAATTCACTCCCTTCCACACGCGAACGGGCTCAAGAACGGCCGCGAACGTGATGATGTTAGAGAGCGTGGAGGTGGACGGGTGTGGAGGAGCGCTAGATACCCAAGTCCGCACAGCCCGAGCGTCGAGCCTACACTGACGCAAGGAAGGAGGCTGGAAAGCTTTGAAAATGGGTAGGCTGGGGAAAAAGTGAGGGGAAGGGAAGTCGCGGGGCTTACGTAAGCTGGAAGGGATAAGGAAAGATACGGCGGTAGTATTCTGAGGAGAGGGAGTGGGTGTCGGTGAGGGAGTTACGATGCTGGGGGATTGAAAGGCTGAGAAGTGCGTAGGCTGGAAGGAAGGGAGATACAAGGGAGTCAACAGAAAATGGCGGGGGAATGGGGAGATGGGAGGGTGCTGGGATCACAAAATTTGGACGGGAGAGGGGAATATACGGAAGAGCCATTCTGTTGAGATGGATAGGTAAATTGGGAGGTGGGGATGATGACGATGTTAGTACGTAGGTTGGCCGGGACATATTTATATATTTATATATTTAATCTGAATTGTCTGTTCCTTCAACCGCAAAGAGTAACTGCATAAGGTTTGGTAATAAAGGGAAGATGTACTCGTACTGGAATGCTTGTAGGGAGGAAGGAAGATTGTGATGCCTGTAGGTTAGTAAGTAGGACGAAGATGTTGGGAGAAATGAAGATGTTACAATATACATAGGACTGAAGGAAAGAAGCAACAGGTCGTGATGTTTGTGGAAAGGAAGGATGTTATGTGTAGGTTGGAAGAGAGTTTAGAATATGTAGGGATGTTGCAAAGGAAGAAGGAAGGTGTTATGATGTGTAGGGGGGGATGTTGCAATGTCTGTAGATTGGCTGGGGTAGTAGGCGTCTTGGTAGTGCCTAGGATTGGAAATGAGTATGATAAGAAAAAGTTAAATGAAGACGAAGGACAGAGAAGTGTGTGTGTGTGTGTGTGTGTGTGTGTGTGTGTGTGTGTGTGTGTGTGGCGAGTTCAGGAGAGTGGTGTGTGAGTGGGTAGGGAGAGGATGAGTGGAGGAAGGAAGGGAGGATTAGTCGGAGGGCTAAATTGATGGGAGGGAAAAGAATGTAAAGAGGGGAAGAGGAAAGAAGATGAGAAACAATCACCCAGTCTCTCTCTCTCTCTCTCTCTCTCTCTCTCTCTCTCTCTCTCTCGTTTTCAAGTCCATATACTCCTAAGCTCAGTAGACTTTCAGACACCTCTTCATTAGCAGTTTGTTTTGCATGTTACAACTCTAACTTCGTCCTGTACGTTGTCAGTGTTTGTCCACGTAGTTTATATAGTGGACATAGACAACGATGTTAATGCAGTATATGTTTAAAGTGAATGGATAAGAAAGAGGTGCTATGGAACTTCAAAAGCCCATTTATTTTTTCATTTCACTCACGTCTACCCTCTCACTATCGCCTGCATTACATTTCTCAGTTCGCACCCTTAGTTCGTCTCACTTGTTCACTTCTCCCACTTCTTTTTTTGTCTGACTTCTTCACTAATTCTGTGGCTCCTTCAGTCACCCATTTCGTCACTCTTGCAGTCATTCAGTCTCTCAGTTTTCTAATCAAGCATTCTTCTACTTCTTCACTGATTCCGGCTCACTCTTAAAACTGTCTCACTTCGTCACACACACTCACTCCTTCACCAATTCACTGACACTTTTTGCATTCACATTGACGTATTCATTCCCTCCTTCTCTCTCTAACCATTTCTCGCATCCAGTTCTCTCTCTCTCATTACCTCTTTTACTCGTCCTCACTTCCTCCCACTTTCATTTCCACAGACAGCGTTGAAAGCGAGCGGTGTGGTGCTAAAGAGGAACATGGTATTCGAATTAATTAAGTCTGACTCTGATTTGTTATTTAATGGTTAAGTTCACACACACACACACACACACACACACACACACACATATATATATATGTACGCTTTCAGTGTTCTGTAAATATGTTTTTGTGATTATTTCATGTATGCTCCCATATGTTCTCGTACATTAGGAAGACAGTTCTGACCGTACTAGAAGAGCAGGTACTGTACACTAGGTCATGTATTACAGTTACCTTAGAGAATTTCTTTCCCCCTGTGGTGATTTTTGTGAATATGTGGTAGCGTCGCAGTACTGGAGTAAGGGTATGTTTGAATACACACACCTCCTCTACACAGTTCACACAGTTGATCAAAGGTCCTAAACCCACCGTGGGAACAGTGCAGAGGTGGTGTGTATTCACTGACATCCTAAGTCTAGAACTCGGTTGCACGATCGATCTTGGAACATGTTCTCGAAACATGGAAACAGCGCCAAACTCGGGCAGTATCATGTAGACGGCACCGCTGAACCGTGAACTCTTCTCAGGCAGGCACGTGTGGGATTTTAGTACCTGAGTGACCTGGTACAGTACGCACGCGCATTCCTGGCGCGAACACAGACGCACTAGTCAAAAGCAACAGTTGTGTCGACACCTACACCTGCCACCAGTCACCATCATGAGTCAAAGACACAATACAAGTGTACAAAGACTTTAACGTTGCAAATTTCTGAATTGTATGTGGACCGTCCATGTCTCTAGTGGGTCATAAATGGACATAGAAACAAAAGTTTATAGAGGATGGTACAGTTATGTGAAAAATGCATTGGTATGTACACACGTGGTGTCGTTAATGAGAAAATATGAACATAATGCAGTCGGTAAAGAAAGAAGATGAAAATGAAGTTCTGTGTAAACAGTCAATAGAAGAGCGGTCCCATGCTTTGCCGCTGATCTTACATGTGCCCGACCACCATTCACAGAGGCTGGTCGTGTCGGCGGCCCATTAGATCTCGTTACACGATTACTGTCTGACGATGGTTTCAACACATGGTATTGATGTCATGCCCTGGCAGATGTTGTAAACGGTTAGCGATGGTGTCTGCGCGACCACATCTCTAGAATGGCATCATTACCCAGCTTTGAAAACATGGTCAGATACTAAAGTTAATCTAGCACTGCGATGCCAAGACATATTCATCAGCTCTGATAGCTGGTACAATCCCAGACAGAAGAACCTGGTACCAGGTACAGTCAAGGTGAAGGGTGCACGCTCCTTTCCACCCTTACTGGACGGCAGGTCGTTGTCTGGTTATCCCCTCAACACACATTCCAGCCGTTTAATAAGTGAGTTAGGATATTTTTTTGTTTCTCAGTATGGACTGGAAAACTGGCATTGTTTTCTATAACAGATTTACAAAACGTTTACATTTCTTGTTTCAAAACGTTTAGGATAGTAACTCAGATCACATTACCGAGGCGTCAGTCTGGGTAGTCAGGGGTTTGTTCAGATTGATTCACCTAAGTGGTAGATTGTCATACTGCGTTAGTTAACATAATAAAGCATGAAATAAGTTAATGAAAAGATGCTGAAGATGTCTGTGTCACCTTTCATAAAAATGTGTTTATAGAGCCTGCTGCATGTAACCTTAGCTTTTCCTACGGTCGAGATGTTATGGCTGGCGTGATGTGAGAGGTGTTGACTCATGACCTACCAAATTAATGTAGTAGGTAAAAACTAGCCGCAGGTCACAATATTACTGAATGGAAGGAAAGGTGATTGGCTACGTGCACAACCGAGGACGTTTTTCGTACCTATTCATTTATAGCCGTCTCCAGTTTCATTCAGATTAGGAAAGGTTTTTTGTTAAGAAGAGGTTAGTTATAGCTTCCAGTAACTTCTTCATAATGAGGTGTGTGTGTGTGTGTGTGTGTGTGTGTGTGTGTGTGTGTGTGTGTGTGTGTGTGTGTGTGTGTGTGTGTGTGTGTGTGTGTGTGTGTGTGTGTGTGTGTGTGTGTGAGAGAGAGAGAGAGAGAGAGAGAGAGAGAGAGAGAGAGAGAGAGCGGGGGGAGGGAGCAACGAGAGACGGAAGATGTGGGTGGTTATGTGGGTGTGGATGACGGGGTGGGTGCGTCCAGCAGAGGATGCGTAAGAGACAGTAGAAGGAATGGGGAGTGTGTGTCAGAGTGAAGAAAAGGAAGTTTCCTTAACATGAACAGTAGTTCCTTTGTCATTTCATTTTTCATGTCAAAATACCACGTCAATAAGTTAGCAGTTATTCAGAAATAAATATCTCCTTGCACGATCGTCCATTTATCGTACCTTATGAAGAAAGAGGGATTCGTTCGAACCCTTTGAACTCCGTCTGCTTTTATATCTTGATGTTTATTACTGTATGCACAACATATGTCTGTGTATAATATGATATTTGTACTTCAGCTTTCTTGTGAACACACCATGCTATAACCTAACAGCTTATTAATAAGATGACTGATCTCAGTTGCTTCAATACATCCATGTTTAACTCGCCTTACCCGAATTAATAATACACATTATTCGTTTAAATTTTATACATAAACAGCACTGCAGCTATATTCCTCATGGACGTAAAATTCATACACATATTTTTGTACCAAATTCTTTAGCCAATATGGAGACGAAAACTCAGAGTGGTGTGATAGTAATAATGGGGTTTTGCAGCCCATCCATAGCCCTAAAGCTGCCAGCCTGCCATGTCCAGTACGAGTAAACTAACCCATTCTTGCCACACCTACCATATCGCGTCAGCTACCGTACCATTTATCAGCGCTGATAATTGTACGTAAAAGCCCTCACAAGAAGGAACAAATACTTTCAGGCAGTTGTACACCAGGCGACAATAACTTACACTTCCGGAATCCCAAACATTGAAGGATATTGCAGCTCGATCTTGTTCATTAATTAACAGGATCTTACAGGGTTCTGGCACGATATGGAGACAGTGTAAAGGAACCACCAAGCTCAGCCGTATTCGCGTTCCCCACAATCTCTCGGCATCAGGGTTTGCAGGTGTGTTAAACGGTCAGTGCAAGTAGTATACACAATCACAGCAGTCTAGCCTCAGAGAGTGGCATACTCGTGTGGTAAATGGCACCTCTTCTAAAATGCACTGTCTAGGCTATTATGATCCAGTATTACATGTTATTTCATTCATGTCTTTGCAGTCTGTATACAGTTTGCATAAGTAATCCACAGGGAAATATTAACCTGCCATATGTACAGGTATGGAAGAGGTGTTATGGAGGCTCCCTAACCAAAGAGAATGGCACAGTCACAGCAGTACTCAAACGGTAATGGATGCGTAAATAGTCACAAAACACTATACAGTTACAGTACTACGGCAACACTGCAGACAAAATACTACACACAATTTATGCACGGTCGCAATAGGATGCATAATAACAACACTCCCCACAGTCAGAACATTGAATACAGTCATGGTAGACAGTATACACAGTCACAACACAGCCACATTATTCTACACAGTCATGGTAGATAGCATACACAACAACAACAAACTGCGCACAGCCTCATTATTGTACATACAGGAGTCATGCTAAGCAGGGTTAGGTTAGGTTATATCTATCTGTCTATCTATTGCCAGACGCCTTAATCCCGTAAGGGGTGGCCACAAACAAATCGCTTCCATGTCGCCCTGTCCCCCGCCATTTCACTGCCCTGCTCCCAGCTCACACACCCCCTCTCTCATATATCATATACCTCTCCACTCCATCCCTCCATCTCATCCTTGGCCTCCCCCTCCCTCTCCTCCCCTTCACCTCACATACACTCTCCTCGTCAGTCTCTCACGAAACAAGGATTCCCTCTCCGCTCCACCTCACATTCATTCTCCTCGTCAGTCTCTCTCGAAAGAATGGTTACGGACTGACCTTCGTGCTTAGTCGACCCGAAGGCCATTTTGCCGTGGCCTGTGTGTAATACTGATGAGGTCGTATAATTAACAGCTTCAAAATTGCTCATTAGCAGGACTTTTTATAGCAGTGACATTGGTAATTAGGCTGTAGTTTATGGAGAAAAAATACAAATGTAAATTGGTGGCGTGGAAGCCCTACTACATTTTCATCAGATAGAAAGACAGATAAGTAGATACACACACACACACACACACACACACACACACACACACACACACACACACACACACACACAACGGGAGAGAAGGGGGGGGGACATTTGTATGCAGTCATGAACAAACCCAGTAATGTGGACTATAGCACTTAGGACACTATCGCGATACTGTATGCTCAGCTGGAGACACGTACGAGTAAGCATCCCACCCAGACCCATGTGTACCTACCTCACCATCAGCGTACTCCAGCGGTGTCGCCCTTCAGTATCATTTGCTTCCAGTATCGTATAACAGTGGGTGTGTGAGACCGACGCCAGGTTAGTTTGTTTTTCCCCTTGCTGGCTATAATGAGTCCCTTGCGAGCAAAGCTTTGGCGACTATTCCCTGCTGGTTGAAATGATGGAAGGTGTTGCATTAAAGAAAATATATATACAAGCTGCAATAACCCAACCACAAAACAAATTAGTTTGAAAAAGAAGGTTACTAACTGGCATTCGAGGAGGCAAGAGGAAAATGGAAGGCAGAACACAATACTGGCAGGCGAATGTCAGCGAACGTTTGCTCGTGACAGTAAAGGAAAATGCCAGGGAAATGAAGGTGTAGACTAGAGCAGCTGAAGCACCAACACCATTTGAGCAAGTTCGTCATTTAGCTTTATATTATAGCGTCGGTACAAATACCACCTACCACACCCTCACAGACACTCCAGTAGGTTTAATCTATCGAGCAGAACTGGTACAGCTGTGCGAATATAGTTCCTAACACCATTCGATTCACCAAGCTTCATTTAGCTAAATGTTGGGAATAGTTACCTGTATTTTCTTTTAGATGTTAGTTTTTCACCCATGAGCTTCTTTTGTCTACACCTGTTGTCACTTCTATTCACCAGGGAGACGGAAAACAGGCATATTAAGACTACTTTGCGGCCACGACTGTGTTTATGCGTCATAGCCCATCGTACACAGAAATCATGCACCCACATACTGAGTAGGGGAGCCAGTGCTGCCTGGTTGTATATGTATTGGACTCAGCTTCATATTCACGTCTATGATGTGTTTGGTCACCAGGTCTCACAAGGGAGTAGTGCGCTCAGACACAGCGGGAGGAAACAGACGTGCAGATGATTTTCCCTCTTTCTTTTCTGGTAAGCCTGAAGTTGCTCTGGTGCAGAGGGCTTCAAAACAATGCATACGAACTGCCCTCTATCTTGAAAGCAGTGGGAATATTCTTATTATAAACATCAGACTGCTTTTTCATTTGACACACCAGATATCTGCTCACTGTGGCACCTCCTTGAGAGAAGAGAAAGACCTTAACTGATCAGGACAGCAGCCACTCCCAGGCCGAATAATATCGTGTAGTGGCAAGAGGATTTTAGACTTCCTGGAAGGTCATATGCAGAATGTAACGACAGGAAGGCACCGCTATGTTAATGTTAACTTTAAGGGTGAGTCAGAACACAGTAGTCATTATTTCTCAGATCCTAACAGCGTTAACAGACCATATTCTGTACAGAGCCACAGCACGCAATGGTATACATGTCGGGACCTAGGCGTCTTCTCCACTACCCCTCACACCGTGCTAGAAATTCACAGGAACACACACGACCCCCTCACTCTCGTAACAAGGGTTTGCTTTGGCACGAGCAGCGAGAGGCATGGGAAGATCTGAACTCTTCTCGTCCATATTGCCAAGACAGATCCAACTACAGTAACTGACTGTACGTTTGTTCGTGAATGCCAGGAGGGTGACGTGAGATGAAAGGGGGTTAGTGACCATCTGTCCCCCGGCCACTCTCTGTACCCTGGATATTGCATGCTGCTGGTGTTTGCTGGTGCTGGTGGTGGTGGTGGTAGGTGTGGTGGTGTTGGTGGTGATAGCGGTGGTAGGTGTGATGTTGGTGGTGATAATGGTGACAGGTGTGATGGTGTTGGTGGTGATATTGGTGGTAGGTGTGAATATATTGGTGGTGGTGTTGGGGGTATGGTAGGGTGATGGTGGTGGTGGCAGGTGTTTTGGTGATATAGTGATAGGTATCGTTTAATTGGTGATGCTTCACTCAAACCAGAGTGCACAGCGCTACCACGTGAAGGCTCCTCGTCACCGCCAAAAAGGCGCCAGTCAGTGGCTGCGACTGCAATCAGTATTTCTGCCTAGTTGCCTGGTGGGTCAATGGTATCCAACCGGATGTGGTCAATAAGGGTTTAATTCTCAGAGCAGGTTGGGATTTGCTGCTCATCTAGTGCTGCCCAGGGACATTAAGAGACTGGTTAATAGATAGGCACATAGACAAAAGTATATAGATAGATAGATAGATAGATATAATGTATGTATATATGTATATATGTATTTATGTATGTATATATCATCAGCCATTACAAGTCCACTGCTGAACAAAGGCCTCCCCCAACCTTCTCCACGAATTCCTTGACTAAGCCAATCTTTGCCACGTTTTCCCTGAAAAATTTCTGTATCTCATCCCTCCACCTCCTGTCTGGCCTTTTTCTGTAACCCTTACAATTTCATGGTGTCCAAGCAGTCAGCCTCTTGCTTCATCGGTTATCCCTTATTCTTGCTACATTCCCTGCCCACCTCCATTCGGGGGCGCTCACCATCCACTCACTCGATGTAGTGCTGCTTTCGGGTATCTGCCCTTTCCTCCATCCTTCTTTCCATCCAACCTTTTCTGTCTTTCCTTCATTCTTTCCTTGTCCTTCTGCCTACGGGTGACTTTACACTCCCTCTTCTGTCTGTATTTCCTTCTTTCTTTTCTCTTCCCTCTGCCTGTGGGTGACTCTACACTGAGTGACAAGCCAAATGGTTTTCTGTACACCAGGAAACCATTTACTACGCTGGGTGGTAACCATGTAACCAAATTTTGGCGCCTGGTGGTTTAGTGGGTAATTACGGTGCTCCAATCGGATTGAGCCGGTGAAGGTTTATATCCAAGGGGTGGTTGGGGTTTATTGCTCACGTAATGCCACACAAAAGTAAAGTTATGGTGTTTGAGAGGAATGAAGTCACAGAGTGTGCAGTGAGGTTGGATGGTGAGGATATGGAGAATGTGAGTGCATTCAAGTACTTGGGTAGTGTGATGAGTAAGGATGGAACTTTGGGGGATGAAGTCCGTGAAAGGGTACAGCAGGGAAGAAAGGTTGTTGGTACACTGAAAGCAGTGATGAGAAATAGGGAGGTGAGTATGGAAGTTAAGAAGTCACTGCATGATGGTATTGTGATCCCTACCCTGACGTATGGAAGCGAGGCGTGGACCTTGCAAGAGGGGAACAAGTCAAGAGTGAGAGCAGTGGAAATGAGTTACTTGAGAGGAGCATGTGGAGTGACGTGGAGGGACAGGTTGACGAATGAAGAAGTGAAGGAACGTTGTGGGGTATATGTGGATGTGGTTGAAAAGATTAGGAGAAATACACTGAGGTGGTTTGGACATGTGGAGAGAATGGAGAATGAAAGACTGACTAAGAGGGTGTATGTAGGTGAGGTGGAGGGAGGGAGAGGGAGGGGTAGACCGAGGATGAGGTGGAGGGATGGAGTTGAGAGGTATATGAGGGAGGGGGGTGAGTTGGGGGAGGGAAGTCAAATGGTGGGTGACAGAGTGACTTGGAGGCGTTTTGTCTGCGGCCACCCTTTGCGGGATTAGGGCGTCGGGCTATAGATAGATAGATAGATAGATAGTAATGCCACACAGGGATGAGGGAGGCTGGTCACTCTCATCTTAAATGTCAGAACCAAGTTGCCTAGCCCCGGGCTCCTGCGCTTCTCATGGGGCAACGTAGGATTGGATGATGAATGAATGAATGATATAACTTCTATAATATCTTTGACTTTAGTCTGCTCTCCTACCCAAGTTGATCTTTTCCTGTCTCTTAAAGATATTCCCAACATTGACCTTTCCATTGCTCTCTGAGAACGGATTAGTTTATTCTCCATCGATTTTGTCAGTTTCCAGGTCTCACAACCATACGTCATAGCTGGAATTATACATTCGCTATATACCTTTCGTTTCATACAAACTGGCAAGCTACTTTTCATAATGTCTCTATGTTTACCGAAAGCTTTCCATCCAACAGTAATGCGTCTTTTTATTTCGCTATCATGATCTTTCGTTAATTTTAGAATTTGCCCCAAATAATTGTACTCCTCGACTTCTTGACGACTTTCTTTGCTTATTCTGATGACGCTCTTTGGTGTATGTGGATTAAACATTAGGCTAATTTTACTCTGGTTCATCTTTAGCCTTACTCTGAAACTTTGTCCAGGTTATTTAACATTTCTTGCAATGTCTCTGCTGTTTCTGAGATTAGGACAATGTCATCTTCACATCTTAAATGGTTTAGCTTTTCTCCATCTATGTTCACTCCTTTGTTTTCCCAGTCTGGCTTTCTGAAAATATTTTCTATGCATGCTGTAAATAATTTTGGTGTAATTGTATCTCCCTGGCGCACGTCCTCAATCTTAATTTTTTCCCAGTTTTTATGTAATTTAGCTGTAGCAGTTCCTTCTTTGTGTGTTTTCGAGCAGTTTTACGATGTTCTCATTCACTTCTTGTTTTCGCCGTGAATTTATAATTGCTATGTGCTCCACTGAGTCGAAAGCCTACTAGAAATCAGCAAAACCTAAGCACAGTGGTTTATTATATTCTGTAGTTTTTCTCAGTTAGCTGATTCATTGTGTGTAGATGACCAGTAGTTTCAGACCCGCTTCGGAATCCTGCCTGTTTACGAGGTTGCTTTTCTTCCAAATTTGTTGATATTCTGTTCGTAAGGACTTTAGTGAAGAGTTTGTAAATGACTGATAATAAGCTAATGGGTCGATAGTTACTAAGATCTTTTGAGTCACCTTTTTTGTAAAGTAAAATAACTATTGCATTACACCATGTTTTGGGAATTTTCTTCTGTTTTATGCAGTGGGTAAATAAGTGAGCAAGCCTGTTTTGTACTTATACTCCGGCATCCAACAGAAAATCTGTTACTATTCCATCTTCTCCCGGAGCCTTCCCTCTTTTCATATTTTTAAAAGAAATATTTACTTCGTCTGGTGTTACCTCAGGTATTTCACTTGTGTCAACTGAAAAGTTAGCTATTGGTACTACTGTCTTTGATGCATACAGTTCTTTGTAAAATTCTTCAACTCTCTTCACCATCTTATCTCTGCATTTAATGGCTTCACCGTTTTTGTCTTTCAGTGATGTCATTTGTTGCTTTCCCAGTGCCATGTTACTTCGGATCTGTTTCAGACTTTCCTTTTTTTATGGTTTCTTTGATGTGATCCATGTTTCTCTTTCTTTTTTCTTCTCGTTGTCTCTTGTTGATAAGCTTATTTAATTCCGCTTGTTAAATTTCATCTTTCTTTGTTTATACTTTCATTTCCCTTCTTCCTTTCGTGAGCTTGAGTGTCTTTTCCGAATACGTCTTGGCTTTGGTTGTATTAGGTTTTCCTACTGCCTCTGCTGACTCTCTTAGCACTTTTGTTAATTTGTCATTCAGCTCATCAGTGTCACATTCAGCATTACTTACAGCCTGAAGTCTGTTCTTTATTGCCAACTGAAAGGCTTCTTTGTTTTCATTTACTTTTGTTGGGCATATCTGTTTATTTTTAATCATCTTTCTTTCACTTCTGAAGTTGAATCTGGCTGTGCAACCCACCATTCTGTGGTCACGTCCTGTATTTATTTTGTTGATAACTGTGACCTTTGTGATCGTGTTAGTCTTATCTGCTATAATGAAGTCGATTTCATTCTTCGTATCTCCATCTGGACTTCTCCAGGTCCATTTTCTCCCTGTTCTGTTGTGAAAGAATGTGTTCATTATTCTCACGTTATACATTTCAGCAAAATTTACCATTTCTTCTCTTTCATTCCTTTCTTCCACACCAAATTTTCCCATACATGCTTCTCCGTTTTCATATTTCCCAACTTTTGCATTGAAGTCTCCCATGAGTATAGTATATGCGGTCTTTTCTTCTTCCATAATCTGGGAGATGTCGTCATAGAAGGTTTCTCTTTCTTCAGTTGAGCTTTGAGAAGTCGGTGTATATATTTGTATTACTTTCAGGTAGTACTTTATGCACCATCTGATTACAGTCCATGCTTCTGTCAGGTACACTGCTGAATTTAGCAATGTCTTCTGCAGGATTTCTGTTAATTAGAAATCCTACACCAGTAACTCATTCAGTTTGCCTTCCTCTGTAGTAAAATAGGTGGTTGCTGTCTTCGATCTGAATTACCTTTTCTTCTTCTCTCTGGATTTCACTCAAACCTACAATATCCCAACTAATGTTTTCCAGTTCAGTCATTACACACACACACACACACACACACACACACACACACACACACACACACACACACACACACACACACACACACACACACACACACACACACACACATATATATACCGTATATATTGCGATGAACAAGAGATACTGGAACATGCTGCATCACTCCCTTCCTTCCACCCTTCTTTATCCTTCCTGAAAGTTAAATATTTACTGACCAAAGCTAATACACCTCTACCAGTACAATGGAGAACATGCATGGAACTGTTCTTTGCTCCCCTCATTACGACCTGCCAGCAAAACAGTTATTCCTGACGTGAGACGTTTGACTAAGGTTATTGTTTACGCAAGGGAAATTATCATTAGCGTGGTTTTGCAGAGAAAACGAAATACATGGAAGCACTTCTAATCTGCCTTGCTTCTCTTTCCTAAAAAAACATAAGAAACAATAGACATGGAAAGAATTATGCATTTTTCTTTCCCCTTTGGTACAAAAACACATCAGATTATGAGGGAATTGACCGTGTTTGTCTGCGAATCAATGCCCAGGCTGAGGAAGGGTGAGGCGAGGGTGCCATCTGTCCCTGCCTATCTCCCTGCCTCTCCCTGTCTTCCTCCCCTCCTTCTCCTTGTTCCTCTTCCTTGTCCCTTCCTACTTCCTGCCTTCCACCATTATCTCCCTTGCTGCCTTCCTCCCATGACTTCTTGTGTCTCTCCTTTGCTTTTCTGCTTACCACCCTTGCCTCTCCCTTCTACATTCTCTCTCTCTCTCTCTCTCTCTCTCTCTCTCTCTCTACCTCCCACCTTTATTTCTCACCTGCTACCGACCTTCCTTCTCTGTTTGTCTCCCTCTGCTGCTGGCATCTCTCCCTGCTGTCAGCCTCCCTTCCGTCTCTCTCCCTCTTGCTGTCTGCCCCCATCCCTGCCTCTCTCTGCTGCCTCTCTCCAACCCCTGTCTCTCTCTCTGCAGATTGTCTCCCATCCCAGTATCTCTTCCAGGTGTCTCTCTCTCACCATTGCATCTCTGCCTTCTATCTTCCTTCCCTTTCCCCCTCTGCCTGTCTGTTTCCCTTTGTCTTTCCTGATTTCCTCCCTTGCCTGCCTCTCCCATCACGTACCCTAGTGATACGCAGCTCTCAGACAGCCGTGATTGGAGGTGCGGGGCCTTACCTGGTGCGGGGATTGTGGACGGAAAGACAGGTGATAGACGGGGCGGTCACCAATCAGAGTGGCTGTAACGGGGGGCCTCGTTGGTGGTGGCGCCTGTCATGTAATTTGGCTATCAGGTCACGTCACTCAGGATTATCGGGTGTGATCCTCTTGTCGCTCCAGCATCTACACCCAACCTCTTGTCGCTCCCGCCCTTCCTCTCCCATCTACACCCAACCTCTTGTCGCTCCCGCCCTTCCTCTCCCATCTACAGCACACCCAACCTCTTGTCGCTCCCGCCCTTCCTCTCCCATCTACACCCAACCTCTTGTCGCTCCCGCCCTTCCTCTCCCATCTACAGCACACCTAACCTCTTGTCGCTCCCGCCCTTCCTCTCCCATCTACACCCAACCTCTTGTCGCTCCCGCCCCTCCTATCCCTTCTGTACCTACTGCCTTTCCTCAACACTCACTCTTTCATGCACACACTCTGATTGATGTGCAGCGTGTGTGTGTGTGTGTGTGTGTGTGTGTGTGTGTGTGTGTGTGTGTGTGTGTGTGTGTGTGTGTGTGTGTGTGTTTTGGTAAAATGCGCCACTCGTGAGAGGCAAACACGTGAGTCAAGTAGAAATTGTAAACTCTAACATGAACAATACAAGTAACCTAAACTCACCAAATATAATAAATAAAAAATAAACAGGTAAATAAATAAACACATTAAAGTTCTTATTATTAATGAGCACAATCAGCAGAACAAATTGTTTTTATAGAGTCTAATGTTCATCCTACAGACTGTATTGCAACTGAAAGAAATCGTGACTGAATGCCGTAGTCTTTTTATTTTCCTTTCTTTTTACAGTATCTCCTGGCAGTAGAGGAGTTATTTTCCCCGTAGATGTGATAGGAAGCGTTAGGAGAAACACACTGATGTGGTTTGGCCATGTGCAGAGGATGGAGAGTGAGAGACTGACGAGGAGAGTGTATGTGAGTGAGGTGGAGGGGGGAGAGGGAGGGGGAGGCCAAGGATGAGATGGAGGGATGGAGTGGAGAGGAATATGAGAGAGGGGTGTGTGAGCTGGGAGCAGGGCAATGAAATGGCAGGGGACGGGCGACTTGGAGGCGATTTATTTGTGGCCACCTCTTATGGGATTTAGGCGTCTGGCAATAGGTAGGTAGATAGATAAATTTCCAAACGTGAGTATACTTCATCTACTTGAAAACAGTTCGCGGCATTGTAATAAGAACACAAATCGCTTACTCGTATCTTTACATGTCTGACACTCTCAAGCTGCCTTGAAGAAAACCACAATAGCATACTAGAGTTATCCTGGCCTTGGAAGGGTTTGTGGTATCAGTATTAACACCCTCAGGCTCGTGGGACTCACTCTTAATACAAGCTTCTGGAATCCGTTGAATTTAAGTACAAGAGTTGCATTTAAAGTGAATGGGGTAAATAGAGCCAACATCAGCACTTCCTGTCTCTCTCTCTCTCTCTCTCTCTCTCTCTCTCTCTCTCTCTGTATGGGTAAATAGAGCCAACATCAGCACTTCCTGTCTCTCTCTCTCTCTCTCTCTCTGTATGGGTAAATAGAGCCAACATCAGCACTTCCTGTCTCTCTCTCTCTCTCTCTCTCTCTCTCTCTCTCTCTCTCTCTCTCTCTCTCTCTCTCTCTCTCTCTCTCTCTCTCTCTCTCTCTCTCTCTCTCTCTCTCTCTCTGTATGGGTAAATAGAGCCAACATCAGCACTTCCTGTCTCTCTCTCTCTCTCTCTGTATGGGTAAATAGAGCCAACATCAGCACTTCCTGTCTCTCTCTCTCTCTCTCTCTCTCTGTATGGGTAAATAGAGCCAACATCAGCACTTCCTGTCTCTCTCTCTCTCTCTCTCTCTCGCTCTGTATGGGTAAATAGAGCCAACATCAGCACTTCCTGTCTCTCTCTCTCTCTCTCTCTCTCTCTCTCTCTCTCTTTCACATACACTGTTGAATAAAGTCCTATGGTGTCACGTGGATCAGAATATTATAGTTGTTCCGACCTAAAGAAGTTAAATATTACTCTATACAGCACTTTTGCAGCATCTCTCTCTCTCTCTCTCTCTCTCTCTCTCTCTCTCTCTCTCTCTCTCTATGGGGTACAGTACTTGTGAGGTGAGATGGGTGTGTGTGGTGTGTGTGGAGGGGTAGGGGATATACAGGGTAAGTCCCCGTGGTGTCAGGTCGCCCAGGGTGCCAATTTAAACTTAGGTTCCCGCTGCGGCTCATCTTCACCTGGTTTTCGGGCCTCGTCACACTACACATTCTGACACAAACTGTCCTATCGTGTTGGGTTAATTGGGGGAATAAGAATGCCTTTTGGAGTTCCTCGGGGCTCCGTTCTTTCAACCACACTTTTCATCTTATAAATTCTTGACATTCCTACACCGCAACCCCCCACAAACATTGCCTTATATGCAGATGACACTACTATAACAACATCACATTACATCACAGACATAGCCCACACACTGCAACAAGACTGCCTCATCACGTTTCAAGCATGCATCGATGACAACAAGCTGACGATCACTCCAGTCAAATCCAGCGCTACACTCATCATCTGCATCATCCGTGAACACACATCACACTCAGCCATGTACCCATACTCCACCTCTCTCCACTAAGATCTTGGAGCAACAGATAACACTGGATTCACATTAAGACATCAGGAAGCGGTGCATCCCCAGACTCAACACACTCAGGCCAATTACAGGGATAGACTTTGGGCAACAGAAGGAAACGCTGTCCCAACTCTACAAACGATACATTATATTAGTCCTATGTCTCTCCAGGCATGAACCCCCATCCTATCTCAAACCCACCACAACACCTTGCAGATCATACAGAACAAAGCTTTATGCATAATCACTTGCTGCACCAATACAATTTCCACAGCTCGCATGCACTGTGAAACCAAATTCCTCCCTATTAGAGAATATGTTGACATGAGAAGCACACAGTTCTATATGGCAGCCAGCGCTAACACACACCTTTGCCATTAAATGACAGAACCAAACAACACAGCTAGACACGCTAACCAACCACCACAGTAGCATTTCCAGACTCAATTCAACAATATACTACCCACTACAGACACTCCAAAACTAGCGATGAAGAATCACCTACATACAGGTTTCACGCACAGGGTAATATAACACCTATATCAGAACACTATACTTCAGGCTCCTCTCCCGATATCCACCCATCAGAGGTATCCTTAATTAAAAGCTGACCGAGTTCACCTAGCTAGACTTAGGACATCACCCAACTCTTCTCAGTTTACCGTCTACATTGGGGTTGAGCGGAATCGCAAATAACACGTGCCTTTCTTGTAGAATATGCCCACACAACATAGCCTACATTATGGATCATTGCACAATACATGCAATACTAAGATACAAACACGTCAACAGTGTAGGGAACATGTGGGACGATCCTAAAGAAACAAATTTCATACCTCTTGTTGGCAAGTCTGCTGGGCCAGGCTTGACCGGGATTGAGCAACAGTTACAACAAAAACGTCCTGAATATTATGTTTCTCGTTGCCACTTACATGATGTCTGGTGGTGGGAAATGGCTTTCTCGGAACACGGCCACCCTGTATGAATGGACAACGTTCTGTTTAAGTCATTGGTCAGTGTCATACATATTGCAGGTGACAGTGAGCAACGGAATACTCCTAACGCCCCCATTAATACAGAGTGTTCTTGTTCCAACTGCTACCCTGACATATTCAATCTGAAAATTTGCGTCAGAATATGTGTATCTGTCTTATTTTGTGTTTAATTATTGAAGACGATTTTATTCTGCATAGGAGAGACTTCTGAGCTGAAAGGGATGCAATTGACCCTCTAACTCCTTCAGTGCTAGAGATCCTTCCAATGTTAATATTGTCGATTGCAAATAGACCTCCACCCCGACCAGGTCTTAGGCAGAATTTGATACCAGGGGGGAGGGAGGAGCAAGAGATGTGGAGCTGTGGAACTCATACAAGCTGATGTGAAAAACAGGATAACATTATAGTGTTAGAGAATGCGTAAGGAAATTACACTGTGAAGAAGGGAAGATGGGGAATATGAAAGTAAATGTGCATAAAGTGGAAAGTGTGTGTCCTTTACAATGACAGACTTAACAACGATGTTTGTTAGTGGTAGTGATGATACTGGCAGTGATGGTAGTGGTATTACAGTAGTAGTACTGGCAATAGTTTTGATGCGATGATCGAGGTAGTGGTAACAATGATAGTGCTATTAGTGATGAGGGCAGTGATGTACGTGGCAGTGATAACCGATGTGATGATAGTCTTTGAGAGAGGTGAAGTTAGTGAATGTACAGCGAGGTTGGATGGTGAGGAATTGGAAAATGTGAGTACGTTTAAGTACTTTGGTAGTGTGATGAGTAAGGATGGAGGTTTGGAGGGTGAAGTGCTTGAAAGGGTACAGCAGGGAAGAAAGGTTGCTGGTTCTTTGAAAGCAGTGATAAGAAACAGGGAAGTGAGCATGGAAGTGAAAAAGTTACTACATGACAGTATTGTGATACCAACTCTAACGTACGGAAGTGAAGCTTGGACATTGTTGGAAGGACACAAGTCAAGAGTGAGAGCAGTGGAAATGAGTTATTTAAGAGGAGCCTGTGGAGTCACGTGGAGAGACAGGCTGACGAATGAGGATATAAAGGAGCGTTGTGGTGTGGATGTGGATGTGATAGGAAGCGTTATGAGGAACACACTGAGGTGGTTTGGCCATGTGGAGAGGATGGAGGGTGAAAGACTGACGAAGAGAGTGTATGTGAGTGAGGTGGAGGGGGTGAGAGGGAGGGGGAGGCCGAGGATGAGATGGAGGGATGGGGTGGAGAGGTATATGAGAGAGGGGGGTGTGAGTTGGGAGCAGGGCAGTGAAATGGCGGGGGACAGGGCGACTTGGAGGCGATTTGTTTGTGGCCACCCCAAACGGGATTGAGGCGTCTGGCAATAGATAGATAGATAGATAGATAGATGATAGTGGTGGTGATGGTGGTTACATTGATGACAGTGGTGATGATTTTGGTAATGATGTGAGCGACAGTTTTAACAATGGCATCATGGTACTGCAAAAAATAAATAAATAAATAAATGCACATTGGTAGACTTTCAGTTGGGTCATTTTTTAGGCTGGGCGTGTCCTCCCTCCATCTAAGTACAACCATAGTTTTTTCCTTTACCCAGGAAAACAAAATTTCCACTGTGGTATACACCCACCAGGATCAAGCCTTTGACCCGTGAGGCAATCCCATGGGTTCAGGGAAGCACAGGTACACATAGCTACTGTATATATATTTTTTTCTTTTACCTGGGCAAGTTGGGGTATTCCTGCAAGTGCACACACACACACACACACACACACACACACACACACACACACACACAGCTAGACAGACGGAAAGAGACAGCGTTTATCACCCTTCTGCGGGCGCCTTCCCACTCCACTGCTGTCTGGTAGTCACATTAACATTTCCCACAGTGGCCGTCTCGCCTCACTCCCACTGCTCTCCTCTCCATTGCTCTCATCGCCGGTACATTCACGTCCTCTCATGATTACCTGTTCCTGTTGTGCCTTCATCGTGCTTTTTATATGAAAGTTATGGTCCGTCTGTTTTAGTAATCTGGAACATTTTTCTCATTGTGTGTGTGTGTGTGTGTGTGTGTGTGTGTGTGTGTGTGTGTGTGTGTGTGTGTGTGTGTGTGTGTGTGATCATAATATAGTTGTCGGTTTTTATCCGATCCTAACCAAACTTGGTGGAAGTGTTGAGGGACAGCCAATAATCAACCTTTTTTTTTTTTTTTTTTAGATCCATAGGTTGAAGGTCAAGGTCACATAGGAAAGTCAAAATTCTGTATACCAAAATCAGTTTAAACAGCTTTAATCGAGTTTAGACCAAAATCCAGGGAAGGGTTGGAGGTAAGGCAAGAGTGAAGTGATTTAAATTTGAGAACAGTCAAAGGTCAGAGTCGCAGTGTAAGGTCAAATTTCAACTAAAAAATGTGTTAGCAAAATAAAGTTTCGATCCGATTTTAACCAAACCTGGTGGAAGGGTTGAGAGTCAGGCAGTGTATATGGCACCTGTTTTCCTAGAGCAATAGTTTAAAGGGAAAGGTCACACTGCTAGGTCAATTTAAAGTACTTTTTTTTTTTTTTAACCATAGTTTGTGGAAGGGTTGAGGATAAGGAAAGAAAAAATGTGTTTTAAGAACAGTCAAAGGATGAGGTCAAAAGAAAGGGTCACAAGGCAAGGTCATCTCCAAAAATTTTTCCCCTCCCTGATTTGAACCAATCTTGGTGGAAGGGTGAATGGTCAGGCAAGAACGAATGGATTCAGTTTTGAAAGCAATCAGCCAAAAGTCAGCGTCACAAAGCTAGGGAGGTTTCGACCCCTGTGCCTATGCATGAACGAAATAACTAAAGCTGTTTTGATCTGGTTGGGATTAAACTTAGTGGATGGGTTGAGGATCACCCCAGAGGTTGACCTGTTATTTTCGAGAACAATAGGTCATAGGTCAAGGTCACATTACAAGGTCAGGTTAAATAGTTTTTGGCTGAAGTAGACTAAACTTCGTGGAAGGTTTGAGGGTAAAACAAGGAAAAGCGGAGTCGATTTTAGGAACAATCAAACGTCAAGGTCACAGGGAAAGATCAAATGCCAAATTCACTGGACAATATCTGTTCAAAAAAGTCTGCTCTTATTTCCACTTCAGTAGGTGGAAGTGTTAGGGGTTAGGCAAGAACGAAGTAATTCGAGTTTGAAAGTAACCAGACGAAGGCCAAAAGCACAGGGCAAAGTCAAATATTAATTCCTTACAGGGACACAACCAAGATTCTGCTATGGGAAAGGCCTGAATTTTAGTTGTCATTATTCCTGAAATACAGCTGCCTGGGATGTATTATAACAGCATCTATATTGGTTAAAACTGCATCTAGTGTTAGACAGTAAAGAAAACTATCTTGGAAACAATCACTAAGAGCGAATCAGTCAATAACATTTTAAATATATAACACAATATCTGGCTTCCTGTTCTGCTTATATTTCATGAAAGGAGAGGCCTGGGTCTTTGGGTCACCCCCCTGGCTGCCCCCATGAGTCAGACCAGTTGGTGGACCGGGGTGTTGCGCTCTCTAAGTGCTCCATTTTGTGTTTAAATTTATTGCTCGAGCGAGAGGAGCAAGCAAGCGAGAACATTTGCCCTCAGTCAAAGTTTCCTTGTCAGGCCAGCGGGTGGGTGGGGTTGTAAACTGGGGCAGCCTCTGATGGTGTAATTTTGTGGAAATATTGAGCATCACATGATTCAGGTGGGGGTGCCCACAATCCCCTCGCTATCTGTAGTGGTACCTTCGGGTGACCCTGCATTGGGTGACAAGCCAAACGATTATCAGCAAAGCAGTAAATCGTTTTTCTTTATTGGGTGGTAACCATGTAGCCGAGTGACGCCTAGTGATTTTGTAAGTCAAGGCGCTCCAGCCGGATTGAGTCTGTATGGGTTTATATCTGAGACTTGGAGTTAATTGCTCACATACTACCACTCAGGGGATAATGAGTCTGGTCAGCCTCGCCTTAAATGTTGGGACTAAGTAGCCCAGCCCCGGACGTGGCCGAAAAGGACATAATGATAAATGATGGATGGGCAGATTGAACGTATAGATAGAGAGAGATATCACTTTCTGAAATTGAGATGAAAATTTAATGGGTATACAATTGACTTAATCAAAACTAAACAAAGCTTTAAAACAATATGTAAAAACGTGTACAGTATAAAAATTATCATAGCACTGGAATTACTGGTTAGGATTTTGTTTTTAGGATACCGCATTTAATAAGACATCATTAAAAACATCGCATTTGCCACACAGATTATATGAACAGGTAAAAAGAAATACTAATGATTTTATGGGAGGTTTTGTGTGGTTGATTTGCTTGTGATGCCTGGCACTGCTGTTGCCATACGCAGAGAGCACGACTATGAGTCATAAGTGTAAATCACAAGTCACAATTTGCTTGTTTGCGGAAAGGAAACAATGAAAAACTAAAGCAAAAGGTGAAACTACAGTGGAAAGTGGTGAAGCTGAATATTATCTGTGCTGAACATAACTTGCACCCAAAGCTACGTGACTGGAACAACTTCCGCTCTATTGAACACACTCCACCCCTTAATGTGGACACCTTTTACCCAGTTTTATTTTTTTCCATTGTCGTAATGCTGAATAGTGACGCCTTCACTTGGTGCCACCTATAGAATGAGGTAGTTCAGCTGCCCAGGTATACAAACATCCCTCGACTCCCTGTACCCCAAAAGAGAGAAGGCTAAGTGCAGGAAAAGGGAGACATCAACTGGCAGTCCTTCGGGTTCCCTTTTCAGATGAACCTGGAACTACATCTACTACACTTACTACTAGTGCTACCATCCTCGTACTTCACCTTCTCACCCAGAAGACGTGCTTTCCCTAGACGATTATTTTCTGAATAACTAGGCGACATTTTCCTTACTGGCTGGGGTAGATAAATTTAACCTTCATTAGTAACTCCACTGTGGATAGCCCTTGCAGACTTGAGCATAATTATCTGTGGTAGTCTGAATAAGTTGAATTATACGTTATTCTAATGACGAGGTTAACTGGTCAGAGTAAAGGAGGCTCCTCTAACCTGCATACAACCTTGTGACGACAGGTGGAATGCATCAAGAAAGAGATCCTTCCGAGGGAGGTAGTGGAGAATAGCCAGTCGTAAGGTGCATTAACCTATACACATTTTACACTAACTTTATCAATTTGTCATCGCTTAGTACTGAATGCTGAGCTGTAACAAGTCATCACAACATAAGGATGGTGCTAGTCACGAAGAGGTGCAATGGAAAAGATGTACAGTCATTATTTTCTCTTTCTGCCGTTGAGATGAGGGGAAATAAGTTGCAAAAGGGCAAAAAATCCAACCAAATGAGCTGGATGGCCTGACATGGACGACAACCGACTGCCAAAGATAGATTTCCTGTCACTCCAATAGCTTTGATATGTGACCCACGACTGTCAAGGTAAAGAGATGATCAAACTGTGGTCAGTGGCTTCCTACAAAAATAAGGTAAGAGAGAGAGAGAGAGAGAGAGTGATTTCTTGGCCAAAGTTTTCAAGAGTTTGAGCACGATCCGAGGGCCATTTCTCTTCAGCCAAGTTAGTCATCAGTGTGGGCTGACGAGGGTGAGGGAGTCCATGTGGGGAGCAGCAGGAAAGGCGACAGGATTAGTGCTGATGATAGTACAGAAGTATACTGGGGAATTATATGAGGGAGATGGGTGTGAGCTGGGAGCACGGCAGTGAAATGGCAGGGGACAGGGCGACGTGGAGGCGATTTATTTGTTGCCACTCCTTGCGGGATTGGGGCATCTGGCAATAGATAGATAGACAGATAGATAGTACAGGTCTGGTCAGTGATTCTTGTACATGTTGGATCCGCGATTTACTAAAGTGAAATGACATTGCTTCCTACCCGCCTGATTATTTACCTCGCCCGGACGGAATCCAGCAAGGTATTGTTTTTACCTGTTTGTTTGTTTTTTTCTTTCTTTCTTACTTTCTTTCTTTATTAGCAACGTAACGGTAAAACGGCTGAATGAAATTACATGAAACTTTCAGGATACGTGGGCACTGGTCCCCGAAGAAAGTGATTAAATTTTGGAGGTAATCGAGTGATCCTGAAAGGTCAAAATCAAGGTCACGGATTTTCAGAGGGCTATAACTTGAAACCGGTTGAAGATAGAGATATTTACTATTATGAACATACAGGAACTTGCAATATGGGCTTTCATTCCCAAGACCTTTGACCCCGAGTGACCTTGAAAGGTCAAACTCAAGGTCACGGATATTCAGGGGGCTATAACTCGAAGTTTGTTGAAGATAGATATTTACTATTATGAAGATATAGGAAGTCTCATATGGGCATTTATTTGGCACCATGACCTTTGACCTTGAGTGACTTGAAAGGTCAAGCGCAGGATCACGGATTTTTTCAGAGCGCCTAACTTGAAAACATTTGCGCCATTACCTTAGAGTTTAATTGTGTACTGTGCTGACAAAATGGCAGTGCTGATTCAGTATTTAACAGCAATAAAACAGCTGCTGTCGGGCGAGGTTCGTAGTGGTGGATTTCGTGAGATCTCATTCAGTTCTGACCTTCCTGAAACAGTGTAAATATTGTACTACTTTCATGTAACTCTACACTGAGTGACACCAAACGTTTTCCTGTAACCCAAGAAACCATTAACTATCATGGGTGGTAACCATATAGCCACACGGGTGCCTGGTGGTCTAGTGGGTTGGTACTTCAGGTGGATGTGGCCAAGACGAGTGTAGGTGCAAGGGTTGACTGGGGTAAACAGGACAGTAATGCACAAGAGAGGCGAGTTAGGGACATAAATATCTCCCTTCCTTCACATGTTAAAGTTTCTGGATTCCGAGAGCCTAGCCTGGTGCCCCTACGCCTGGCAAGGGGTAATAAGGCATTGAATATTACCTTATTACCCTATTACCAAAATAACTGTATTTCTGTACATGTTTCTTTTGGATATTAATGTATACTGTATCAACGCCCATCTCAACAGTTACTTCAACAAACAAGGGATGAGGCTATGGCACACCTAATGTCTGACTTGGCTCGTATCTCTGACTGGGGTAAAAATAATATGGTTGTTTTTAATGCATCTAAGACTCAGTTCTTACACCTATCAACCCGACAAAATCTTCCACAGGTATACCCACTAATGTTTAATAATATTCAGCTTAATCCTGCATCATCCTTGAACATGCTTGGGGTTTCATTTACTCGGGACTTATCTTGGAAAGATCATATTACATCTCTTGTAAAATCTGCTTCCAAGAGATTGGGTGTGCTAAGCCGACTCCGCTCTTTCTTTACCCCTGCACAATTGTTGACTCTATACAGGGGTTTTATCCGCCCCTGTGTGGAGTACAACTCTCATGTGTGGGGAGGCTCCCCACATATAGCTCTTCTCAATAGGGTGGAGTCAAAGGCTTTTCGTCTCATTAACTCTCCTCTTACTGACTCCCTTCAACCTCTGTCTCTTCGCCGCACTGTTGCATCTTTATCTCTTTTCTATCACTACTTTAATGGTCACTGTTCCTCTGAACTGTCTGCTTGCATTCCTCCACCTCTACGACGGGCGCGTAGCACCCGTCTGGCAGCAAACTCTCATCCCTTTTCTGTCCAACTCTCTAATGCAAGAGTTAACCGTTACTCCCAGTCTTTCATTTATGCAACAGGTCAGCTCTGGAACTGTCTCCCTCTGTCTGTATTTCCTGCTGCCTATGATCTCCAGTCTTTCAAACGCAGTGTGTCCAGGCATCTCAAAATGATCGGATCTTGAATTTGGCTCTCTATTGTATTTTGTTTTTCTCTTGGAGGGAACTATTACTGCGGGCTCATGGCCTTTGGTTCCTTCTTCCTCGCATAAAAAAAAAAAAAATTCAACGAGAGTAACATCATTCTTTGGAGTCTATATAAAACATTGAAAGGCTGTTTCCCTCGTGTTGGGGTACAAATGGTTTCACTGAAGCTGACGACATATTAAATTTACCCTAGTTGGTCTACATACATGGTAGTAGTTACAAATATACGTCTTCCCTGAGCGTTTGCGTAGACTATAGCCCATTTCCAAGGCTTACAGAATGAACCTAGTACCAGTCACCACACTCACTCTGATAACAAAAGCCATTCATTTAGGAAGGAGGAGGGAGAGAAAGGGGAAGACTGAGAAAGAGCGGGTAGACGGAAGGCAGGGCAGGCTGAAGGGAGGAAAAGGGAGAGAAGGGGAGACTGTGGAAGGAGAAGGGAGAAAAGGAAAGACCCGGGGAGGAAAGTGTCGTTCATTCACAATACACTTTAAGAATCCATTTCCTCTTGTGTCCATGCATATAGCGGCATCAACAAAGCAATTACAGGGAACAACAGCTCACATCCCTTCTAGAATATACACGCCAGAATAATTCCATCTACATACTAACACTCGGGTAATATAAACATAGGCAAAAATGTGGACTTGTGTTTGTTACAGTTCTTTACAAGGGAGGAGACATATTTAGGGTCACACCAATCTTTTGAACTCCCTTCCTTGCTTGTATTTTATTTTTTACCTCATTTGTCTGCCTTTAGGGTGGTGTATACAGTTGGTGGTATGAAGGGAATGGGCAGGATAGAGTGAGGGTTGTGGAGGTAGGAATTAAGGAAAAGAGAAGGAAAGAGTCTGTAGATAGAAAGGAAAGCAAAGGAAGGAGGAAGGTAGTAAACGAAGGAAGGGAGGAGAGAGAGAGAGAGAGGAAGAGAGAAAATTAAGGAGTGCCGAAGGGAGGAAAGAAGAAAGAGAAGGAAAGAGGAAGAGAGGAAGATGGAAAGGGAAGGAAGGAGGAAGGGAGGAAGATGAAAAGGGAAGAAAGGAGGAAGGGAGAAAGATAAAAAGGGAAGAAAGGAGGAAGGAAGGAAGACGGAAAGGAAAGGAAGGAAGGAGGAAGTCCAGAAGGTAAAAGGGGATATGTGGGTGAATGGGGGAGGGGGGAACAGGAAGGAAGATGGGAAGGAAGGATGAGAGGGAAAAGGGAATGATGGTAAGAAAATGAGAGAGAAGAAGAAAGGAAGGCAGAGGGGAAGGGATGGAAGCAAAGGGAATGAAGAAAAGAAAGGTACTGAAGGAAAGTGAGGAGCGAAGGAGGAAGGGAGGTATGTAGAGAAGGAGGGAAAGGAGGTGAAGGAGAGAAAATGAAGAATTCTGATTATGAATAGAGATCTGCAATGCCTTCACTCAGTTATTCATTGAGGCAGCGAGGCGGGCATGAACGGAGACAAGGAACCAAACTGCAAGTAAGGGAGAGAGTTGTGTTGGAAGATGGAAGAGGGAGAGAGAGGGAGAATAAGGGAGGAAGAGAGAGAAGGAGGGGCTCAAGAAGAAAGGGGGAAAGTGAGGGAGGAAGACGGGGTAGACCAAAGGCAGGGCAGACTGATGGGAAGAAAAGGGAGAGGAGAGAGAGAAGGAAAAGGGAGATAAGAAGATACTCAGGGAGGAAAACAGAGGAAACTTAGAGAGAAAAGGTGAGAGGAGAGAATGTGAGGGAAGGAGGGAGAAAGGAAGACTGAGGAAGAGAAAGGGAGAGGAGAAATGTGAGAAGAATGAGAATGAAGAGACAGGAGAAAAAGGGAAGAGAGGAGAGACTTTGGAGGAAAACAGACTGAAAGGGCAAGGAGAAAAGAGGGGAGGAACTGAGAGGGGGAGAGAGGCAGGGGAGTCTGTATTCATATATAAAAAAGGAATCGAAAGCTGAAAATCTGTCTTACCCATTGCAAAGTATGATGAATAGAAGAAAGGCAGAGTATAGATTCATTCATGCCGATATCGTCACATCACTCCGGCATGAGAGAGGTTTGGCTTGATGGACGGTGTAGGATCAGCATCCAAGTGGTGACATGCGGCTTCAGAGGCTGCTAGAATGTGGAACGACTGCTGGGCCTCAGGTTGTGGACTGTGTAGCCTATGTCAAAAGTCAGATACATAAAACAGGGCGTGTGTGTGTGTGTGTGTGTGTGTGTGTGTGTGTGTGTGTGTGTGTGTGTGTGTGTGTGTGTGCAAACAAGAATAAAACGAAGGCTGAGTTTCTTCCAAAGTTGACCAGAAGAAGCCAAAATAAAGATCCATTCATCTTTGCGTACCGGGAAGCACCGCCGTCTTAGGCAGTAAGAGAGGCAGCGAAGGATAATTCCAGAACTAATTTTTTGTACATGAACACTCAGAGTATAGGTTATTTCTTGCAATACAGATCTGAACAAAAAGAGATCATTTTTTCTTCCTTCCCCTCGCTGGTCCTTCCCTCTTCCTCCCTCCCTTCCTCCACCTTCTCTCCATGTTTCTTCTCCCCCTCAACCCCTCCCCCAAGTTCTTCCGGTTCACTGAAATATTAGTCTAGCTTTGATGGTTAAGTTTTGCCACTCAAACTTCTCCTTCATATTACTTACAGTGAGACAGACAGACAGAGAACCAGGCAGGCAGGCAGACACAGACATACAGTACATAGACAAAGAGTATCTGTGTGTGTGTGTGTGTGTGTGTGTGTGTGTGTGTGTGTGTTTGTGTGTGTGTGTGTGTGTATGTGTTTTATAATAAGTATACCCTTCGGTGAGTGAATGGTGTATACATATTTCCAAGAGTTCCAGAGACTGCAAAATACTAAAACACACACACACACACACACACACACACACACACACACACACACACACAAGTACTACGAGACCTCCTTATCTTTACTGATCTATGTTGTAATATATAATCTGTTCCTGTTTCAGTTAGACGATTTTTCCACCTAATTAGGGCCCCCAAGCTGTGAAAAGGTTAACGAAGGCCACATTTAACATTACCTGAGAGAAGAGCCTCCCAGAGAATGAGTAAAGTTGCACGAAGATAGAAAACTTATGATGAATATGACGCTACATGAATGAGGAGTTAATGTGCTGAAATAGAGTAGTGAAGACAATTTCGCCTGTGGGATGGAGATGAAAGGTGGAAAGGAGCGAGAGGGGGAGAAGGGAGAGGGAGGTGAAAGGAGGAGTACGATGAGAGAAAGAAGAGGTAAAGGAAGAGGCGAGAAGGCAGAACGTGGAAGGGTGGAAATGAAAGTGCAGGGATGAAAGAAGAGAGAGGGGGAGAAGGGAGAGAGAGGTGAAAGGGGGACGATGAGAGAAAGAAGAGGTAAAGAAAGAGGAGAGAAGTCAGAATGTGGAAGGGTGGAAATGAAATAACTGGGAGGAAAGAAGGGAGAGGGAGGTGCATGGAGGAGGTCGATGCGAGAAAGAAGAGGTATGGAGAAGGAAGAGGAGAGAGGACAGAATGTGGAAGGGTGGAAGTGAGACAGCAGGGAGAAAAGAAGACGGTAACTGGATGAAAGAGCAGAGAGGAGGGAAATGGGAAAGAAAAGATGAGGGAAAAGGGAAGAGAGGGAAAGGGAAGAAGAGGGAGAGAGAGGGGGTTGAGCTAAGAACAGGAATGACGAAGGATGAGGAGGAAGAGGAAAAAGAAGGAGGGAGGGGGAGAGAAGGAAAGAAGAGGGAGAGTGAAAGCTGGAGAAGGAGGGAAATAGACAGTGAGGGATAGAAATGAGGAGGGATGGGAAAGGCAGAAAGAGAGAGTGAAGTGAAGGAGAGAGTGAGAGGAATTCATAGGTAATCTGTATTTACTGTCTTAGGAAGAAACTTAGAGGCTGAAAGAGAGTTATACATTTGTGGAGAGCGAGAGAGAGAGAGAGACAGAGCTGAGGGAGGTATGGACAGCAGAGAAAGAGAGGGGAAAAAAGAGAGAAGGAAAGAAAAATAGAGGAAAGGAAGAAAGGGTCAGGAAAAATGGAGGACGACGGGAAAATACAGGTGTGGGGGGGAAGACAAATATCCTACGTGTAATATTAAGTGGATATTTTTGCTCTTATATTTAGCCTATGAGATGAAGACAAGATTTTCCAAGTGGCTTGAGTTTTGAGTGGACGAGTGTGTGGTCTCATTTAGCTTAGTATTTGCTTGTAAACTGTTTAATTTTGATGCTTCCTGTCCCTGTTTCTGATCACTCTAGCCCCATGTTATACTCTGTTTACCTTAACCTGGCCCAGATCTTCGTCCTTTTGCAGGTTATTTCACGTAGCTCAGTGGTGAAATAAAGGGTACTACGGCGCCACATTCTTTCTACAGCACTTGTTCGTGACTAGCACCATATTCCAGTGTTAATCTGTTGTTATAGCCCAGCATTCATGTTGGAGGAATGGCAATTTTAGGCCACGTTAGAATACAAAGGGTATAGTGGAACAGAGGGTTGAGATGACTGAATATTATTAAAATCAACACCATATCATCTCATATATAGATAGAGGGATAGAGATAGATAGGTAGATAGACAGACATAGATAGAGCAATAGATATATAGATAGAGATAGGTACACAAGAATAGAAAGATAGATAGACATAGATAGAAAGAGAGAGATATACAGATATAGAATGATAGATGGGCAGACAGACAGATAGAGAGAGAGATACACAGATATAGGAAGACATACAGATAGACAGACAGACACATAGACAGATATACAGAGCGACTTGGAGGCGTTTTGTCTGCGGCCACCCTTTGCGGGATTAGGGCGTCGGACTGTAGATTGGTAGATGGATATATAAAGACATTCACGTACTTACATAGCGGTATTCATAAAGATGCATATAAATTGAGACAGAGTGAGAAGGAATAGGTGGGGAAGAGAGGGGATGGTAGAACAGAAGGATAGAAGAGAGGATGAAGGGAGAGGTGAATGAACAGTGAGGACACAGAGAATGGGAGTAGTGCAAAGAGAAATGAGTGAAGGAATGAAATGTGGCAGAGAGGAACAGAGCTTTGAGAAGTGCAGAAAGGGAAAGGAGCGATGAGTAAAGACAGAACTAATATAAAGACAGAAATATCAAAGAAACGAAAAGGAGGAAGGAAGCAAAGAGAGAGAGAGAGAGAGAGAGTGAGATGACTTGAAGAGGTTAGGAGGGAAGAAGAAAAGTGCAGACAGGAAACAGAAGGAGACAGAACAGAAACAGAATCGGGACAAAGAGAGTAAGATAAAAGGGAGAAAAGAAAAGTGAAAAAGGGAAGACAGACAAGAGAGAAACAAGAAGAAAGGAAGGGAAAGGAAGTAAAAGGTTGATAGAAAAATGACTAAAAGGGAAGGAGTGGAGAAGAGGGTGAGAGAAATATTGAAAGTGAGGGAAAGGAGGGAGAGAGAGGGAGGAGGAGAAGGAAGGAAGGGGAAGGGGGATGGAGAAATGAGGGAGGAGGGAATGGGAGGTCTGGGAGAGGAGGAAAAGGGGGGAAAGGTAAGGCACAGGAGAGAAATAGGAATGTGGAATGGTGAGGGAGGCAAGAAGGAAAGGAAAAAAGTGTAACTGAATGGAAGAGAGAGAGAGAGAGAGAGAGAGAGAGAGAAACAAAGACAGACGGACAGAGAGAGAAAGTAGTAGTAGTAGTAGTAGCAGTAGTGGTGGTAGTATTAATAGTAGTGGTAGTAGCAGAAAAAGATCTCACAGGTTCAGTACTCTCTCTCTCTCTCTCTCTCTCTCCTTTACTTTCATCCTCCCCTCCCTCCCTCCCTCCCTCCCTCTTTTGATGCCGTGTGTGCCTCCCATCCAACCCTCCCTCCCTCCCTCCCTCTTAACCATTCCTTCCCCTCTCCGTCTTTACCATTCCTCCCTCCCTCCCTCCTTCCTTCTTCACCATTCCTCCCTCCCTCCTTCATAACCATTCTCCCTCCCTCCCTCCCTCTTAACCATTCCTCCCTCTCTTCCTCCCTTCCTCCTTCTAAATCATTCATCCCTCCCTCCCTCCCTTCTTCTTAGCCATTCTTCCCTCCCTTTTACCCTCCTGACTTCTTAACCCTTCCTTCCTCCCTCCCTCCCTCCCTTCTTCTTAACCATTCCTCCCTCCCTTTCTCTCTCTCTCCCCTCTTCTTAACCATTCTTCCTTCCCTTCCTCCCTTCTTCATTCTTTACCCTCCTCCCTCCCTCCCTTCATTCCTCTTTCTTAACCACTCCTCCCTCCCTCTCTCCCTCCCTCCTTCTTATCATCCCTCCCTCCCTCCCTCCCACCATCCTTCTTAACCACTCCTCCCTGTCTCCCTCCCTCCTTCTTAACCATTCTTCCTCCCTCCCTCTTTCTTAACCATTCCTCCCTCCCATTCTCCCTCCCTCCTTCTCAACCATTCTTCCCTCCCATTCTCCCTCCCTCCTTCTCAACCATTCTTCCCTCCCTTTCTCCCTCCCTCCTTCTCAACCATTCCTCCCTCCCTCCTTAACCATTCCTCCCTCTCTCCTTCTTTACCTTTCCTCCCTCCCTCCCTTCCTCCCTCTTTCTTAACCACTCCTCCCTCCCTCCCTCCCTCCTTCTTTACCCTCCCTCCCTCGTTTTTCTTCCTCACATTCCTAACTCTCTCCGTCCCTCCCTCACTCTGTTACCATCGATCCGCCTCATATCTCTCCTCCTTCACCCCACACTTCCCTCCCTCACCCCACACTTCCCTCCCTCACCCCACACTTCCCTCCCTCACCCCCACACTTCCCTCCCTCACCCCCACACTTCCCTCCCTCACCCCCACACTTCCCTCCCTCACCCCACACTTCCCTCCCTCACCCCCACACTTCCCTCCCTCACCCCCACACTTCCCTCCCTCACCCCCACACTTCCCTCCCTCACCCCCACACTTCCCTCCCTCACCCCACACTTCCCTTCCTCACCCCCACACTTCCCTCCCTCACCCCCACACTTCCCTCCCTCACCCCCCACACTTCCCTCCCACACCCCACACTTCCCTCCCTCACCCCCACTCTACCCTCCCTCACCCCACACTTCCCTCCCTCACCCCCACACTTCCCTCCCTCACCCCCATACTTCCCTCCCTCACCCCACACTTCCCTCCCTCACCCCACACTTCCCTCCCTCACCCCCACACTTCCCTCCCTCATCCCCACACTTCCCTCCCTCACCCCCACACTTCCCTCCCTCATCCCCACACTTCCCTCCCTCACCCCCACACTTCCCCCCTCATCCCCATACTTCCCCCCTCATCCCCACACTTCTCTCCCTCACCCCCACACATCCCTCCCTCACTCCCACACTTCCCTCCCTCATCCTCCACACTTGCCTCCCTCACCGTGAAGGAGCCTGGTGTGGGCGCTACGGGACGGGCCTGGTGCCAAGGTGCCGGGGCGGTGGCACTGCTCCTCGCTAGAGACAGGCGTAGGTGGTGTGACGGGAAAATGCGTAGGTAGACAGGTACTGCGTTGACCGACTCCTGTCTTGATGTGAGGGACGGAGTACAGATGTAAATTCTCGAGGAACTGACCTACTGTCTGGAATAATAACTGCTCACATGACCTTTTCCTTCGCCTTTGCACGGGACTGGTATTGGAGAGGGACGCCTTCATGCGGTGGCACCGAGATAAGCGAGCAGCAGAGTTACCTGATTAAGCAGTTGGCCTTCACATCCTTCCCTATAATGCTTTGTTGTGACAAGAACCATCTACAGGCGAATATAATAGAGCAAAGAGGAGGAGGGTACAGCTACGTAGGGAGATGTGTTAGTTATGCAGTCCTTAACAGTGGAGACCAGGCACCGCAACTTGTAATTCGGATTCCGACGAATTCCTGCAAATAACTCAAAATTCTTCCCCCATACCCACACTTCCTTCACTCATGTCCACACCTATCCCACACCTTCTTGTCACGCCATCCCACACCCGTCCCACACCCATCCTACACCCATCCCACCCCTATCCTACTCCTGCCTCACTCCGATTGTCACTCATTTTCCGCCATAAACACACAACTTTTCCCTCTGCCTTGATCAGTAATTGCTTTGCCTAGCTTATTTTAAATCCTTTTTCGCCCCCGCCTCATTTCCTCTCATTTTCCTCTCCTCTTTCCTTCTTGCTTCTCAGTTTTCCAGTCGGCTTTCCTTACATCTCCTCTCTCTCCTTCTCTCTTCTTTTTCCTTACTTCCTTTCTCTCCGCCATTCATTCGACTTTTCTTAATTCTTCTCCTTTATTTTCTTTCCTTTCTCTCAATTCTCACAATCACCTTTTATCTCTTTCCATCATATTCTCTTCCTTCTTTCCTCCCTTATTTATATATTGGTTTCTCCGTTCGTCTCTAACTTTAATTTTCTTATCTTCCTGCCTCTCTTTTCTTTATTAGTATTCCATTTCCTTCCTTTCTCATTATTTTATCTCTTTTCTTAATTTTTCGTCCGTCCGTCTTGCCTTCCCTCTTTCTTTTTCATTCATTCTTTTCTTCTTTGCTTTGTATTTTCTTCCTGTTTCCCTATTTCTTTCTTTTATTTACACGGTGTATTTGTAAATCTTAGCTTTTCTCTTTCTCCTCCTCTTCCTTTACAACTTATTGCTTTTATCACATTTTCGTCTCAAATGACTTCCCTCCACTTAAATTTAATGACCTCGTGTGCACCCCTTTTCTGTTTCTGTCTGTCCTTTCTTCCGCGTCATTTCTCTCTCTCTCTCTCTCTCTCTCTCTCTCTCTCTCTCTCTCTCTCTCTCTCTCTCTCTCTCAACATTTTGGACCGATCCGGATCATATTGCAGATTCTGGTTCTGGAATTACGTTGCCCTTGTCGGAGAGATGCGCTCCACTAAGTGCTCCTCTAGTTTGTTTGTTAGTTTGTTCGTCTGTTAGCAGGATTACTCAAAAACTAACAGAAAGATTTGGACCGAATTTGGTGGGTTGATAGCCCATGTCCCAGGAAACAATTGATTAACTTTTGGGACCGATTTGGTTCATATTATAGATTCTGGATTCTGAAAACATATTTTGTGAAACCCTAACCAGTGATGAGAAAATCTAACCCATTGTGAAGAATGGTTTGGAAATTACGTTGCCCTTGTTGGAGAGATGCGCTCCACTGAGTGTCCTCTACTGTATATATTTTATTGTCAGTTTCACATGACTGAATGGATGGATGATTTAAATCCAAGTGTTGTCTTTCCAGGAAATTCATTTGGAAATCAAACATAAAGTATGTCAGTATTATTAATGGAAGGTTTTGGAGTTGATAATACACGAAAATTGTTGTAATGTAGAGCAGCACTGTGCCTCTCATTATCCCATTTCTCTCATGACTAGAAATACTTTAGCCTGGCATTTTATATTCTGCTACAAAACCTTTTAGCTCTGTATCTAACCAGTATCAAGTATTGCCACTTATAGTCATAAACAAATTTTAATGTGTGAGTCTACATCAGAAAATTTATCTTGGAAAATATGTGCGCTTTATAACAAAAACTTTCACACATCTATTTCTCTGACAGAATGTCTGGGATACTTGTCTCACCTTGTTTACAGTATATACTTACTTGTCTGTTTGCTTTGAGCACTGACCTTTTTTTTTAATCCAGAAAGAGTGCACAGCATCATTCAGGATGCTCCCGAGGCATCTAGAACCAATTGCAATCAAGAGAAGACCATCTTCTGAGAACAAAAATGTTGTTAAGAACATTAAACGAATTAACAAACTCAGCACCTTCCTGAAGCCAAGGAGGCTTAAGCCAGTTATTACCTCGCCCAGACGGAGTCCGACTAGGTATTGTTTTTGGTCGAGTTTGTGTTTGTTTGTTTGTTAGCAACATTGCGGAAAAACGGTAGAATGAAATTGCATGAAACTTTCAGGATATGTGGTCACTGGCCCCCAAAGAAAGCGATTAAATTTTGGAGGTAATCGAGTGACCCTAAAAGGTCAACATCAAAGTCACAGATTTTCAGAGGGCTATAACTTGAAAACGGTTGACGATAGAGATGTTTACTATTAGGAACATACAGGAACTCGTAATATGGGTTTTCATTTGGCACCAAAACCTTTGACCTTGAATGAACTTACAAGGTCAAATTCAAAGTCATGGATAATCAGGGGGCTATAACTCGAAACTGGTTGAGGATAGAGAGATATTTACTATTATCAGCATACAGGAAATCCCATGTGAGTTTTTAATTGGTATCTTGACCTTTGACCGTAAGTTACCTTGAAAGGTCAAACTCAAGGTCACATATTGTGGGGGCTATAACTCGAAACTCGTTGCAGATATACTTACTGTTACCAAGATATAGGATGTCTCATACGGGCTTTCACTTGGCAGCATGACCTTTGACCTTGAGTGACCTTAAAAAAGTCAAATGCAAGATCACGGATTTTCAGAGGGCCTAACTGGAAAACATTTGCGCCATTACCTTAGACTTTAACCCTTTAACTTCCAGGGTTCTTGTGAGGGATTCTGCTGGAAGCGTACCGCCCTCCGCCTATCGGCTCATAGTCGCGACGCTCATAAGTCCCTGCCCCTTGGCTCCCTCCTTTATTAACTTTCGAAAATGCCCAGTTCCGTCCTATATTGAGGACGCTGGGCGCAAATGGGTTAATTGTGCACTGACTGGCAGAAACGAGCCAGTATTTAGCAGCAATAAAATAACTGCTGTCGGGCAAGGTTTGTCGTGCCTGGCACCACTTACTAAGACTGAACGCCGTGCTGGAAACGATATTTTCTTCATTCATCCTCGGAAGTACCCCTGAAATAAAAATATTGTTACTTTTGGTTCTCTGTCGGCTGATCAGTGTCATGGGTCATCACGAAAGTTATCTGATTTGGTATTTATCACTTTGTTAGTACCTACATTGGCAAGATTACGTTATCTTTAAGCTGAATAATTGCCATGCCCACAGGGGTGGCCAAATTTAGTGTTTGTCTCTGTGTTACTCACTCACTCACTTATTTACACGCTGAGTCACTGTACCTTTTTGAAGGATGGTACTCAGACCAATTAAGGTGAGTGCTAAGACAAGGGAGTTTCGCACAGTGATTTACCTCCACTCGGGCCAGGTATTAGACAGGGTGGGACCCCCGAGGGTCGCTTCTGACTGAAGGGTAACCCCCGGGAGGTTCAAGGCAAAGCTGATATGCATGGCCATAGTTTTTTAAACTCGGTACATGAAATGTTGCGTAGTCATAGACCTTCACTTCGGCCAGGTTTTAGGCAGGGTAGAGGTTGACCTCCATTGCGTCGGGGAGGGAGGGGCTGACACCGAAAGTCATGACCTAGGATGTTATGTCAGGCACGGTGGGATCCCTGATGGCCGCCCCCACTGGGAGGCAAAGCTGTTATGAATGGCCATAGTTTTTCACCGAGGGACACGTAATTTTTGCATAGTTGTAGACCATCACGGGGAGGGGGAGGGACAACGCCATAATTTTTACGGACGAACACGAAATTTTGTGCTTTGATAGATAGCCACCCAAGGCATGATTTACTGTAGGCAGGGTGGAACCGTGGGGGTAGCCCGTCACCTTGTAAATGGTTATGTCTTTCCCCTTACTATATTGCAAGAGTGGGTGCATTTATCAAAGGTGTCCTCTGTCATATTCTTATTTGCCTGACGCTGAGCATAGATTCAACTCCGGTTTTTACATGCCTTATCAAGACATGTCGCCATATCTGCTCTAATACCCACCGTCTCTTTTGAATACTCGCTAGCACTGTCGACTTTAGGACTGATGTGGCGATATTAGTGGAAATGCTTTTATGAAATGTTGGTGGATCTTGCTGGAGATCTATTAAGTAATATGAAAATAAATTCATATTATCAAGCTCTTCCCTGCTCCACACCAGGGTCGATCTCTCGTCTTTTTACACATCAGACCACTTCGCAGTCCTTGTTTTCGTGATCATGGTGGTTGTGGTCTAGGGTGTGAGTGGATGACTGATAAAGTGAGAGGGATGCAAAGTACAGTTAGCCATGAGTACCCTGTGGTAAAAACGGATTGTGGTGTAAGGAGTCGAGGCTGCAGTGGACCATATTGTTGTGGCCATAGAGACCTCATTGCACTTCTTCTTTACCAGTATATTTCTGTATGGCCCCTTCATATTATTTCCTGTGTCATTTGTGTAAACTATGACGATATTATAGCGTAAGACTTCCAAGATCATTTTAACCTCTCGACTGCATCATTTCCTCCGAGCTATATTAAATCGTCCGGTGGTCCCTTGAGTTACTTGGTGAATCCGTGGTACTGGGGGAAATAATGTGCAGTAGGCAAAATAAATCGCACGTGGATGAGGTGCTAGGGATACTATTAACGAAAGTACGTTTATGTAGTTCTGTGAGAGGAAGGGTGGAATGGGTATACCGTTTGGAAGCCTGTTGTTGTGGTGCATTAGTGGACCGAAGAAGGTGCCTGTTAAGTTAGTTTGGGTTTAAGATAGTGTGTGTGCGTGTTTGGAAGCCTAGTTTTCCGCTGCGTTAGTGGGATTAAGTGGGGATAGGGTCTTATATGAGGTTAAGCAAGGTTAAGTTAGATTAGGTTTGGGTATGTTAGGATGGGTTTTTATGTTAGGCAAAGTTAAGTTAGATGATTAGGTTATGTGAGGGGAAGGGTAGAGCGGCAGTGATTGTGCGGGAGACATGTGGTGCGATTGTGCATCATTGAAAGTGCAAGTTGTATTACTGGGTTGGGTTGAATTGGGTTAGGTGAGGTTGTGTGAGTGGAGGAGAGATTGTTCTGGCTTGGGATGAGTTGGGTTGGGGAAAGGATAGAGTGGGTGTGATCATATGGGGGTTTCTTGTTCCATTGCAGTACAAACTCAAGGGAGGCGCCCGTTACACCTTTCCTCTGAACCCACACTACCTCCCCCACAGTCGCTGCTTTCTTGTTAAGGAGCTGACCAAAAAAAACTTCACTCTGCTGTTCCCTCTTCCATAGTCACTTTTGGCGGCGATTTTACTCAGTGCGCGAACCAGTAATACGAGTTTTATAGGAAAAATTACCATGCAATCCTTAATGAGCTTCAGATCTCAAGGGTGAAGTTTACCATGTTGATATTTGTTGCTGATATGTAATTAGATAAACTGAGGTAGCATCCCATGGCGCTTGAGTAACTGCAGATTGCTTTAGAGAAGGATAGTCAGTGTGAGAGTAACCTTTTTTAACCGGGTGTGTAAAGAAGCTGATAAGAATACTGTTTATCAAAAAGGAGTGAGAATTTATCCTGTTCCTCTGTACTTCGTGTGACAGTTCAGCTTCATATCCAGTGCTACGGTACAGAAAATAACCTGATGTGACAGTGCGGCAAAGAGAAACAAACTTATTTTTCAAGAGGAGAATGACGTCCATCACAACAATGACGATTTGTTAGTCGTATCCCTGTTGTTGCCATCAGACTGTTTGACTTTGCTTGTAAGACACCAATTGGACTGGAGTTAACTCCTTCACTGTGATATTATCTTGTTTTCATGTACTCCTGCCATCACTAGACAGTTCTGATCAGCTCAGGAGAGGCTTTTCGGCCTTGAAGTGTTAGATATTTCTTTCATTAACCCCTTTACTACCAGGAAATTCTCGTAAGCTGAAAAAATTTGCCTGGCACTAAGGTAAGCCCGCAAAAAAATAAAACGACATATGTAGTGAAGAGTTAATGGCAAGGCAGTACAATCATTCCAGAGGATTATTGTGGAATGGCCGTCATACATAAGGTGGGTGCTGACCTGACGAATATGACGCCTGCATTGTGGTGATGGGTGCTGGAACTGAACGCCTTCACTAGATGGCACCGATATAACCCGGCGGTGGAGATGCCATGTTATAAAGATGTTCCTAAGCTCCCTCCCTATCAGCCGAATGAAGAATGGTAGGACGCAGGAAGAGGGTAGCATAAGCCTGCCGTTCACGGGGTTCACATTCCACCTGAGCCTGAGACAACAATAACAGCAGCAACAACAACCGTGGTGATGAAGCGGGCAGTTGATCGTGCATGGATACCCACGTCCAGCTGGCATCTGGAAGAACGCAAGTTTGATCCACATGTCGGTGGGACTTTTAGACAGAGTTTATATTCTTCCCGAACACTTTTCATCCAGCAGTAAAATTGAGAACCTGAATGAAATAACTGTTGCAGATAGTATTCCTAGGGATGGCTGGGCTGAGTAATATAGTCTTCTTAAATCTAACTCTGCTTCCACAGTGATAAGCTAGGCATATCACACCTGCATCTGTTGTTGTTGTATATTTAGAAGTTTTCCTCACGTGTCATTGGGGTCATATACATGTAGAAAAACTGTGACTAAGTAGTATCAGATTCATATCCACAAATCATTCTCAGGAACAACAGATATTAAAGCCGCGACTGCACAGTACTCCGTCCCACCACTCCATCCTCTTCGCCACCACCTACAGCATAAGACACTGGAGATGTTATAAGGAGACGAAGAACTAAGTGTGTGTCCTGCAGTAGTAGTGGGGAATATTGGTGATATTTTTGGCGACTGAACATGTAGTGGAAACGGGCTATTGAGTCATGAAATACTATAGGGAAGATTTAAGATAATGTTAAAGATTATAAGAGAGAGGGGGGGTGTGAGTTGGGAGCAGGGCAGTGAAATGGCGGGGAACAGGACGACGTGGAGGCGATTTGTTTGTGGCCACCCCAAACGGGATTGAGGCATTAGATAGATAGATAGATTAAAGATTATTCCTGTACAAACCTTGTCTCCTAGGTTGTAATGTAAGTGAAATAAAAGAACTATTATCCATTTTACTGCGGGAGGCCACTCATGTGCAGAATAAAATCTGTGTCATGAGTTTATAACCCACTGAATACAATTAAAATTTTATTAGTTTATTTTTGCTTCGTCCAGACATTTTTTCAGCGTAGGAAGAACCTGTTTGTGTAAAGGCGAAGTCAGTAATCTAACATAACTCGGGAAGTCTCAGTTAAAGCTGAATAAACCTGTTCAGAGATAATAAGAGTGAAATCAGTAAGTCATGGGATTGGAGGGGTCACCGGGCTAATAGGGAATGCTTGACTCACTGCCAGTACCCTCGACACCTAAAATTCTCCTCATCCCTGCTTCATAATCATAAACTCCTACAAAAAACACCAGGTACCCTCATCAGCCTGAAAAGATAGTACGAAACCCATGATACTAAATGACGCTGTTCTTCCCCTCAAAGAATCTCCGTATTGGGACTGGCAGTGGTACAGCTAATGTTTTTATGAATTGGAAGCTAAACCAACTCCCCGAACAGACCAATTATTTCCCACTAGTTGCTGGAATCTGTTGGGGAAAAGAAACCTGAGATGTGTAATGGGATTTGTGACAGTGTAAGAGTTGGCTTAGAATATGACCTATGTGCAGCCACTCAGAATAAAGATCACCCCGCGACAGTGCTTGAGGCTGAATGCTTCCTGCCTGAGAGTGATGGTAATATGATTAGTAACCAAGCATTTAGCCAGATTTCTCCCACATGGTAAATCCTCCCAGGGTGGATGGTAGCCACTCATCTACTACCTACTTAAAGTCCATGAAATGCCTACAGAAAATACAAGTGAAATACCGTTCGAGTAAGGATCGTACAACACAGGTCGCTGTTTATCATATCAACCAAAACATGCCCGTTATGGAACGTATAAAATGTTGCAAGGTCTCTTATGTTGTATAGTTTATATTTGTGCTCGGAAAAGGGTAGTCCATCCCTGGTACTCCTATACTTATTCGCTAGAGGGAAGCTTGAGCCCAACTTGAAAGTCGGGTTTGGGATGGTCGTAAGCCTGGATTAGCGGCTTTCTCAAATCGGACTCATCCAGCTCGGTTTGGTTATGTTCTGAAACGAGTCTCAAGTCTGACTTCACAAAGATGGCACATCACGAGCTTGTGAAAAACTTTCAACTATTTTGAAATAGGGCAAAGAGCCGAATTATATTCCTAAGAAAGATAAACCAAGTAGGCTTTATTAAAAGATTAAGTAATTGATATCTACAGTCAGTTGTAATCAGCTGCATAGCTCATTTCCTCACCAAAGCTTGGTTTAGTCACGTAATGCACATATCTTTGCTTTCAAATTTTATAAGAGCAATATTTTAGCGTATTTTCCAATGACATCTTTAGTCATCGGCAATGCAAGAACTCTATGAACAAGAATTAACTTATACGAATATAGGTTTTAGTAAAATACTGTGATTTGGTATAGTATGAGATTAGGAAAACAGCCTCTATTTTGATTTTTTCACCAGACTTGCAAAGCATTAGAACTGTACAATACCACATATCATTATACCAGTAGTGATGGTTATAAGACTGTGTGAGTCAAGAGTGAGGGACTGGCTGTTGGTGATTGGGGTAGGGATTAGTGAGTTTAGGTGTGTGAGGCAGATTGGGTGGGTGTGGGAGGCATGATGGGTGTTGGAAGGTAGGGTGTGGTGGAAGTGGGCGTGAGAGATATGTGTGGAGTGGGTACTGGGGTGTGGGGTGGGAAGAGGCAGGGGTGGGGTGGAAGTGGGTGTGGCAAGCAAAGTAGGTGTGAGAGGCAGGACTTAGTAGGGGGACGGCGTGGGTGTTGAGGCAGGGTTGGGGACGAGGCACGGCAGGGTGGAGGTGTGTGGGTGGGGTGAAGTGTAGCTCCCTGGGGTGAGGCGAGTGTCAGGCTGGCGCTATGCAGGAGAGAAAGTGGCGTGTTGGGAGCCCTCATACCTGATATTTAGAGGTGCCTGATACTCCCAACCATAGTTTTTCCTCACTGATTTCCATAACGTGAACAAATAGGTTTTATTTTAACGGCATGTAGAGAGTTCTGTTAGTGTTAAGCAACGGGAAGTTTGGAGTTTGACAAGTCTTTCGCTCTGTTGGCTGAATTAAACCTTTTCCTTTCTTTTTTTTTCTTTTCTGGCTACCTCCATCCGAAGTCCTGCAGGTGGAGGATATTTCAAGCCGTCACACAAAGAGTTATACCTATTTACTTAAAGCTGTGAGTCCTGTTCGTGTAAATTTAACTTTCATTCGTTTGGATGACTCTGACATAGCTTTGCCCGTGTTATAACTTGTATGGTTTCTGTATTGATTTTTGAGAGTAACCATTTTTAGTGTTTTTCCTTGAACAATTATTTATATCTTTGTGGACCTTTATACTCTTCGTTTATATTCAAAACTCTTTATGGCAGAAAAACATCTTACAGAAAAAATGACATACAAAGAGGATACTATAGACTCAGTCCTTTTTGCATGGCTTTATAATTGCAAGTTACAGGAGCAAAAATGAATGTAATTATAAATCTGTATAAATATAAAAATAATCAAAGACAGCATAGGCACAACCTAGTATCATCTGTGTTGTTTTCCTACGTCATATCTTTGGTGAATGATGAACGAGGATGCTTACGAAGTGGAAGGGGATGTGTGGATCAGCTGTCATTTGAGAGCAGTGATGGTGGAGAAGGTGCAGCGAGAGGTGTCATGAGTTTTATAAGATTTAAATGACTCTGTGAAATCTTCTTGGCGAGGGTTTGGCTGGCGTTACTTTTTCTTTTTCTTTTTTTCTTTGGGATCACTTCTTTACTTTGCTTGGGCTCTCTGTTTCCGTCCTTGAACCTGACTCCTTCAATACGATGATATCATTTATTATTCATTTTTAATCTGACCTGATTTGACTTAGCACAGGGAATGCCTCTTGCAGTGAAGGGGTTAATGGGAGCTATAATTATAACTGTCTCCAGTTAGAAGTCTCTCCCGAACTGAATCAAATCGCCTGGAGGTAGAAAGACTGAAGGAAATACTACATTATCGTGCTCTGCCTTGACACATGTGCTACGCGCTTGAATTATTCTCTTTACTTCGGGCGGGTTCTCTGTGTGGGTTCTGGGGCCCAACTCTACGCCAGCGGAAGGTGATGTGGAGGTGCGGCACACGATGGTAACAGGAGCTGGTTGGTGAGAGGAGGATGTGAGGCATGGGGGAACTGTTTAAATAAAGACTGGTGTCATTGTTGGCCTAAAAGATGGTACAGGAGTACTTACATAGCTGTTTATTTTGTATTTCCATGTGATCAACAGGTTTTTGATGTATGAACACAGCTTGCATTTGGTAACATGCAACAGGAACGTGCTCTGTACATGCTAAAATGAACTAATATACGAAAGATGTTAAGGAGGCTAACGAGAATAAGACATTGACGATCAGAGGATGCTTCGCTCCTGCACTTTTGATCTGACGTAGGGATGAGTGTTGCACAGTGAGAGACAAACTTTATCTCCCCTTCCATTGCGTCCACTTCGAACTTAGGCCACGTTAGTCGCCTTTCTTTGTGGTGCATCATTAAAGAGTCACCTATAAACAAACATACCATGCCTCTCTCAGCACAGGAATATTAGCCGGTGGAAGAAAGTAAGGAGTGCAAGAGGTAAGATATTAGGAGAAGTTTTTCCCTTGACTGTACGTAATGGGCATAAAATCGTACTGACTGAGAAAATTCATCAGATGTTACGACCTTAGGCGAATGAGGAATAAGATAGTGTTAGGAGCCAAGAGACGGGTAGTGCTGCAGCCTCTGTTGGTGTCACCTTCCTCTCAGTTGGAAGCAGCTGGTTTGACATGTAGTTCCAGCGTGTTTGCCGGTGTGTGCAGCTGGTATGGATGTGTGTGTGTGTGTGTGTGTGTGTGTGTGTGTGTGTGTGTGTGTGTGTGTGTGTGTGTGTAAGAGAGAGAGATATATATATCACAGCATCCTTCTACACCTCCTTTATGGTGAGGAGGGGAGGGGGAAGTGGAGGTCAGGACAGGAAACTAATAGGCGACGAGGAGGAAGGAGAAGAGGATTATGTGAGGAGAGACTCTGAGGGGAGAGGAGGGGATGGGAGGTAGGGATGTATGGATGGAGAGGTAAGAGGAAGAGGAATTAGGGTGAGGAATGGTGGAGGAAGGCAGGACTGGAGAGGAGGGAGAGTGTAGAGATATAGGAAGGGAGTGGCAAGAGACGAGAAATTTAATAGAGAGAGGGAGATGATGATGATGATGATGATGATGGAAGGGAGGCAAAAGGAGGAGGGGATGACGGGAGGATGTGGGAAGTAGAAAAGGATGTTGTGATGGAGGAGGAGGAGATGTTGGGAGGGGGAGGAAGAAGAGAGGGAAAATATACTGTTGGGATGATAGATGGAGGGAGAGGACAAGAAAGGAAGGATGAGGGGAGGAGGAGGAAGAGGAAAGGAGGTTGGGAGTAGGAATGAGAGATGCAGAAAGTGGAAAGGAGGAGAAAAGAATGCGTGAATGATAGATATGAAGAATGAATGCAAGGGGAGGAAATGAGAGGATGATACGAGGAAGTGTAGAGGATGTCAGGATGGGGAGGAGGAAGGTATGTTGGGAGGGGAAGGGAAGAAGGAAGGGAGGGAGGAGAGTGAGATAGGAAGAAGATATGATGGGAGGAGGAGAGCGTAGGAAAATCTGCATAGAGAAGTTATATACCTGGGAGGGGAGTGGAATGGGGTAACCAAGGAGGGGAAGAAATCGAGGGAATGTTAGAAGAGGAGGTGGTGAGAGGGAAGGAGTTGAGGGAGGAAAGATACAAGAACTTTCAGGGGAATACTAGAGGAGTCAGAGGTGAGAGGGAAGGAGGGAAGGGGTCAAGGATACATTTTTTTACTGCAAGGAAGAAGAAACCAAAGGCATGGGCTTACTAAACTATGGATTAGCTCCTCAGGCAGCCTAAAAGGACTATTTTTGCACACAGGAGCTGACCATGTTGAACACGATTGGATGGAAAAGTGTGTGTGTGTGTGTGTGTGTGTGTGTGTGTGTGTGTGTGTGTGTGTGTGTGTGATTTATAACTCGGAGAGGAAGGAAGAGATACTGGTGATATTTGGTACTAGGATGATGATGATGATGATGATGGCACGTATATTAATTTTCTCGCTGGAGTTAAAATAAAGTCTGGGGGATTTTTAGGAGGTGTGGGTTTTGTTATCTGAGAGGCATTATAACTTTCTGATTGTGTGATGTGTTGGAGAGGATGGAACAGATGGTCAGTCTGCCTTGATGACGACAAAACAGCTTATTACCACACTAACTTCTGTCTTCCAAGGACCAGTACCCAACATTCACCACACCACACCACACCATATAAAACTACATCACACCTTATAACATTACACCATACCACATAACACCTCAACATAAAACACCACACCACACCACATAACACCTCAACATAAAACACCACACCACACCACACCACACCACATAACATACCACACCTCACTACACCACATCAGACAAGACCACACTACACTATACATGACTCCATAGTACTTCCACCACCATATTACTCCCACCACATCACACTGCACCACACCACACCACAAAATACAGCACCAAACCAAACAACACACCACCACACCACATAACATACCACACCTCATTCGCGAGAACTGCTGTATCCGAGAGACGAAATGTGAACCATATTCGATCAGGCGATGTCTACTTGGCTGTTTCATCTTACATCTCACCACAAAACATCAGGTGGATGTAGTTTATACCTTGGTATGGAGAGGGCAAACAACATGCGTCCAACTACTGCTAAAGAGGACATGATATACCTTTATTTAGGAACCAAGAAACCCGAACAGACAGTGAAAACATTCGGTGTAAGGAGAACCGTAGGAAGGTGTATTAGTCGATGCCAGGAGGAAGGCACAACGAACTGCAGTCATCATGTTACCACACCAATACAGGCCCGGGAAATAATCACAGTGATGGAGGGTAGCACCTGCAAGCAGTCATTTCGCCACACATAACAAAACATTCGATTGTCTTTACACAGTAACTCTATCCTCATATGTAACAATATTGTTTGATGACAGATAATGATAATCACAGCATATAATTACCAAGTTAAGCTTAGCAGAAGTTAAATCAATAAAGAAATAGAACCAAAATCCGGAGAAGTCTTTAGCTAATTGAATTCCACTGTTGCTGACATGCCATTAAAAAAGGAGAACAGATGAGAAACGGTACATATCAAGTAAAAGTGGCAGACATACATATATATAAATTAAATCGCTTAGTTACCAAAACTATGGTCGCATCCTCAGGTCCGTCACCTGGAGCAAATGGCACTCATGTCAGTGCTACCAATCGTCCGTATGACAATTACATACTGTGGCGGAAGTGTATTTATGACATTCTAGAAAAGCCGAGAATCAAAAAGATGTTGTATATAGAAATGAACAAAATATAAACAAACGAATAGGCAAGTAACGAACACCAATTTAAGTCATAGCATTCGTCACACACACACACACACACACACACACACACACACACACACACACACACACACACACACACACACACACACACACACACACACACACACACACACACACACACACACCAGCCAATACTACAACCCACAGTAAAACGTACTTTGAAGAGAGCTGAAAGGAAATCAACACGCCCGTCTATTCCCTTGGCCTTTGAAGTATAAACTGGTGGTGCCGATCCGTAACCACCAAACCGAAATCACCAGAACGACTGTAAACAAACCCGACGCGTCAAAACAGCACGGGAAGGAGAGAGAGAGAGAGAGATAGAGAGAGAGAGAGAGGAGGGGGGGGGAGCTGAGCCGGTAGAATTATTACCGTGGTCAGCACTAAGCCCCGTCTATCCCACTCCTGTCCGGCCCGGAGAGAGACAGACAGACAGACAGAGACAGAGACAGACAGAGACAGAGACAGAGAGACAGACACAAACAGAAACAGAGAGGGACCGTGACAGTGACCGACAGAGCGAAAGATATTCAGTTGATTGATGGGCTTCTAACGCGCGCTGCTTCTGTTCTTAGTTTTCCTTAAGGCAGAGAGTTGTGACAGGCGAGTGTATTATTTCCTTATGGTGTATAAAGTTCATTTTCTGCTCCATTGATAAAAGCATCAGGCATACTCGTATGTGTACATGAGAGGTGACTGAAGGATATTTTCAAGCGCTTGGTCCACTGTTTGAAAAATGTGTGGAGGCGAAGTCTATCTGTTAATTGTCAGATACCTTTATCTCAGAAGGAGTCTCCGCTACCACATTCTCCATAAAGTGATCGCATGATTATTAGACCGAATATAAGCTTTTATTTTTATTTTATATATGATCTTTTAGAGTCCTGACATTCCTCGGAGAGAGACAGCTGAGAGAGGATGGACAGAGAAGACCTCCGAGTTAGTGGCTGCCTACACATTTGCCCCATATGCCTTGACGCACTGTTTTGTGTTTTTAAATATAAAGAAGAAAGTGCATCCTTGAATTTCCGTGACCCAGCCAGCGATACAACGTCCCGGAAGAACCACAGACAAATCGCCTCCATGTCACACTGTCCTCCATCATCAGGCAGCTCTCTCTCCGACTCACACACTCCTCCTTCATATACCTGTCCACCCCATCACTGCATATCATTCTGCCTGTCTCTCTCTCTCTCTCTCTCTCTCTCTCTCTCTCTCTCTCTCTCTCTCACACACACACACACACACACACACACACAGAATTAATCCCTTCAGTAGCTAAACATTGCCTCCAGTATCGCTCTCACTACAGGGTCGGGCACGCAGACTGAATAAAATCGTCTGGTAGTAGCGAGAGTAAACTATAACTACCTGTATCATCGCAGTGAAGGGGTTAAGACGAGACCACGGCCCTCCAAACCCCCCAAAAGTTGCCAGTGCTCACCTGACAGTCGAAGGGGGTCACCTCCTCCAGCCGCACACCGTCGCCTACTTTCTAAAATCCCTTCCATCATAAGTATTAATAAACAGTACATAAATTCTACAGTATCATCACCATCATCATCATTTTCATTATCATCATCATCATCATCCGGACCTCCTTTTGGATGATGATGATGATGATATTGTTGCAAAATTTCTGTACTGTTCACTAATCGTCATTTATCATACCAGTTTTCTAGATATGATTTGCGAGGAAAAATATTGCCAGAGTTACTAAAATACATAAAAGGATAAGTAGAGCAATAGCATTCATCACGTAATATGACAAGTCTCGCTCCATGTTTATTTTGAAACGCCTGTGTCACTTAGTTCTCAGATCAGTGCTTCGTCTGGCAAATGCTGACGTGAATGTACCGAATGTTATGAAAAAAGTGTAATATTCGCGCCAACTGTGCACCCATCTTTTTATTTTTTTGTACAGTGATCAGCCGTACAATTGTAATACTCTGAAGTACGGAAATAATCTTCAGAATATAAGGTCATCAGCTAAGTTACTCCCTCATCCTGACGGGGAGGAGGATGGAAAGGAGGGCGGCTGGTTGGTGGATGTGCTGAGGCTGGATTTCTTGTTTCTGGATTCATCTTCCCATCCTCCTCCATGAATTCGGGCAAGATCCAGAAGCACAGGAAGAAAAGCCACCAGCAGAGGGTCTTCTCAGTCTCCTTCAGATCCCCGAGTTCCCCTAAGAGGCGAGGCAGCCATCCAGCACGACATCCTCCACACTGTCTCCCTGCTTCTCCCCCTCCTACAGGTAAGTCCCGCCAACAAACAAAGACGACACAGCATCTCACTTTTGTCTTCAACTTCAAATTCTGTCTCTAAGCTTATATCCTTAGCCGTCTTAGAAAAATAAGAACAGAAATTAAAGAAAAAATAAAAAGATGAACGACCTTCGCTTCTGGAACCCATTCGCTGCCAAACCAGAGGAACCCCCCGCACCACAGGACGCAGCCCTTCCAGACGCCGCCGGTGACGCCCCGGGAGCCGCCCCTGCGCCAGCCGAAGTCCCCCCACAACCCGTCGAGCGTCCAATGCCCCTGGAGCACCCGTACCCCGGCCTCACCACCGGCTGGGAGAAGGACATCGTCGAGGATCTGGGCAGGTGGGCGATGCTGGCTATGTCCTGCGGTGTCTACTGCTGCCTATACTCGGTGTCCTTCTTATGGGCGACGCCCTACATCCGAGGTGCCATGCCCCCTTGGGTGATGGACACTTTGTTCGTGGAGTCCAAAGGCTGACTTCAGCATTTTCCCTTATTTGTCACTGAAAGTATGTTATTCAGCAGAGAGCAGGTCTACATGCCTGAGAGTGTTAATGCTATATATGGGTTACCTCTTGGCATTGTCACTCTGGGGTTATGTAGTTGTCGGAAATGGAGGCTCACTAACACTGATAAAATGCCAAAGTATAGGCTAACGAAAAAACATTACGCGTTTACTTTAACAGACCTCAAATTGCCATCTCTACATCATGGATGGTTAACTGTAGCAACAGATTCATACTAGAAGATCATGCTGGTCATGAGGAAGTGCTATGGGAAGAATGTGGAGCGTAGCATTGTCTTTTTCTGCCACCAAGCTACGTGAAATAAGCAGCAAAAGGACGAAAATAAAGGAAAATAAGTAAAGCACCTTCACCTTATCCACATATCTTCTCCGATTCTCACAGTGTGCTTTCTTCTCTATACGGGCCTCCTCTTCTCATCCCCTTGTCACCCAGATTCAAGAGTGGCTTTTCCGCTCTTCTGTGTGCAAGAAGTTAAGTCAATTTTGCTGGCTTCCTGGTCATGTTGGAATTGCAGATAATGAACGTGCAGACTCGCTGGCTCGTTCTGCTGCTTGGTCTGTCACGTCTTCCCAGGTCACCAGTAAACTTCATCTCGTTCAACCTTTTGTTCTTCCTTGGTCCAAGTCCGTTTATCCCAATCGTCGATGGGAGACTGCCCTTGCTCACCTTCGCTTGGGTCACGCCCGCCTCACTCACGGTCAGTTAATGAGTGGTGACCCTCCGTCGGGGTGTGAGATATTCATTAGGAATTATGAATCTCCCACACAGCACGTGAACACTGTAATCTCAAAAAGTTTCCCTGACTGTCTTTCTTCTACAAGGGCAGAACTATAGGCGATAGAAGAGGGACTTGGTTGTGTAGAATCTTTATCAATATAAGGATGTTTACGAGTACTGTATTTCTTTGTTGACAGTCAGGGACCTCTATATGAATTACTGTCTACTACTTCCACAGATTGTGATACAGTCAACAGATGTCTACCAACCATCCGATGCTGAAAGCACAGGTCATAAAGTCCATTTCGCATGGATTCCTTCCCATGCTGGGATACCCTTCAATGAAAAAGATGACGATTTAGCTCATGAAGCTCTGCTTCTGGACTCTTCTGATATAAATGCTGAATAGAGCAATACTTCTGTCAAAGTACGACCAACTCTCTTGTTAGTCATGATATTACTAGATAGATTCATGCTAGCAGAGCAGATGGCAGTATTAGCTCTCTACTGTGTGAATGTGCCTCACAATACACAGGGAACTGTATGACGTGGTTGTCATGGGACTGAGACTTGGTTATAATTATTACTGGGAATTCACCAAAGATGACCCTGTACCCTGTGCAGTTTGTGTGGGCACCAGCAGCACACCCACTGCATCGCTATGGACAGTAATGGAATGTCCTCTTACTACGAAGTATAAAAACCCACAACTTATTACCCTGTCTGAGCAAATCTCATGGTTAATCAGTGAAAATTTGTTAGTTTCCATTATCCTTCAATATCCTGAATCTGTACCAACGTTCTAGAACATTCATTACATGTATAGTTACACAGGTACGGTAAAAATAATTCCTGTTCTTCAATCTACCTTACATTTATTGCCAACATTCATTACCTTACTCAGTACTGTGCATATTTCGCCTGTATATTTACATCATAGCCTCCGTCCTCCTCAGCCTAGCCATAGTCTATCAGTCTATCTACTGTATTGCTAGACGCCTTAATCCCGTAAGGGGTGACCACAAACAAATCGCCTCCATGTCGCCCTGTCCCCAGCCATTTCGCTGCCTTTCCCTCAGCTTACGCCTCCCTCTCTCATATATCTCTCCCCTCCAACTCTCTATCTTTTCCTCAGCCCCCCTCCCTCTCCCCCCCTCCACCTCACTCACATACACTCTCCTCGTCAGTCTCTTATTCTCCATCCTCTCCTCAGTGTACTTGTATTTCCCCTAACGCTTTCTATCACATCCACATCCACACCACAACGTTCCTTCACTTCCTCATTTGTCAGTCTGTCTCTCCATGTAACTCCACATGCTCCTCTCAGATAACTCATTGCCACTGCTCTTGACTTGTGCCCTTCCAGCAAGATCCAAGCTTCACTTCCATACGTTATAGTTGGTATCACAATACTACCATGCAGCGACTTTTTCTACTTCCTTGCTCACTTGTCTATTTCTTATCACTGCTTTCAAAGAACCAGCAACGTTTCTTCCCTGTTGTACCCTTTCAAGCACCCTTTCAAACGAGAGTCGCTAACAGATATACTAGTCAAGCCAATGAGAGAGAAAACATGAGCTGTATTTGTGAAAGATATGTATAAAATAAATAAATAAAGCAGTGGAATTAAGAGAGAAAGAGAGAGAGAGAGAGAGAGAGAGAGTTGGTGTGTGTGTGTGTGTGTGTGTGTGTGTGTGTGTTTTGGCCATGAACCACCGACTCTACACGACCCACTGATGAGGCGGTGCTATGCCATCATCTTAGGTTGTGGCAAGTGCTGATGTGCTGTGCTTCTATACTACTTTGGTGCTACTTCTCCCATGTATGTAATATATCTTTTAAATTCCTTTACATTTTATAGCATACGAGTATAATTATATCTATTTGCTTAAGGGCGTGTGACTATACCCACGAAGTTATAACCAGTAACTGTATATAACTGTGTTTGCTGAAGGCGTGTGGCAAAATCCACCATCTTCTCATTATTATGTACTCTGTATACCCTTACAGCAATAAATATTTCACCCAAGCATCAGTATAGACCAAATATATCAGTCACCTATTAAATAAAAGAAAACGTAAAATAGTAAGAAAAAACTAGCCACCGCGTATGGCTAACTACAGTAAGTTGCAGTAATTTTTCTATCCTTTTTTTCCTTCTAATGCCATGAAGTGCAGATGGATGAGAGAGAGAGAGAGTGTGTGTGTGTGTGTGTGTGTGTGTGTGTGACCTAGGAAAGTCATCTTCCACATTTTTATCAGATCTAGACTAAATCTGGTGGAAGGATTTAGAGGAAAGGCAACAAGAAAATGCTTCGACTTTGAGAACGATCAGTCAAAGGTTAAGGTCACAAGGGGGAAGGTTGGAATTCGACCTGTGTATCTGTGCATGACTAAAATGATTGAAAGTTTTGAATCGATTTGAACGAAACTGTTGAATTGTTAATGGTTAGCCAAGGGTATGACCTCTTGTTCTTTTTTGAGTAGGACAAAAGTCACACCCACATGACAAAGTTATCTTAAATACTTTATATCTGATTTAGACCAAGAGTTAAGAGTCAAATAAGAATGAAGAAATTTATTTTTGAGAGTAATCAGTGTACGATCAAGGCGACATGGTAAAGTTAAATGTTTGACACTTGGGCCATTGGTGGGCGCGTGTGTTGCACTCTGCGTGTTCCTTCGTGTTCTCATCAGTGTAGTTATTTCTGCTGTAGGTGGGCATCCGTCGGCCAGTCCTTTGATGCAGTGCTATCTTCAGGTGTCTCTGTAGTGAGTAGCATCCCAAGTGGCCGCCTGTAGCCCAGAAACCATTTATTCCGCTGGGTGGTGACCGTATCACCAAATGGACGCCTGGTGGTCGTGTGGGTTTAAGTGCTACAAGGTTTACATTCAAGGGGGGATTGTGGTATATGGCTCACATTACACCGCTCAGGGATTGATGACTGGGTATTCTTGCCTTAAATGTCTGGAATAAATAACCCAGCGCCTGGACGCTACGTTCTTGACTGGGTGATAAACGATTGGATGACATTATTATTATTATTATTATTATTATTATTATTATTATTATTTTATGGTTGACACAGCTTAGGTTTAATTGGGCGTTCTCTGAGGCCCTGCAGTCCTCCTACGTGCTTGTACCTTCACATGTCACCATTTCGGCGCTAATAACCTCTGTCTATAACGAATACATGCTAGGGTTGTCTCATGTAAGACTGGTGCACTGGTATTTTTTTTTTTTTTTTTGACGCCGGTAGATCTTGTGGGTGATCAGTGAAATCTATCTATCTATCTATCTATTTATAGCCCGACGCCCTAATCCCGCAAAGGGTGGTTGCAGACAAAACGCCTGCAAGTCGGTCTGTCACCCACCATTTGACTGCCCTCCCCCCCAACATACTCCCCCATCCCTCATATACCTCTCAACTCCATCCCTCCACCTCATCCTCGGTCTCCCCGTCCCTCTCCCACCCTCCACTTCTCGTACATAGCCTACACCCTCTTAGTCAGTCTTTCATTCTCCATTCTCTCCAGTGAAATCTGCTTATGCGAAATTCCCTTCATCAAACAACACTGCCACAGCCTGGGATCAGACTCGCGGCCCGGTCTTCTCCCAGAATATGACATGCAACTGTCGAGTTAACAGTTCAGGTCCCTATATCAGCTCTGAGGACAAAAGATTTCTACGTAATTTCTTCACCCCTTTCTATATTCTGTTACTGCTATCCTCGGACGAATTGTAAATGGAGAAACTAACAGAACTATAAGTGTTGATGTGCCAGAACGGATCGCTGAGATGGTATTGGAGCCTCTTTAGGGTAGGATTGGATACCCATGTAACCCGATCACACTTTCCACACAAGCTGTATAAGTAACTGATGTCATATATGTATTGTAATATAAAGACACTGTTATAGATGTACTGTATGCTAGAGTGACATAGTGAGTAGGAGAGTGATGACAAGCGTGAGGTGGAAGAGTGTAGACATCAGGACATTGTGTTGCTGTAGTGAATCAGTGCCGTTTCCATCATGTCAGTTATTCTTCATGGGATGGATAAGTCATGATTGTACCTAGCTATTTCCATTGCACTTATAGGGTTTCTGACACTACACGCTACATATTTATACTCACTTATATCGGTATCAGATACTTCATGCTACTCACATATACTCACTTATATTGGTTTCTGACACTAAATGCTGCTCACTTATACTACTTATGCTACTCACTTATACTACTAGATGCAACTCACTTATACTCATCGGTATCTGACACTACATGCCACTCACTCATACTACTCACTTGTACTACGTATACTACTCACTAATACTGCTTCAGGCTGCTCACTTATACTCACTTATATCGGTTCCTGACACTACATGCTACTCACTCATACTTCTCACTTATACTACTACACGCTACTCACTTATACTGCTCATGTATACTACTACACGCTACTTCTCACTTATACTAAACGCTACTCGCTTATACTTCTCACTTATACTACTACTACGTCACTCATACTTCTCATTTCTACTACTACACGCTACTTATACCTCACTAATATTACTACACGCTGCTGCTTGCTTATACTTGTCACTTATACTACACACTACTCACTTCTCACTTATACTACTACGCGCTACTCACTTATACTCTGGTACTGATTCCCGCCAGTGCCTTGTATGATCTGTGTTTCAAATGTTAATACTGCTTACGGGCAAATGAAAGCTTATGAATATACGTCAGTATTATTATTCACGCTAGGCCGGGAAAGTTAATCAGATGCCTAATAATTTCGTACAGAGCAAAATTCAGCCAATGCTTGCGTCATCTTTCAGAATTCATCGGTCATGTTTGTGTATTTGATCATTATGGAGGTTTTTTTGGATGAAGGAAAAAGAGAGGGAGGAGAGATTTGCCACTATTCATTCATACGTTTGCAATGGAGGCCTGTATTTCCGAGCAATAACATTCACTTAGTCACATACAAGAACTGAGATGTGTAGATTTAAGGTCTGATCTTGCACTGTCCCGTCTTGCAGTAGTAGTTCACTGTTAAATCTTACCGTTTTGTTTATTCACTAATTTACATTGCTGTTAAAGAGGAAAATATATGCAGAAACAAATGTAAGAAGCTTCAGGGGCAGAGTGTAGAAACTATGAATGGAAATTTCGACCGCGAATTTAAAGCGCCGACGAAAAGGCGTAGGAGCGAGCGAGGCTGCATGTGGATTCACGAGAGCACAGTCGACCTCAAAGTGCGGTGGTGGTTGTACGCACTCCTCTTCCTCTCTGATCCTTCTCCATTTGATGCGGCCTGACAGCGTGGTATGTCGTGATCGCGAGTGCCAACAGTGGTTTGCTAATACCTGTAGTTCACGCCGCTCATGTGACAGTGATGAGTGGAAGAGGTGGTAGGGAGGAGAGTGGAGGGGCGGGAGGCAAAACGCATTCTAGCAGTGGTGGTAGTAGTGGTGGTGCAAGTGGTAGTAGTGGTGGTGGCAGTGGTGCATCGTCTCATCAAGCATCAGCAAGCAGAATGGGAGGCGAGCAGAAATTACTAAGGTAAATGCAGTTGAGTTTCGCACAGGAACCGTAGTAGTAGTTGATACGTGTGTGCATGTTGCGTCATCAGGTAAGAGGCACGTATGACTTGCTTTAAGATATCAGGGTCACCATGCAGAAATGTCGGCCAGGAATAATCGAACATTTAAAGCAGAAACTTTGTGAAGGGATTATAATTAATTGGATAATTAATGTGGTAACCGTACTTTTTTTTATTTTTTTGATAATAGAAAGTTGATAAAAGATTATCCAGATTTATGTATCTAATTTAATGTGATGAGGCCTCTACTGTATATTTACAGGGAATATTTTGTAAAATTAAATAAATAAATAAATGCTTAGACGTGCTTTTGTATGAAGTGTCGACATTTTGTGTTTTGTTAGGGGAATGTATGTAAATACAACTCTTATGTATGGGGAGGCTCCCCAAATACCATACAGCACATCTCAACAAGATCGAGTCAAGGCTTTTCGTCTCATTAACGCTACTTATTGGCTTCCTCCAGCCTTCATCTCGCCGAATTGTTACATCTTTATCTCTTGTATATAACCAGTGGTCACTGTTCCTCTGAGTCTGCATACCTCCACCACTACGGCTGGCGCGTAGCGCCCGTGTAGCAACAAACTGTCATCCCTTTGTTGTCCAACTCTAATGCAAGAGTTAGCCATTACTCCCAGTCCTTCATGTATGCAACAGGTCAACTCTGGAACTGTCTTCCAATGTTTGTATTTCCCACTGCCTATGACCAGTATTTTCAACGAAGTGTGTCCAGGCATCGCGAAATGAACGGATCTTGAAATTGGCGCTTTTTTTATTTTTTCTTGAAGGGAACATAGTGCGGACCTCAGTCCTTTGGTTCTTTCTTCCTTGCAAAAAAAAAAAAAAAAACGAGTGATCCTAATTTTGAGGTTTTTAAAGTGACAGCATTTTAAGCTTGAATATAGGAGGGAAGTTTGTAAAATAGGATTACGGTTAGTTTGTGAGAATGTGTGAATAGCGTGTTAGTGTTTTTTTTTTATGCGTGTTTTAGTTAGTAGTGTGTTTGTTTTGTTTTATGCTGTTGCTGAGGCTGGTTCGGTTAATGTTGCTTTTATTTGCTTAATTGTTTTTGTTTTTGCGATGCTTTGTTGATCTTGAGGTTTTGATTGTTTTGGTTGTCATGTTTTGGTTGATAGTGCTTGTTTTGGTTGATGCTGTTTGTTTTGGTGTATGTTGGTTCCGGGTGACTATGGTTGGTGTGCATTTTTTAGTTGATGTTTTGGTTGATGTTTGTTTTGATTAATATCTGTTTTGGTTGTGTTTGCTTTGGTTGATGCTGTTTGTGTTGGTTGATGCTGTTTGTGTTGGTTGATGTTGTTTGTTTTGGTTGATGCTGTTTATTTTGGTTGATGTTTTGATTGATATTGTTTGTTTTGGTTTCACTATTTTGATTGATTTTTGTTTGGGGTGCTGTTTGTTTTGGTTTGTGTTTGTTTTGGTTGATGTGTTTTGATTGACATGTTTTGGTTGATGCTGTTTGTTTTGATATGCTTGTTTTGATTGATGATCTGATTTGATTATGCTGTTAGGGTAGGTAAAGGACAATGTTAAATTCATAGGGGACGGGAATGAATTGTAAAACGGTCATTTTTAATTTGTGGACATTTAACATGAAAAGCTTATTACACCTTTGAGGCTGGAAGTAGCTGTTGTTAAAAAGATGAAGGTGATTCGTAGGCAGAGTATTTTTAATATGACACAAACTATACACAAACATCATAATCACGTTGGCTAGGTTGTAATTGGGAAGTGATGGAAGAGAAAATGTGGGTTTGCTCTAAAATGCATTGTTTACCCTATCGATATACTGTATGTTTTTATGGAACTAACAGGTACCAGTAATTAGCTTGTTAATATAGGCTAATACCCATCGTTAGGTGGGAAAAGAGGTCTGGATGATGGTGCTGGTAGTGGTTTTGATGGTAGTGGTGGTGGTGGTGGTTTTGATGATGATGATGATAGTGGTGGTGGTGGTACCGGTAGTGGTTTTTTAATGGCGGTGGTGGTTTTGATGATGAGGAGGAAGGTGATGGTAGTGGTTTTGATGGTAGTGGTAGTGGTGGTGGTTTTGATGATGATGATGATAGTGGTGGTGGTGGTACCGGTAGTGGTTTTTTAATGGCGATGGTGGTTTTGATGATGAGGAGGAAGGTGATGGTAGTGGTTTTGATGGTGGTGGTGGTGGTGGTGGTTCTGATGATGATGGTGTTGGTAGTGGTGGTGGATGGCGGTGGTGGTGGTGATATTCATAGTAGCTACGTATTAAAATTTGTGGTACGGTACCATAAGTTAACGCAGCCATTATAAACCGAAGTCTCTTACCGTATTCTATCTGTTTCTTATTCCCACATCTAGACAGTTTTATTTCAGCAACAAAGGATCTCGTACTGAAGGGGTTGTAGCAGGGGGGTGTCTAATCCTCTTGTCAACCCCCCCCCAAGAATCAAATCGTCTTAGGATAGCAAGAATGAAACAATAATGACGGCATCCTAGTAAAGAGGTGATTGAAGGGGAGGGGCCGAAGTTCAGTTTTCACCATCGTTACTATCATCATCATCATCATCTTCGTTTTGATTATCGTCATCGTCGGTTTCATGAGCCCATCTTACTCGTAGTTGAATTCATCACCAGTAGTTCCTTTACACCGTATGGAAACGTGTAAGAAAAAAATTAATCAACTTTCAAAAAAAAAAAAAGCAACATTGAAATAGCTTTGCATTCCAGAACTGTAAAGGAACATTTGACCACCACAGCAGTGTCTTTAGTCCCGTCATAATCTGTTTATAGGTCTTTGCGCTTTGAAGCCGTGGATTTAACCCAGAACTTGAAAATGCTGTTCGTTAACTATTCATGTGCCAGTATTATATGTATTGGCTTAAATTCTCTAACTGGCTACGCTGACCAAAAAAAAAAAAAAAAGGGGGGGGGGAAGAAAGAAAAAGAAAAGAAAACGGTCAGACAAAAATTCGCCTTCTGTTGCACTGCGTCTGGTATCACAGTGGTGGTCTCTGGGTACAGTACGTGTTTCCTTGCTGTATGTATTGTACGGTACGCATTGTGGCCATCGGCTTACACACGGCTCACACACACATTCGAGCGGTTTTATGGGTCCTGAAGCGCAGTAAATTCATGCGGTTGAAAAAAAGGGAGGTGGGGCGGATGGGAGTGGGCGGGAAAAACTTGCCAAACCTGTTTCATGTTAGGAATACCTGTATTAGCCAGCAAAGGGACATGTGAGACAGGAAAAGTCCAGAGAACTTCTGTCCCAAACTGTACGCTCGTCAGAATATTTAGCCATCCAATCAGCTGAGTACGATTGATATCTGAATGAGCACAATGGCATTTTTCATGTCGGCTTAGGTGGTATATATGAGTAGGCTGTAGGTTGTATTGTTTGGTGAATCTGTGAATAATTCCTCACTAGCAGGTGGGTGAGTGGAACTCGTATGTACAGTATGTATAGCTTAGAACTCGAGACACCACAATTTACAGATTCAAAAGTACAGTTTTCACGTTTCATTCATTTTTTCACATTTTAAGACCCATATATATATATATACTGCACGATATGTATCTTCAGTTTACAGAAAGTTATTGGACTAGAAATTTGAGGTGGAGCATGAAGTTCGAAATAGTTATACTAGAAAAGTTGCATTTACCAGTAGGCTATGCTTAACCCCTTCAATACGGTGACGTCTTTTGTACAGTCTATCCTTGCTACGTCCAGACGATTTTCCTCAACTTAGGAAAATATAACTTGTACTGAACGGGTTAATGAAGACTATAACTAACCCCACCAGTTCGAATAGTTTCTTCTAAGTTGGAATAAGTTGTCTGAAGGTAAAAAGATATAATGAAAAGAATGCCATAGGACCGAGGAGGTTATAACTGGATATTCATACCGTACGAGCCAGTTATGCAACATCAGTCAGCGCAATCCCACGTTATGGTGCCATAATAAAGTTACCATATATATCGTATTGATTGCAACGATACTTTAGGCGTTTACAGCAGTGACCAGAATACGCTAGAGCTGGCAAACTAATGCTCAGTCCCTTTAATCTGAGAGGTCTTTAAAGCTTTGTTAAATCATCTGTTGTTAACCTGGACGAAGTTACCTCACACAACCAAGAAAAATGTGTTACTATGATCATGAGGTGGTGAACAAGGTGGTGGTGGTATGCGCTTTTTTACTGTAGTTTGGCCTAAAATTGCCATGGATGCATACTGAGTACTTACCGGTACCTGTAATGCTTGATTAACACTAGAATACCCGTATGGTACTGGCAACGAAGAAGTTCTGTGGAAATGATGTATCGCCGCAGTATTGTCTTATTCTGCCACTGAGGTATGCAATAAGCTGCAAAAGGACAAAAATCTAAGCCATGTTAAGGTGAAAATACTATAGTCATCGTTGCAACCCCAGGCTCAGCTAACTGTGAACCTAGTGGACTACAGGCTGAATTTACCCTTCCCCTCCAGTCCACCATCCTCGGTTTGGGGGATAGGGAGGGAACTGAGGGACGTTTGTATGACCAGGCAGCGGAACCACTCAGTCATAGCAGTGTCATCTCGGGAAGGCGCCCCTCTCCAGCACCGAACAAGTTAATAAAATAACAATAGCAAGAGTATGTTTTGAGAGAGAGAGAGAGAGAGAGAGAGTCCTCGGTACAGTAAATAGTAGAAATTATTAGATAAAAAAATGTCTGGTCGCCAAAAGGGATGAAAGCCTGGATAAAATCGCCCGTCTGTTGCAAGAATTACTCGTAAAGTTTTTTCCGTCTTCCGTCCTGAGAGGGTTAAAGACTTACAGGCCATTCTTGGGCCCGTATTCTCGCTGAGTAAGGAGGCCCCCTGGCACCTCTTCCTCAGCGATTTATTTTCCAAACTACCCATTAATATATTCTTTTTCGCCCCTTATATCTTTTTAATGTCAATATAGATTGCATGAGTAACACACAAGAATAGGGTAACGGAGCAGAATCAGAAATAAACCACTAAGGAAGAGGTGTTAGTAACCTTCCTGACCGCACCATGATACCGTCCTAGGTGTTGTAAGAGGCTGCGTACAGTGGAACCTCTTGCTTAGCGATTTATTTTTGCGTATTTCATCCTTTATATCCTCTCGTACAATTGATAAAAAAGTATCGTTCAGGAGAGGTCTGATGATAGCCTAAATGATCCACGTTACGAGGTCATCATTTTTATTTCACCTTAACTTGGCCCAGATTCTCGTGACACGTATTTCACGTAGCTCAGTGGCAGAAAAAGACAACGCTACGGCTCTACATTCCTCCAAGCTATAACACATCTTCGTGACTAGCACCATATTCAAGCGTTAACCAGTTGTATCAGCTCAGCATTCAAGATAGAGAGATGGTAATTTTAGGCCAAGGTAGAGTCAAACGAGCATAGTCTATTATCCGAATGTGCATATGGCAGCAGTACTGACCAGGAAATTTCAAACTCACAGTGTATATGGCCTCCTTATGAAACCAAAATCATAAGGGTAGAGTAGTTTGGGATGTTGCAGTGGCCATTAACTCAGTGTTTCACGGGAAGTGTGCACCGATACTCTTAATCATCCATCCATCATCCAATCCAGTGTTGCCTCATGAGGAGCGTAGGAGCCCGGGGCTAGGCAAGTTGGTCCTGACATTTAAGATGAGAATGACCAGCCTTACTCATCCTTGAGTGGCATTACGTGAGCAGTAAGTCCCAGCCACCCCTTGGATATAAACTTGCACCGGCTTAAGCCAATTGAAGCGCCTTACTCACTAAACCACCAGGTGCCATAATTTGGTTATATGGTTACCACCCAGCGTAGTAAATGGTATCCTGGTGTACAGGAAACCATTTGGCTTGTCACTCCGTGTAGAGTCATCCATAGGCAGAAGGAAGAGGAAAGAATGAAGGAAAGAAAGACAGGAGAGGGAATGTAAAATCACCCGTAGGCAGAAGGAAGAGGAAAGAATGAAGGAAAGACAGAAAAGGAAGGAAGGAAGAGAGTAAAGGGCAGACACCCAAAGCAGCACTACATCGAATGAGTGGATGGTGAGCGCCCCCACCTAAATCAACTGTACATTATTCAGGCATGCTATGTTGATGCGGGGAATATGTATAGATAAAATAAACAAGAATATTCATGTGCTGTGCGAACACCTGGTAAGAAGACGCTAAGGAAAAGGTGCAACGAAGGCTACACTTACTCTAAACATGTGATTGACTGGCAGAAAGGAAGCACCGGGTGAGAGTCGCTGTAATATCCTAGTCTGAACGTAGGACGGACCCCTGAGCCTCGTTTCCTCTTGTCGATCGCATGTTAGGAGCAGAGTTAACTGCAGCGCCACGCAGCCGATATTGCTACGCCATTCTTGTTACTGCCACGCAACTTCATTTTATTTTATTCTGCTTGCGTGACGATATTTCCGCCTGGAGAGGTGTAGATGAGGCCTTCGTTAACCCTTTCACTAGCTGGGGATCTCTCCAAAGTCCAATAAAATCGTGTGGTTATAGCAAGACTTAATTTAAAAAGACGTTCTCGACTAGAAGGGGTTAAGTATCGTCATCATCACAACCTTTATCATCATCATCATCATCATCATCATCATTGTCGTCGTCATTATCGTCTTCGTCATCATCATGGTCGTCATGCCTGTGATCTCACTTAGGTACCTGTATCGTATTTTATTTAGGCTAATAGCAGAGGAATTTGCCCTGATAATGAGTAAGTAGCTATCAGAGAGGTGAAGTTTGTCGATAACCTTTTCGCTGGTAGGAGCTTGCTTGGTATTTGCTTCAGGTAATACTAAAGGAATATTGTTCTTATGATGGATGTTGTAGTTGCCAAAAAAGAGAGAGAGAGAAAAAAAAAAACGCTACGGTACATTATTATTCTCTGGTGTGAACTCTGTTTGAGATTTCATTATTACTAACACCGGACGAATTTTTTAGAAGTAGTAGTGGAAATAGTATTAGTTGTAGTAGTATTGGTAGTAGTAGTAGTAGTAGGAGGAGGAGGAGTAATAGCAGTAGCCTCAGGTTCACCTGAAACGTGATCCCAGTCGACCGCAGGCTAAAATTGCCCTTCTCCGGCAGTCTACCATGATCCTTTTAGGGGACAGGGAAGATGGACGTTTGTATAACCGCACAGCCGAGCCATCCAGTTATATAATTATGGGTGCCATCAAGGGAAGGCGTTCCTCTCGAACACCAGCCTGACGATTTTGCTCAACTGAAATAAGTCGTAACTTCAAAAGGAGTAAAACATGATTAACCCTTCTGTTGGCATAGATTCACTGGAGGATTTTATTCAGGTCAGTATCGGATTATTTTGCCCTTTAGGGAAGTTTTTGCTGTTAGAGGATTTGGGAGCATCTCCATAAACTCTTCAATGTCCTGAACTGGGCTGATTCCAACAAGAACAAACTAGAGCAAGTCGCATGTAAGTATTCAGCGTTGATATAGTTGCCCTGACGTACCCGTGTTCACGAATCGAGAGGTTGTGTTATTTTCAGTTTGTGTGTATGTGTGTGTGTGTGTGTGTGTGTGTGTGTGTGTGTGTGTGTGTGTGTGTGTGTGTGTGTGTTTGCGTACACAAAAGCCGTTATTATCCGATCTTAGCAAAACTTGGTGGAAGTTTCATGAGGGATAGGAAAGAGTCTAGGAGGTTTGTCAGGTGAAAGGCTTGTAAGAGGTAGGGAAGGCTTCTGGGATAGGAAGGGGTAGGTTTTTTGAGGCTAGGATGAATAGATTTTTAAAAGACTGGGCTAATAATGAATAGAGAGGAGATTAAATAAGAGGAAGGTTATTAGGGGGATAGAAAATGTAGATTCTTTTTTTTAGGGGATATGGGAGGGGGGATTAAGGGACGCTTTTTGGGAAGTATGAAAGAAGAGGGGCTAGTTGTGGGGAGAGGAAGAAATGGGCTGTCTAAAGATAACTAAAGAGCAGGAAGGAATAGAGGAAGGCAATAAACTGAAGGCAAAAGAGTACGTAAACATGTGGCTAGGACGCAGGATAGGGGCTAACGCAGTGGTGGTGGCGAAGGAGTGATGGACAGGGACAGCTGTTGTGGTTGTTGTTACGGGGATAGGGATTGGTATGATTAGCTTTATTAGTAGGGGCAGCTGGCTAGAGGGGATAGCTAAGTGGCTGGTTTAACAGCGATGGACTGACAGCTGCCCAGATAAGGTTGATGACTGCTGTGTAGGTTAGGACAGTGCTGATGGACAATGTTTATGACTGCACGTACGGTACTGCAAGAAGTCTGCAACTCCTGCACTACACGAGGGGTCTGTCCTAGGCTAATTATATCGTCTGTAGATGGAATAAACCAATAAAAGACGTAGGCTGTTGGACGGGGAATGGCGAGATAGCCCACAATGCATTTATTTTGACCAGTAGCGATGTTCTTGTTGTCAATATATGCTTTGACGTCAAAATCAATGTATGCCTCCAAAAATGTCCAGGCTGAAATGGAAAAATGCATTTTCCTGACACGTTATCTGTTACAGTGAAAATACCATTTTTAGGGCCCCGCACAGGTGTAAGATAATACGTCCCGCACACCTGCCCTTTTATCCGTTCTGGGTGATGTCCATGCAAAGTGCAGTAATCTGTGTGCTTCCCACCGCTGTTGGAGCTCACTGGGCCTAGCAGTTGTTATTGTGAAATGTACATACGTACAGTAAGTGTGGCGATGGCTGCATAGGCCTAGGTCAGGACAATGTTGATCGCCAGCTACCAGAGATCTCCATCTGCCATTACACTAGGGATCTCACCTAAACTGAATGACATTGTTACCCCCGCCAAGGAGGTTATGCTTTACCCCGCGTTGGTTGGTTTGTCTGTCTCTTATCAGGATTACTCAAAAGTTTTATGAACGAATTTTGATGAAATTTTGTGGGAAGGTGAGTCATGGGCCAAGGAAGAAATGATTAAATTTGGGGGCGAATTCGAATCCGGATCTGGAGTATCCCGCATAATATCTCCAAAAGTTCTCAGTGAATTTCAATTGAATATTGTGGAAAGGTGGGCCATGGACCAAGAAGGAATTGATTAAATTTTGGGGTGGATCCGGATCCTTTTTAATGGCACTGGCAGAGGTATGCGCTCTCTGAGTGCTTTCTAGTTTGTCATATATTAGAATACCCTTTTTTAGCCCTCACAGCTCCTGCCTCCTTGGAATATTTTCTTGCACCTCTTGTCGTATTTTTACGAAACTTTAATTTTTTTAATGTAAAACCTCTTTCATGCTTCTAGCCGAAATTGCACATCGACATGTTCAGCAGTGGTTTAGAATATCGGTACAAACGTACAGCCATCCATTAAGACGCAGTAGTATGGTAACATATAAAACAGATGTATAAACCCAGCTATATGGAAACACTGCTGTAGGTATTAGCCTGGTGGAATATAGCCAGACTACATTCTAATACGGTACAGTTAGAGGCTTTTGTCTGTAGTTCATTGAATTCCTTGTAGCGGGAATAGACAGGGAGAATGTAGTAGCCCCAACCTAGCTGTGAAAACTATGCCTTTAACTTTAACCTGGAAACAAATACGGTAGCCTAAGAACACTGGGAGAGAAAAATAGGAGGGTGGGGAATACAGCATATACAGTCGGCATCAGAATTCTTGTCGCCTTTCCTGCTTTTGTCTGTGCAGTTTGAAAATCAGTGAGGAGAAGCCGCAGCAACCTGACACTGATGAGTTCATTTCGCCTCAGATCAGTGTCATGAGCGTGTTTGTTGCAGGTCCACCACAATGCTTTCCAGAGTCCGTGGGGAGAGAGAGAGAGAGAGCAACTGTACGGTACCGGTAGTAAGAAGAACCGAAACGCCAGAAAGTGTCCCCGGTAAATTGGTAAACTGTTAGTACCGGTAACTTGGCACTACCGGCCTTGACTCAGCTGACCGTGTTGTGCTTCCCAGATTAAGAACCCTTGCCCTAACCCCTTCACTACGGGTTTTTAAAGCTGAACAGGATGGTGTGACGGTACGAACAATAAAATAAAGAGGCTTATTAGAAGTGATGATGAATCTTTAAACCCCCAACGTTGTGAGTCTCCCCTGACTTGAATAATTTAGCCTAGTCTAGAGGGAAGAAGAATATAATCAAGTGTTATTATGCTGAAGCGGATAACTAAGTGAATGTATATATGAAGAAGAAAAAGGGTAAAGAATAATTCATCGGGGACTCTTAGCTGAATGAAAATATAAGTTGAAAAAGAAAAAAGGGTTAAAGAATAATTCATCATCATCATCGTTACCCAGTCTAATATTCCCAAAAGCTTAAGCGGTGAGGTAGGATAGGCCACTCACGTCCTAGGGATATAAAGAAGTCCATATCTAGCCCTATTATCTAGACAAATCTCTCTCTGGGCAAAATCCGCAGAAGGTAAGAAAAAGATATTGGATTAACAAGATTACCACTGAATATAAATTAATCACAAGACGGGATTGACATATATGGTGTTAATAGATGTGATGTTCTATCTATCTATCTATCTATTGCCAGACGCCATAATCCCGTAAGGGGTGGTCGTTTGACTTTGAGTTATTTGTTTTACAGGGAGGGGCACTAACCCTCCAACAACCCACTTGTTGACACATGGGGAGCACGTATGGGTTGGTTATATGGTTACCACCCAGCGTTGTAAATGGTTTCTTGGCTTACAGGAAACCATTTGGCTTGTCACTCAATGTAAAGCCACCTGTAAAGGAAAGAAAAGCAATAAGAAGTGACAGGAAAGATGGGCGGGAAGAGAGGAGGGCAGGCACAGAAAAAGAATGATACAGGTAAAGGAAGAAGTAGGCAGCACTACATCAAGTGAGTGGATGATGGTCGCCACCACCTACCACCAGATATGATGCTGTGTGTTGATTATCTGGACAGTTGATTAGATAAGGGAAGGATAAGGACGGGGTTGATGGATATGGTGTTGTGTTGTTAGTTAATTGAATAAATGAGTAGACGCAGAAGGAGGGATGGAGGCGCGTTGGACAGATATGGCTTTTGAGGTTAGCTGTATGGACTCTCTCTCTCTCTCTCTCTCTCTCTCTCTCTCTCTCTCTCTCCCTCTCTCTCTCTTACAAGCATTATCGACTATCTCCACCACAAAACTCACATTAGATACGGAAGTAATGCGCGTCCATACCAAAAGCTTGCTGGTGCTGGGATGATGTTTGTCTCACTGTAGCCCATAGTTTTCGTCTGCATCCACCTGCGTCCAGTGGGGCCACTTGTTCGTCGGTTAAGGAAGCTCCCAAACACCTCTTCCTAACCGATTTATTTTGCTTATGACTCCTTACTGTCCTTTTCTTTGCCAACTAAATCATTCCATTACCAGTTTTTTAGGATAAAGAATATTCTATATGATATTAAACAGCCGTATCCAGAAATAAATCGCTAAGGAAGAAGTGCTAGGGAGCTTCCTTAACTGAGGAGGATACGAACCTTAGAGATCCAGAACTTACCCCCTCGCCAGCATGCATTTGGTGTGGACGGACCCTAAGGTAGAGAAGGATGGACTGTAGCGATATTTAAAGGATGCGGCGTTCACCCACTAACCATGACGAAATTCTTAATAATCTCAATCTGATGTCATATATACAATTTTTTTTTTTTTTAATGGAAAAATTTCGATGTGGAGATGTTAGGTAAAAAACAGATAGCTTTTATTGACTCCTTCACTTCGAGGAGGTTTCCCAAAAATCTCTATTTATCGCCAGACGCCTTAATCCCGTAAGGGGTGGCCACAAACAAATCGCCTCCATGTCGCCCTGTCCCCCGCCATTTCACAGCCCTGCTCCCAGCTCACACCCCCCTCTCTCATATACCTCACCACTCCATCCCTCCATCTCATCCTTGCCCTCCCCCTCCCTCCACCTCACTCACATACATTCTCTTCGTCAGTCCCTCACTCTCCATCCTTTCCACATGGCCAAAAATAAGTAGGTAAAATCCAGTGGAGGTCACAAGAGTAAAAGAATAAATAAATAATTAATGAAAGGCTGTTGTTGGGGGAGAACGTAGGGATGGTAGCCGTTTCTGTCATTAGAATGCCGGTGATTTTATTTTTGTTATTGCTATTTTCAGGTGATTTTATTTATTTATATATGTAGTAGTAGCAGTAGTAGTAATCGATAGGCTACTCCTGGTTGTTCATGTATGCAACAGGTCAACACTGGAACTGTTTCGTTTTGTCAGTAGGCCTATTCCTTTCTGTTTGTGATCTCCAGTCTTTTAAACGCAGTGTCCAGGCATGTCGAAATGAACGGATCTTGAACTTGGCTCTTTGTTATTTATGTATGTGTATTTGTTTTTGTTTATATAGTTATTTAGTTAGTTACTTGGATGAACAATTTGCGGAGCGTGGTTTGACGCGTTGCCTTTGGATGCAGATGTCTTTTCGAGGTATATGTTGGGTCATCACTGAATGGGGATACTGTGGCTGTTGTTTAATAGGGGCGAGGCAGGACCGGTAACGAGGGAGACAGTAGTGAGGTAGGACCGATAAAAGAGACGGGTGAGGCAGGACCGATAACAAGAGGCAAGGGTGAGGCAGGACCTATAACAAGAGAGACAGGGGTGAGGCAGGACCTGTAACAAGAGAGACTGGGTTGAGGCAGGACCGATAACAATGGAAGGAGGGACGAGGCGTGAGGTAGGACTAGGGACACAGAAGGCCGTAGTGAGGTAGGACCAGGAACTAGGAAGGCAGGAGTGAGGCAGGACCTGAGGCAAGGGTGAGGCAGAACCTGGGGTAAGGGAGGCAGGGGTGAGGCAGGACCTGGGTAAGTGAGGCAGGACCTGGAACAAGGGAGGCAGAACTGGAATAAACGGAGTGAGTGACTAGACAGTATCTTTATATGGATCCTGATGCATGCCGGTAGCTAGTACCAGTGTGTGTGTGAGTGATTTATGACTGTGGGATGGGGTGTCTCTTGCGTGCTAGGCGGTGCAAGAGTGCAATATTAAAGGTAGGTATTTGCAGTAGAGGCACTTGCAAATAAAGCCCCATTGATCTCTCTTCCAGTTGAACTCTCCAGTGCGAGAAGCATACCCTGAGGCGAACAGTCCTTGAACGGTAGGGGAAAAAAGGAAGAAAAAGGAAAAAGGAAAGAAAAACACGGTGCACTGTAGGGGTTAACGGGGATTGTTTTTGGCACCGTCACTACGAGACATCTCCCCAGGTCATAAGAATATCGTGTTTAAGTATCCAAAGTAAAATGTAATTAACGTGATGGTTTATATTGAAAGGATGTAATATTGAACAATCCATGATCTTATTCTTTAATGTGTCCGACTCTGGGCAAAGGCTTCAGGGCCTGTCCCAAGGCCCTGTAGTCCTCCTACACCTCCACATGTCACCACTTCGGCGCTAACACCCACCGTCCATATTGAATACATGCTAGGGCTGTCTCATACAGGACTGGTGTAGGCCAGAGTGAGGCAGGACCGGAGACAAGGAATGATAGGGTGAGACTGGGAGGGAGAAGGAATGCAGAGGATATGCATTAGCGGGAGCAAGGAAAGGGGGGGGGGATGAGGCAGGACCGGATGAGGTGAGGTAGGAGCCAGTTGAGTTTAGGAAGGGGAATGTGTCAGGGTCGGGGTTGGAAGGGAGGAGCAGGATTGTGTGCGAGGACAGGTAGGATGAAGGGAGGGGAGGGGAAAAGAGGAGAGAGCCATGTGTGTGTGTGTGTGTGTGTGTGTGTGTGTGTGAGAGAGAGAGAGAGAGAGAGAGAAATGCCGTCTAGGGGGTGGAAGGGGAGGGGAGGATGAGGCCAGGCAGGGAGATGGGAGGGGAGCAGGGTGTGTGGGACTAGCAGGGAGGGGGGGTTATGTGAAGTTGTGGAATGGTGATTGGGGTGTGGTATGGGAAAGGAGGGGAGGGAGAGGAGTGAATGCAAATCGAGGGGGCGGCGCCGGGTTGGCTGAGTGGGTGGGTGGTGGGGTATGCACACACACACACACACACACACACACACACACACACACACACACACACACACACACACACACACACACACACACACACACACACACACACACACACACACACACACACACACACACACACACACACACACACACACACACACACACACACACACACACACACACACACACACACACACACACACACACACACACACACACACACACACACACACACACACACACACACACACACACACACACACACACACACACACACACACACACACACACACACACACACACACACACACACACACACACACACACACACACACACACACACACACACACACACACACACACACACACACACACACACACACACACACACACACACACACACACACACACACACACACACACACACACACACACACACACACACACACACACACACACACACACACACACACACACACACACACACACACACACACACACACACACACACACACACACACACACACACACACACACACACACACACACACACACACACACACACACACACACACACACACACACACACACACACACACACACACACACACACACACACACACACACACACACACACACACACACACACACACACACACACACACACACACACACACACACACACACACACACACACACACACACACTTTAAAGCTGGCGTCGTGAAAGGCACCTCGCTTAGCACAGCACGATTGGCCCTGGTCAGTATTGCGGCACTAGGTTAGGGGTAGTATCTGGAGCCAGGCCACATCACGCCTTCGCCAAACTACTTTAACTGAGCACCTGCTAGAGGGCCTCGTCGTAAAAATAAGAGGGACCCTTTACTACACAGACACTCCCTCACCCACCCGACTTGCTTGGGGCTCTACTACTATCATCACATTCCTCAGCAGGCTTTCAGTGGCGCTCACGATTTTACCCTCACTTCACATAGGGTAGAAGATGAGTAGCCTTACATTTCGTTTATTTACACACGTATCAAGGATGGTTTGGCTCTTGCAGGATAGTTTGTGTTAGACGGTGTTGTGTTGTGGGTGTGAGGGCGTGGCTTGTAGCACTCGGTTTGGTTTGGTGGTGGGGTTGGTACCTGAGGGAAAGAGGACAGTCAATACGCCACACCACACCACACCACACCACACCACACCACACCACACCACACCACACCACACCACACCACACCACACCACACCACACCACATCACATCAATCACATAGCACCACACCACACCACACCACACCACAAAACGCAACGCAGAACGCCACTGCTCACTTCTCGTATTGAGCTAAGTGAGCAGTGGTATTAATCAGGACCCGTATACATGGGCCCTGGTATTAATGACCTGAGACAGAGGGCGCTTTTCCCAAGTTGAATGAAGTTACTTGGCGTAGCAGCATAAAATGAATAAGATGTTTTCCGGATGAAGGATCTATATGTAGACTAAACAGAAGTACTGCATAATGTTTTATTCTTGTTTACGGTATTTTGTGCATAAGTGTGTGCTGGAGAAATTACGGAGCCTTTTTTTTTCCCAGTGTTTGTGTAAAAAAATGAAAGTAAAACATGAATCACATTTACCAACACCAATCGCAGGTAATCTTTATTCATTTACTTATTTATTTTTTAACTTGTGGTAGCCTTAATATGCTTAACCTCAATGTCTAACAGCTAGGGAGTGTACAGTAGTTAGTCCCTTTAGTACCATGACAGGAATTACAGACGATTTTATTCAGCTGAGCAAGGCCTTCGTGGACGGCGCTACAGACAATTTCCAGGAATCCAGTTAGCTCCAGTGGCTTTCTTTTTTATCCAGATGATTTTATTGTGGGATTTAGTGGATACTTATGTGTTAAAGGCAGGTTCAGGGACAGTTTTCACTAATCCTTTCACTATATCTTCTGTTCTTCTATCCGCTAAGAGTTGGATTGGGAAAAACGTGAACAGGAAATCTGAGTAGAAGGAAATCAGGGCACTCTGTTGATAGGTGTATTTTTTTTATTTCCGTGCCTGTCCTGGTGGGAAATGATGATGATATTGATGATGATGATGATGATGATGACAGGTTCTATAGTGAAGGGGCTTGAGTGCGAGGCTGTGATAACCCTATGTATATTTCACCAACTTTAATATTCAAGACAAATCGCATATCATGACCAGGTGACTCATGTTTTCAGCGATAAACAAGGGTATTTCTTATTGCATCTTTACTGATACCTATTTATTAATTATTTATTTACTTATTTTCGAGGGTGAGTGTTTGTCTCCCCTTCACTACGAGGCTTTTCTCTTGTAAGATGTTATTGTGTCGAAGATGGACTAAGATGGCCACTGTTTTATCGCATGTTTACTGATTCTCTCTCTCTCTCTCTCTCTCTCTCTCTCTCTCTCTCTCTCTCTCTCTCTCTCTCTCTCTCTCTCTCTCAGCAGGAATGAAATGGGCAGCCGTTGTACAGAAAGGGTTGACCAGTTTCCTACGAGAGGATCTTTTCGACGCTGAATAAAATCGCTTGTCGGTGGCACGCATGGAAGGAAAATTTGTCATGGTAGTCAGGAAGGTGTACTTTTACGTTAATTTGGCCCGGATTTTCGATCTTATTTAGCTTTAGTCACGTAATTCAGTGATCTATCTATCTATCTATTGCCAGACGCCTCAGTCCCGTTTGGGGTGGCCACAAACAATTCGCCTCCAAGTCGCCCTGTCCCCCGCCATTTCACTGCCCTGCTCCCAACTCACACACCCCTCTCTCATATACCTCTCCACCCCATCCCTCCATCTCATCCTTGGCCTCCCCTCCCTCTTCCCCCCTCCACCTCACTCACATGCAGTGATGCAGGAAGATAATACTATGACTCTACTTCCCTGTCAGAGCACTTCTTCGTGACTAGCATCTTATTTTAGCGTTAATCTCGGCATTCGAGGTGGAGAAGTGGCAGTTTTAGGTCAGTTTAGCGTAAAAACAGCATAGCAATCGTAGTAACAACCCCAGGTTATCTAAAACGACCCTGGTGGCCTCAGTTGACCTCCTCCAGCCAACCATCCGCCTATCAGAGAGACAGGTGGAGAATTGAGGGACGTTTGTATAGCCAGACAGTGGAGCCGACCTGCTTTATCGGCGCCACCACGTGAAGGCATCCCTCTCCGACACCCGTAAGGGAGGTGAAAGACTTGGATGTTGAGTGGGTGGAATGTTTGGCCCATATTACTGGCGTGTCTTGATGTGATCCCTTTGTTATTATTGGCGTTGTAGCTCTAGGATCATCTGAAATGTGAACCCGGTGGACTGCAGGCCTAAGTTTCCAATCTGTAGCACACTCTCATCCTTTTCGTGGGATAGGGAAGTAGTAAAGGGACGTTTGTGTAATCAGGCATTTGGGCCGCCCCTTGTTGATGCCACCACGTAAGGGCTTCCTTTCACAACACCGGAATCCCCCTAATAACCTTATAAAGTAGTGCTGTTTTCCTACAGTATTTAAATCGCAAACCCTCTCATGTAAGGTAAAAGCCAGGTTTGTGTGTACCGGTAGTAATAGGTTGTGTGTGTGTGTGTGTGTGTGTGTGTGTGTGTGTGTGTGTGTGTGTGTGAGTGAGTGAGAGAGAGAGAGAGAGAATTTGTTGCTTTGAGTATCTTTTTCTGTGGCTTCCATTCACTCCCTTTCTTCCTGTTGTACTCTTCTCTCCCCTCCCTCTGAGTAATCTCCCTCTCCCTTAAGCTACTTTCAGCTCCCTACCCCCCTTCCCACCCCACCCCCTCCTCTACTATACTTCCTCCACCCTCTTTATACTCCCCGCACCTCCTCCTTACTCCCCTACCTTCCTTCCATGCTCTCCCTACCCTCTCCTCTGTCCTTCCCACCCTTTCACCTTCCTTACACACTTGCCCACTGAATGTTCCCTGCCTCAACCTTCACCCACCCCCTTCCCTAAATCTCACCAACCTCAGCTTCAACTGCCTTAATGTTGATTTGCTTACTGCTATACTTTTCCCCCTCTCCCCCGCCATTCCGTTCCCCCCCATCTACACCTCTCCTCGCCCCACTTCTTTCCTGTTCATTCCTCCCCTCTCCATCCCTCTTCACCATCTCTGTCCCCTTTCTGCTCTCCGTCCCCATATTCCTCTCCTTTCCTCCCTCTACGCCCCTCTCCCCTCCCTCCCCCTCTGCCTTTAATCCCTCCAGTCCATACCACCACTATCCCCTCCCTCCCCCACCACCCACCACCCCTCTCCCTCTGTCATCTTCACCCCTTTCCTCCCCTCTCCTTCTTCCACATCTCTTCTCCAGTCCACACCTTCCCCAAGCTACGGTACATTGCCTCCTTATTTGCTGTTCTCCTATGGCTTCTGAGTGGGGTCGAGCTACGGGTGTATGGTCGGGTATAATACACACACACACACACACACACACACACACACACACACACACACACACACACACACACACACACACAACAATCTAGGGTCAGAACTCGATAAAGGAAAATTTTGGTATCAGTGGCTGGCGTGAGTTTTGAGATCTGACAGAGTCTTTATTTCTTTATTCATTTATCAAGTATATGATTTAATATCGTATGCATCAAGCTAATCGACATCCGGTGGACTGTGGAAGGGCTGCAGTGGAGATGACGCTCTGACGAGGACCCTACACGCGGTGACGCTGTTTGCCCCGGATCAAGCGCCTGCGACGTCCATCAGGGAGCCAAACCTCATACTTCTCTGCGCCTCGCCGTGGGAAGGACCCTGGCGAGGCGCTGTATACCATAAGGGGGCGTCGGATCCCAATACGGTTTATGTACTGGACCGCACATGTAGGATACCCCCATAAAAGCCGTTGCTTATTAGATTCTTTGGTCGACGGGTCTGCTTGGCCACTTGATGGGGTTAGGCAGCAGCAGCAACATCCTTTGAGCTGCGAATATTCGTCTGACTCTTATGTCCAACGATAATAATGTGATCAGAGAATTCCATGCCAGCAAATAGACTAAAAGAACGTGTTAGTTAATCCCAGCGTTCAGACGATTATAGTCACATTATATTCAAATTATATTCAAGCGTCCCGAGCACAAAGGGTTAAATCTGATCCCATAATCCAGGTGACATGGTAACTGCGGAACACCTTTTTGTTAGCGATTTAATATGTCTGTTGTACCTTTAGATATTTTCCTTTTATTTTTGTCTCTCTAGTACTGTTATAGTTTGTCACAGCAACGTGTGTCTGTCTATAGCCAGATGCCATAATCCCGTAGAGGGTGGCCATTTGTCTTTCAGTTTGTTTTACGGGGAGGAGCACTAACCCTCCTCCAGCCCACTTGTTGACACGTAGGGAACACGTATGTGTTGGTTATATGGTTACCACCCAGCGTTGTAAATGGTTTCCTGGCTTACAGGAAGCCATTAGGCTTTTCACTCAATGTGAAGCCACCTGAACAGGAAGGAAGAGTAATAAAAGATGACAGGAAAGGTGGGAGAAAATAAAAGGGAGGAGGGCAGACACAGAGAAAGAATGATAAAAGTGAAAAAAGAGGTAGGCAGCATTTCATCAAGTGAGTGGATGATGGTTGGTACAAGAAGGTAAAAAGATGTAATAAAAAAAAAAAGAGGAATAGAAAAAAAGGTACACAATAGATTCTTGGAAATATGATCCTATGGTTCTTAGTTATGTAGAGATTTGTAGAGTACTTGGCACCCGTCACTCCCACCCCTTTATTCTTCAACTCCTCTTCCTCCCCTCTGGTTCCCCCTTCACCCACACCACCAGACTTTCTCCTCTTATTTGACCCTTTCCTTTGGCTTCTGAGAGAGAGAGAGAGGCCACGTCATCACCACCTAAAATACATTGTTAGGTCATGGGAACTAAGCCTTTCCTGTGAGAGGCCTGTAGGGTACGTCATTAATATCTGTAGTTAAAAGTTATGTATACGATGCACACATTACCATACTCTCATAACTAACTTGTCCAAAAATACCACCTTTCCATCTTAAATACTGAGTTGTAAGAATAGATCAACACTAGAATATGATGCTATAGCCTACTCTTTTGTACTCTAACTTGGCCTAAAACTGCCCTCTACCCTTCTTGAATGGTGAGCTGTAATAATAAAATAACACTAAAATATGACTCTGATCACAAAGAGGTGCTGTAGAAAGCATGTAGTGTCATAGCGTCGTCTTTTTCTGCTATTGAGTCAAATGGAATAAGCTGCAAGAAGACGAAAATCTGGGTCACGTTGGGGGAAAATCGGTATAGTCACGAGAAATGCTTTGGCAGGGATGAAGAGCCGTAGCATTATCTTTGTCCACCACTGAGCTACGTGAAATAGCTGCAGTAGGACGAATATGAGGGCCAAGTTAGTGTCTGAAAAAAGGATGTACTGGGGCTGTGAGGATTAGAGAGACAGTCCTTGTGAAAGAGACAAGAGGAGATTGTTCTTAACGGCTTATGTATGGAAGGCTTTAACCTCTTCAGTCTGAGACGTCCTCCTTATGTTTAGTCTTGCTACCTGCAGACGATTTTATTCAGATTAATAACCCCCCCTCACTATTACTGATCCCATATTGGTTGAATCAAACTGTCTACAGATAGGAATGATAAGATAACACGCCATTGAAGTGAAGGGGTAAACAAGATGAAATGGTGAGAAGAAAAAGACACCATGATACAGAGAGGGTTAATTACTTTCAGGTACAGGTAGGGTGTCCAGTACAGAGAAAAGGGGAACTTCACGTAAAAATTTCTCTTGTTGGCAGTGAAGGACCGACAAATAAATAAATAAATAAATAAGGAAGAAGGGAAAATAAAGAAATGAATAGGTAAATAAAGAACTCATGAATGCCCCCCAAACTTAACTACATTTATACATACACACATTCATACATTCATGCACACATACATAATATTCCTCAATGCAAAGTTACATACATACATAAAATTTATCAGTGAATGTAACGAAGCCTCAGCCATTCAGTAACTCCATCCATTCATCCATCATCCAATTTACCTGTGTATATATATCCAGTATTGCATGATGAGTGCGTGAACGTTTGGCTCTTTGCACACGACACTCTGTTAGTTCTTATACTTTTAACGATTCCTCTAGCAATTTCTGGATCCTTCCCATCACGCTTGGTAGTGCGAAATGGGGATACAATCAATTTTCTCTTGTGCCGATGAGCTTAAGTCCTTAATCGACCAGGTGTGCGTTTCGGGCAGCAAGGAACTTGAAAATATTGGCGTTGAATTTTCGTAGTGTGGCGTTGACAATTTTCGTAGTGTCAGTGTCAGTCGCTTCTAGAACAGATAGATATCGTGTGAAAGTAACGTTAACGTAATATCAGTCCCTTCCTTGACAGTGGTATGCTTCCGTTTAATCGTAAATAAGGAAATTAATACGGTAACAACTTTTCAAACACTGTCAAAAGATGGACGGACATCGATATCGTATTTTTCTTTCTTTTTCTTTTTCAATATGGAAGTACAAAGTTAGTCAGCAAGTGCCTTATAATATGTCAAAACTATTTTCACGCGATATTTCTCTATTTTCAAAACGACTTGTGCTAGTAATGCGAAAATTATCATTGTCGATATTTTCAACTTCCTTGTAGCCCAAAACACACAAGTTGTCAATTGCTGAAGTTTGTTTGGATCCAGTCAGAAGTATGGTGCCTTTTTAACTGAGTTCCTGGTAGTAATAAAAAAAAAAAATGGCGAGTAAGCAGAAAAACAATAATACTGTCGTTATTATCAAAGTGTTCATCTCCTCACATACGTGACGTGTTTTTAGCGTTCTTGTTGTAGCCTTCAGACGATTTTATTCAGCTAAGGAGAGAAGTTTTGTACTCAAGAAGTTTGGTATATCGTTCATTAACCCATTCACTGCCAGCGGTCTGTCATAAATTATGTAGTGAGAGCATCAGTAAAATTTAGAAAGAAAAATAGGTCGCGGGATTGGAGGGATTAAGGGATTTAAGGCCAGCATAAATCTTTAATCCTAATTTCTTTAACCAAACCCAGTGGATGGAGGGGATGGGGTGGGAGAGACAAGGTGGTTCATATAGGCTATAACGCTAATCTTTCACTCCGTCAGGCGATTTATCGTGTGTTGCTGGGACCGCTCAGTGTTATCAGTGTCCATCCAGCATCATTTATTCATTTCCTACCTCAGCTGCCACACCTACGCCCACGCCAGCAGACAGAGCCATTCCTAAAACAAGTATTCTCGCCACGTGAGTTTCTGGTGAAGCGCTGTTTATGGATCACACATCATCTCTCTCTTTCCCGTGAGTCTTCAGTGCCATTCCGGGAATTACATGAGAGACGTAAAATAAACCTTGGTGTTTACGTATAATTAGTCAGCGTGTCTGGGAGAAGGGAGTAATTATTTTGACGATCATTATTACCTGTATTTTTCCCCTTTCCTTCCCACCCATCTGATACCAGTGATAAAAAGAGATGTTGATGAGCTTTGTTGAGGAATGTAAAGCGTATTGTCGATTTTCTGCCACACCCGGTTTAGGATGCTTACGGTGTGGTGGGTTTAGGTGGGTAGGGAGTGGATGGCAGGTGGGTGAGTGGTAGGTAGGTAGGGAGGAGGGAGAGGTAGGTACTTGTAGGTACAGTAAGTGAGTAGAGTGCAAGGCAGATAGATGGAGTGGAAGGAATGTTGATAGGTAGGTAGGAGAGTAGATTGGCAGGGATGTAGGTAAGTGGGTAGATTTGAAGAGATATAGGTAGGTAAATGGGTGGGTAGATTGGAAGGGATATAGGTAGGTAAGTAGGTGAGTAGATTGGAAGGGATGTAGGTAGCTAAGAGGGCAAAGTGGAAGAGATTTACGTAGGCAAGTTGGAGGATAGATTAGAGAGGACGTAGGTATGTATGCATGTAGGTAGGTAGGTAGGAGGGTAAACTGGAGGAGTTGTAGGTAGGTAGGTAGGTAAACTGGAAGAGAGGCAGGTAGATAGGTAGGTAGGTAGGTAGTGTGGAACGGTAAGGTATATATGTAGGTAGGGAGATAGGTAGGTAAGGAGGGGTAAGTGAAGGTGGGTAGTGAGTGTGCATGTGGGTGTGTTTGCATCAGTTATGTATTTATATGCATATCAAATTGGGGGCTCAGCTCTGTGTGTGTGTGTGTGTGTGTGTGTGTGTGTGTGTGTGTGTGTGTGTGTGTGTGTGTGTGTGTGTGTGTGTCCCAGCGTGTATTAATTCAGAGTAACCATAGAATCGCGTTTAAACCTTAACACTTTACCTTATCGACTACCATAACCATACCTTACAGAAATTGATACGAGAACATAAAACAACAACAACAACAACAACAACAACAACAAAGACAACAGCAGCAACAATAACAAAAACATCAACAGACAATAGCAAAGTAACAGCAACAAAAACAACGAAGACAAGAACAACTAAGACAGCAACAACAACACAAGAAGACGTGTAGCTACAACAGTATGCTAAAGAATGTTACGTGTTTGACAAGGTAATGGTGGTGGAATGTAGAGACTTTTTTCCTGACTGTACACGTAGTTTAGAGCTATAAAAATTTTCCTTAACTGGCCATCCTTTCTACAGCCAGAAAAAAATGTATTCGTGATAGTTTTTACTTCTTGAAACTTGAGGCGAAGGTTTTTGATATAAGTGTGATGTTACGCAATCCATGGACTTTTAAGTATTTTGTGTTTTGTCAGTCGTTATTTGGCAGTACCGAGATAGATAGATAGATAGATAGTAGGTAGGTAGGTAGGTAGGTAGGTAGAGAGAGAGAGAGGGTAAGGACGAAGGGAGGGAGAAGCGCCATGGCAGTAAGATGCTTGGAATCCTTGAGAGAGAAAGAAAGAGGGCGGGAAAGGGAGGGAGGGAGGGAGAAGCGAATGGCAGTAAAAGGCTTGGAATGAGAGAGAGAGAGAGAGAGAGAGAGAGAGGAGGTGTCATAGCAGTAAGAGGGGAAACCTTCATATTCCCTTTCCAGTGAGGAGCCTTACCTATACCTCAATTAATTCGTTGGGCGTCAGTAAGAAGGAAATAAGAATACATTGTTGGTCTGAAGGGTTTAAGTGGAATAATACCATCTATTTGTTTATCTATTGCCAGACGCCTTAATACTCTAAGGGTGTACACAACAAATCGCCTCCGATGCTCTCTTCTCTGTCATTTGTCTGCCCTTCTTCCAACTCAAACCTTCCTCTATCATATCTCCACTCATCCATCTCATCCTTGGTCTCCCCCTCCACCCCACTTACGTACACTCTTCCAGTCAGTCTCTCATTCTCCCTCTCCACATGGTAAACCATCTCAAAGTATTTCTCAACCACTTTCATCCACTCCCGCGTCGACACCACAATGCTCCTTACTTCCTAGTTTGTCTTATTTAATGCCACATGCTCCTCTCAGCTGTCAGATGTGTGTGTGTGTGTGTGTGTTTGTGTGTGTGTGTGTCTTGGGTAAAACATGGCTAATCTAGGTTAATTTTATCGACCATGTAGTAATAGTGCTTCATTTTTTGACCATGTACGGAGGTTGACCTGCCGTGGCGTGGGTCATTTACCTGATTGGAGTAGTTCCCCCCTCCAACCTCTCTCTCTCTCTCTCTCTCTCTCTCTCTCACACCCTTTGTATCAGAGGCATAGTCGGTTAGTATAATTGATGATTGATAGATGGACTGATTGATGATGATGATTGATGGGTGGATGGATGGATGGATGATTTATTGATGATTGATTGATAAATGATGATGATTGATTGATGGGTGGATGGATGGATGATTGATTGATTGGATTGGTTGATTGATGATGATGATGATGATGCCTATAATTGACTACTTGGAAATTTTGAGCCACAAGGAAGTTGAAAATATGAGACTGATTATTTTTGCAGAGTCCGCTGAAGTCGCGTTTAAAATAATGATAATAATAATAATAATAATAATAGTAATAATAATAATAATAATGTTACTACCGGTACTACTGTTATTGCTTCATCTACGACCACTGCTACTATTACTACTACTACTACTACTACTACTAATAATAATAATAATAATAATAATAATAATAATAATAATAATAATACCGTAAGCAATATATCAAACACTGAAAATTTTGACCGTATTTGGTATTATACTTTCCTTATATATGGCTAAATCGAAACATAACATTGTTCATAAGTACTTAATATTATGTTAGAGCTGTTTATACACAATATTTTTCTTTTCTAAACGAGATTTCTGCTGAAACTATGAAGATTATCAGGTAGGATATTTGTCAACATCCTTGTAGCCCCAAACTCACAAGTGATTACTGTAATTATTAGACTGACTGAATATGGCCACTGATCTTCCCCTATTTAAGTATTTATTTCTGTATTTGTATTTACTTATTTTTGTGTGATCTCAATGTGGGACTGAAACAGGGATGTGTGATGTCTCCATGGCTGTTTAATATATACATGGATGGGGTTGTAAAGGAGTTGCAAGGTAGGGCAGTGGATGTGGGGCTGGCTCTAATGAATGAGGGTGAGATTTGGAAGATTCCGGTGTTGCTGTTTGCTGATGATACAGTATTGTTGAGTGAAGATGAATGGGAGTTGCAAGGTTTGGTGAATGAATTTGGGACAGTGTGTAGGAGGAGGAAGCTGAAAGTTAATGTAAACAAAAGTAAAGTTATGGTGTTTGAGAGGAATGAAGTCACAGAATGTACACTGAGGTTGGATGGTGAGGATATGGAGAGTGTGAGTGTATGCAAGTACTTGGGTAGTGTGATGAGTAAGGATGGAACTTTGAGGGATGAAGTGCGTGAAAGGGTACAGCGGGAAAGGAAGGTTGTTGGTACACTGAAAGCAGTGATGAGATATAGGGAGGTGAGTATGGAAGTTAAGAAGTCACTGCATGATGGTATTGTGATCCCTACCCTGACGTATGGAAGCAAGGCGTGGACCTTGCAAGAGGGGAACAAGTCAAGAGTGAGAGCAGTGGAAATGAGTTACTTGAGAGGAGCATGTGGAGTGACATGGAGGGACAGGTTGACGAACGAAGAAGTGAAGGAACTTTGTGGGTGGATGTGGATGTGGTTGAGAAGATTAGGAAAAATACATTGAGGTGGTTTGGACATGTGGAGAGAATGGAGAATGAAAGACTGACTAAGAGGGTGTATGTAGGTGAGGTGGAGGGAGGGAGAGGGAGGGGTAGACCGAGGATGAGGTGGAGGGATGGAGTTGAGAGGTATATGAGGGAGGGGGGAATGAGTTGGGGGGAGGGTAGTCAAATGGTGGGTGACAGAGCGACTTGGAGGCGTTTTGTCTGCGGCCACCCTTTGCGGGATTAGGGCGTCGGGCTATAAATAGATAGATAGTGTGCAGTTCCCATTTCTGGTTCCAAGGTGAATAGGCCTAAGGGACGATTAAAAGTTACCTGGTTAGTTGTGAGGGTCGGTGTGCTGGGTGTGCACCAGGTGGGCGTTGGTACCGATATCATGACAGACAGATAGGGAGGTTGGCTGCGTGCTCTGTCGTTATGCTGAGTAAGTAGCAAGGACGGCTGGTAGGTAGGGTTGGTGGTAAGGCAGGTAGATAGGCCTCTTCGTGGTTGTTTATGAAGTTGGTTGCCTGGTTAAGTAGGGTATATATGTACCGGTATATCATCATCATCATCATCATCATCATCATCAGCCTACAGTTGTCTTCCTTAACTGCGGTAAACCACCTCCTACAATTGCTTGTATAGTTTCCTTCATTAACCCCAGCAAATCGCCGCCCCAGAAATACTTCGACGGTTGCCTTCCTTTACTACTACAAACTGTCTCGCACAGTATCGTGTGTAGTTTCCTTCATTGACTGCTTTCACAATCTGCCGCTCCACAGTTCCCTCAACAGTCTCCTCTTACAGCTTTACAAGGTGGCTCATACACTTTCCTCTTCACTGAATTTACGAGCACCTTCCACATCTGGTCCTAAAACCCGACTTCATTGCTCAGGAAACTTGGGGGACAAAGAAGGAAAGCAAATTTGAGAAAATGAGTTGGGAACCAAAGGAGGAAAAAGCAGGAAAATACACAAGTGGAATAAACAGGAAAATATAAGTGTTCAATATAAGTCGTTATGGGAATATAGGAAAATGTAAGAGGCTGGAAAATGGGAAAATATGAAAGGCTGGCGGAAAGAAGAGGGAGAAATGAGAGGGTAGGGGAAGAAATAGGTAAACTGAATAAGTGTGAGAGAATAAGGTATTAATGTTTAAAAAGATAAATGAAGTGAATCAGGAGAATATATTAAGAAAAAAAGAAAATATCAAGGAAGGAATCAGGGTGGATATCTTTTTTTTACCCAATGAATAAACTGTTTGGAAATGGAGTAATTTTTATAGTCTCAGTGAAAGGACATCCTGGATCACCGTTTGAATAGGAATTGTATTACGTAAAAGAAATATGATTCTGATCTTGTATTTTTGTACCACCGGATGAAAGGATGGAGTAATGTAGGTGCATGGAGTGGTGAATGGAAGAGAGAGAGAGAGAGAGAGAGACTGATGTGTATGTGCTTGTATGTTTGTATGTAAATATAATTGTGTGTGAGCTGATAATATGCGCGTGTAGTATGTATGGCATGAAAGTACCAGAGTGTGTGTGTGTGTGTGTGTGTGTGTGTGTGTGTGTGTGTGTGTGTAAGAATTTTAATGGCAAGGTAAGGCAGATCGTAGTTAAAGACATATGGTAGCGGGAGGGAGAATAAAACACAGTAAGTGCAATTTTTCCTTTTTTTTCCATCTTCTTATCTCTTTTATTGCCATGTGGACAGAGAGTAGGTGTTTGGCCCTGGCTTTCACTACCTGTTTATCGTCCAGTATCTCTGTTTTCCTCTGTATCTATCTGTCTATCTATCCCCTTAGCATCCTGTCAGTCTGTCACTCTGTCTGTATAGTTTATGTTTGTTTGGTATGTTTAGTTTTTGTCCTATGACGGAAATAGTAAAGGGAGTATCATGATGAACATTTTTGGCTGTGTTCCTGTTTACCCAACGATGAAGGTATTGCATCTTGGTGAAGTTAGGCTACGTCGGAATATATCTTAATTCCTTCAGTAAAACATCTTCTTTATTTTAATTCTTGTTACTGCCATACCAATTTGTTTAGCTCAGTCGAATCCCATTTTATTGATTGAATTATGATCGCTTTATCGGACCTAAGTCATGTATTTGATCAGCTAGACTCTTTTCACTTTAACTTGGCCTAAAATTACCATCTCTCCATCTGAGTTCTGAGGTGTAGCAATAGATTAACACCAGAATATGATGCTGTTAAAAGAGTCTGGAGTCTTGGTAATGTCGTTTTCTGTCACTGAACTATGTGAATGAGCTGCAAAAAGACGAATATTGAGTCCATATTAAGGTGAAGGAACTGTAAAGGTAGCAGGAGTGAAAATAAACAATAAAGTGATATAAAGATTTGTTTGTGGCCACTCCGTATAAGGGATTAAGGCGTCTGGCAATAGATAGATAGATAGATAGATATAAAAAGCCAGCCAAATACCAGCTTAGTGGGGGCATGGCGAGTTTACAGTCACGTGCAAAAATTCGTAGACGGTCCCCTGCTTTCACTGTGTCTTGCTTTCCATATTTCTCGTTGCTCCCTAAATGTCAGAGAGTATTATTTCTTCATATAGACTTTTGCTGTGTGCTTCATATTGCTGTCTCATAAAAATAATTGTTGTGAGGTCTTCCATTGCAACAGCTGGCAAAGAAGTGTTGGACTTTTGCTCATGGCTGTATGTCCTTTGCCGAACACACACACACACACACACACACACACACACACACACACACACACACACACACACACACACACACACACACACACACACACACTCTGTTGGCGAAATTTTGCTTAAGGCTGTACGTCCTTTGCCGAACACACACACACACACACACACACACACACACACACACACACACACTGTTGGCGAAATTTTGCTTAAGGCTTTACGTCCTTTGCCGAACACACACACACACACACACACACACACACACACACACACACACACACACACACACACACACACACACACACACACACACACACACACACACACACACACACACACACTGTATTTACACCTTCATCCACCACTTCACACTGCATATTATTATTACACACTCAGCCATTATGCACACACCCGTCCTCTTGTCCAGACAGCGATGCACACTCACCCAGAGAACACACCACACGTACTCAATGGCCTTGCACACTCACTCTCCACACACAGCATCCCCCCCCCCCCGTGCATACACCCAAACTGCACACTCATCCATCTCCACTGACCCTAGATCCAT
>NC_136954.1:2409951-2432451 GCF_032717465.1 Coenobita brevimanus
TGTAGGTATATAGATAGATAGATAGTTTTTTCCTACTGTAGTTATTCCCTTTTGCTGTTTATTTTCTGTTCAGTGTGTGGTCATTTGTCAGGGTCTGCTTGTACTTAGGTAGTGTTTTTTTCAGTCTGTCCAGTTTCTTCCGGGGTTCTCTTCACACTACCCAGGTTCAAATCACCGTCTGGGTTCACTTTATGTTCAGTTATTGCACACAATTCTTTGGTTCTGCTCACCCTCTGTGTTCAATGTTCATTTATTATTCTCATCTTCTCAAGTTCTGCACACCTGAGTTCACTTTTTGCTCAGTTATTGCACACACTTCTTTGGTTCTGCTCACCTTCTATGCTCCGTTTGTGCTCAATTATTCTCACATTTCTCAAGCTTTGCTCCCTTTCTACCCCCACTTTAAGCATATTCTCACTTTTCTCAACCTCTGCTAACCTAGGCTCACTCTACACTTAAGTTATTGCTGACATTTCTGGGGTTCTGCTAACATTGATATTTCTTGTTTACCCCTTTTGCTCACTTTCCTGTCGAGTTTTTGCTTCACTCTCTCTCTTACTGCTAACTCTCCGCCACACTGCACTTTTCTGCTTTCCTTACACTCTTCCTGCTGCGTGTCTGCGTTCTCTGGGTCATGTTTCTTATTTCATCTACTTACTGTCTGCTTCGTTCTTGATTAGTCTGCCTTCTCTGCTCGCTTCCCCTCTCCCACCTACTGATTCGCTGTGTCTTATTCTGGCTACTTCTGTTCACTGTGTACTCTCTCTCTCTCTCTCTCTCTCTCTCTCTCTCTCTCTCTCTCTCTCTCGAACTAATATCTGTAATGTTTCGCCTTTCAAAAAACTTTTCGCACCAACAAATCTCTCTCTCTCTCTCTCTCTCTCTCTCTCTCTCACACACACACACACACACACACACACACACACACACACACACACACACACACTATATATATATATATTCCAATTCTGCTATTTCTTACTAATTATTTACTTCTTCGCTGCTTCCTTGTCGGCTCTGTGCTTATCTTATGCTCTCGTTACTTGATTTTGACTTATTCTGTCTCCGTGTTCTACTTAATCCTTTTTCCTGATTCCGCTCTTTAAACTCTCCTTCCTTCACGCTGCTTTTCTACTCCCCCTGCTCACACTCTGCTCTCCATCCGCTCTTCCCTCTCCACCGTAAGTATAATCCTCATCGTTCTCTACGTAAGCATTAACTCTCCACCGTAAGTATAATCCTCATCGTCCTCTACGTAAGCATTAATTCCTCTTTACACCTGTTCTGCCTTCTCTTCTGCCTTCTCCTCTTCTTTTCTGTTCCCTGTGCACCCACTTGACTTTGATTTTACCACATCCTACTTAAAATATCTCCTCCTCCTTTCTCCCTACTTAAACTCAACAACTTTACGTTTACAGTACCATTGTTTTTCATCCGCCCCTACTTTCCTGCCCTGTCTGCTTGTTTTCTGCTTAGAGTTTCGCCCCAGCAATCATACAGTATAACTCTTTACCTCTCCCCTTACAAGAGAAGTGCAAAGAACAGCAAACAGCAACAGCCCCAGTGGTGCTCTCGGGGCTGTTATTGAGAAGACTGCGACTGTGATATGTAATTCTTTGAGACGAAGATGGCATAGCAAGAAGGCTCCTCACTCCATCACCATCATCAAATCCTCCAGCCGAAGACTAACAGGAAAAAAGTGAGAAGGACCACCATGCAGTATAGAAAAACAGCCATAGGAAATTTCATACGTTAGATCGAAAAAGATAGACTATACACAAACTCAATTCTTACTTCCTCTTCCCCCTCTTCTGCTCCCCTTCCCTCCTCCTCCTTTCTTTCCTGCTCCGTCTGCCAACCCCCTGCTCTGGTTTTGCCCCTCCCTGGTATACAAAATAACCCTTCACCTCCTCTTTTACTTAATCTTTACCTCTTCTTCGCCCCTTATTCTGCTTTCTGTCCTTTTCTGCTCCGTCTGCTTATCTTCTACTCATTTTTTTTTGCCTTCATTCTGCTTCCACTCGTACTTGCTTCTGTGTCTGCCTATTCTGTATTCCTTTTATGCCCCCACCTGACGTAAAATATAATCCTTCTCTCTCTCTCTCTCTCTCTCTCTCTCTCTCTCTCTCTCTCCCTCCTTAACCTTTCCTTCCTCTTGCCTCGTTTCTGCTTCTTTGCCCTATTTTCCTGCTCCGTCTGCTTATTCTCTGCTCAGATTTTGCATCTACCCAACATCCAGTGTAATTTTCACCTCCCCTTTACTTAATCGTTACTTCCTCACTACCGTATTTTGCTTACTTTCCTCCATTCTTTTCTGCTTCGTCTGTACCCCTACTCTGCTTCCCCTCCTACTTCTCTGCTCCGTCTGCATCTCCTTTCTCCTCTGCTCTGTCTGCGCCCTTGTTCTGCTTCCCCTCTCCTTCTCTGCTCCGTCTGTACCCCTATTCTGCTTCCCCTCGTGCGTCTCCTACTGCTTACCCCCTGCTCTGGCTTTACCCCTACCCAGCATTGCCCCGTCAAAGGTTAATCCATCTCTATTGCTCAGGCAGGTTGTTTACAAGCCCGAGTGGCCGAGAGGTGTGTGTTACCTGAGGGGAGACAGCGTGGGGTGTCGGGGATATTGATGATCATGGCTTGGAGTGTGTGAGGGAGGGAGTGTGGGGAGGGAGTGAGAAAGAGTGAGGGAGGGGGGGAGTATGAGTGAGAGAGAGAGAGAGAGAGAGAGGGAGGGAGGGAGGGAGAGTGTTTGCTTTGATTGTGTGTGTGTGTATGGGGGGGGGATGTTGTGTGTGTGTGTGTGTGTGTGTATGGGGGGGGGATGTTGTGTGTGTGTGTGTGTGTGTGTGAGAGAGAGAGACAGACAGACAGACAGACAGACAGAGACGGAGAGAGAGAGAGAGAGAATTATCACACAGCCATTAGTCACGGTATCCTTAAATGGCGTTGAGATAGATAGTGACAAGGATCGTAAATACAGCTCTGGCACCCGACCAAACAAGCGCGGCATTCGTACACATGATGCGGAGGGGGAGACAAGCGCTTCTGCCCTCTCCCTTCTGTGGTGGTCGTGAATATTACCCTTGAGTATTGTTGGAGCCCTTGATATTGTAATTGCTTCCTCCAGACGGTAGTAGTCAGCACAGAACAGAATTATTAAACTAGAGAGGAGTGTAGTGTAGCCAACATTAAATCTTTCTTTATGGGTGACTTGTGCTGAGCTGAATTAAATCACTTGACGGTAGGAAAATAAAAAGGAAAAATTGTGACCTATTGAAAGGGTATATAATTTTGGTAGACATGATTCGCACATGTGGAGAGGATGGAGAGTGATAGACTGACGAGGAGAGTGTATGTGAGTGAGGTGGAGGGGGGGAGAGGGAAGGGGAGGCCAAGGATGAGATGGATGGATGGAGTAGAGAGGTATATGAGAGAGCGGGGTGTTAGGCAGTGGAATGGCGGGAGACAGGGCGACATGGAGGCGATTTGTTCGTGGCCACCCCTGACGGGATTAAGGCGTCTGGCAATAGATAGATAGATAGATGAGTGGCACAGAAGAGCTGTATTAGCGCTGAATGTTCAGTCACAGAAAGCAGAGATGAATTGCAGGGACACAGAAAGTAGAGATGAATTGCAGAGACACAGAAAGCAGAGATGATTGCAGAGACACAAAAAGCAGAGATGAATTGCAGAGACACAGAAAGCAGAGATGATTGCAGAAACACAGAAAGCAGAGATGAATTGCAGACACAGAAAGTAGAGATGAATTGCAGACACAGAAAGCAGAGATGAATTGCGGAGACACAGAAAGCAGAGATGAATTGCGGAGACACAGAAAGTAGAGATGAATTGCAGACACAGAAAGCAGAGATGAATTGCAGAGACACAGAAAGCAGAGATGAATTGCAGAGACACAGAAAGCAGAGATGAATTGCAGACACAGAAAGCAGAGATGAATTGCAGGGACACAGAAAGCAGAGATGAATTGCAGAGACACAGAAAGTAGAGATGAATTGCAGACACAGAAAGCAGAGATGAATTGCAGAGACACAGAAAGCAGAGATGAATTGCAGAGACACAGAAAGCAGAGATGACAGAGGCACAGAAAGCAGAGACGAATTGCAGAGACACAGAAAGCAGAGATAGACGAACACACAAACTACACGTATGATACAGAATTAAAGAGAATAATAGATGATATGAATGGTTCTGAGCCAGACACAGAAAGTACAGACGAACACAGACCACATATATGACGCAGAGAGAGAGAGAGATCAGCAGCGGAACGTACAAGCTCGGAATCCACACAAATGGTGCGGAGCGAGGTATCGTTCTTGGCTCGCGTCCTTGTGTGGGTGAGTGATGAATATTAAGCGTCCTTCATACTAACCTTGGTAACAATTTGGCATGTGTTTCCCCTCGCCAGCCAGACTTTGCGACCAACTGTTTCCTCGACCACATAGATTTGCTTTGGCCAGGCTACCGTACGTTCTTGGCAAAATTGAACTTAAAACCCTTAAATCTGGTGCCTTTTATTGTTGTGGTTATTATTATTATTATTATTGTTATGAGAAGTAGTAGTAAAGGCAGTCGTTTTGTTTATTATTATTACGATATTGTTATTAGTATTAGTATTATTTATTGTGGCTATCTCCAGACGATTTTATTTACGTTGGGGAGACCTTTTGAACTGAAGGGGTTAGATATATATAGCCTTAACTGACCCATTTACCATGAGAGTCTCGCAAGCTGCATAAAATCGTCTGACGGCAGGAAGAATTAGCCACAAAAATAGGCCATCGAGCGAATCACTTAATTTTCAGCGCAGAAGACGCACTCACTGATCCAAATTATTCTCACGTTCCCAGACGTCTTGATTTCTTTATGGCGTTCCTATGCGGACTGCTACGTTTCTTGTCATTGCTAGTTCACTGATAGAGCTTCTGTCAGATAAACGCAGTGATTTGGAGGGAACCAGAATAAACGAATTGCCGGATCATCAGTCGTAGTTAAACAAACACAATACCAATGACCTCTCTTCTTACACTGCCTTGATCGTTTTAATGTAAGCAATCCAACAATAAATCTTACCCCTTTGATGGCCTGGGATTTTTCTGGGCTAAGTGTGATCCTTTGACAGTAGCTAGATTGGATGTTGATTGTACTTGCTAGGTATATGACGGGTTTGTGTTGTTAGTTGGAAGTGTTAATATCTAGTGTTATGGGTATTACAGCACACACACACACACACACACACACACACACACACACACACACACACATGGTGGCACAGTTGATAATGCACTCAAGTCCCCATTCAAGTGACCCGAGTTCGAGCCCCGTTCAGACAGCCCTACTAGCGTGGGTGAGGTGAGCTCTAACTTGTCAAGTGTAGCTCAAGGTGTGCTGTAGTGGAAGACCCGCAAGTGTTCGAATCTCAGCAGGGTAAAGTTTAGGCGGTCTGTCCCCTTGTGCCTATGCCTCATTCCAGTCTCTGTAAGGCTTGGTAGTGTGTCGTCGTCCCTCAGAAGCAGGATACTAGATTAAGGGTTTGTGTATTTTGAGCCACTGACTGCGAAGAATAAATATACTGAAAATTATTTACTCTCTCTCTCTCTCTCTCTCTCTCTCTCTCTCTCTCTCTCTCTCTCTCTCTCTCTCTCTCTCTCTCTCATAGTGTACCAGTCCACAAGCTTTTCCTCAAACGTACCACTGCTCCTTGAAGTAGTGTACGTCAAGAAAGCTTTTCCATTTGTTATTGTTTTGTACCACTCTAAGAAATGAAACTCCACTACACTCTTAGCTTTGGGAACTACTGTTGGTTGCGAGGTGTGTGTGTGTGTGTGTGTGTGTGAGAGAGAGAGAGAGAGAGAGAGAGAGAGAGAGAGAGAGCAAATACTCCAGGAGGGTGCTCTAACATACTCAGGTTACAATGAACTGACTCATCATTATACATTCGGCATTTTCGTCTCGCTCAAAATATTCTGGAGTCAAGCAGTGTAGGATGTCGCGCCCTTACCCTCATACTGGCGAATCAGACACTAAACATCTCTTTAAATCTCGCAAATTATGTTACTTTTATCTCTAAATCTCGCAAATTGTGTTACTAGATTTGATAGTCTGACCAGTGCTTCATGTATTGGTATTTTTTAGAACGTAATGCAAGTCAAGTGCATAAACGTCTCCAGTTCCCCTGACTTGTGTGGGGAAAGGGGTGTGGGTGGGCATAATTGGTGGGTAGGGCTGTGTGTGGGCAGGGTGGTGTGGGGAGGTGTAGGTAGGAATGATGGAATGGGTAAGGTTGTGTGTGGAGGGAGATGTGGGTAAGCATAGTGGTGGGTAAGGTTGTGTGGGGACGGATGTGGTGTGGGTGTTATGGGGAGATGTGGGTAGATGTAGTTGGTAGGTAGGGTTGTGTGTGGAGGGGTGTGGGTTGAGTGGTGTGGGAGGTGTGAGTAGGCATAGTTGATGGGTAGGGTTGTATGTAGAGGGGGATGTGGGCAGGATGGTGTGGGCAAGCATGATGGAGTGGGTAGGGCTGTGTGCGGAGAGGGGTGTGGGCGGGATGGTGTGGGTAGGCATGATGGAATGGGTAGGGTTGGGTGTGGAGAGGGGTGTGGGTAGAGTGGTGTGGGAGGTGTGGGGAGGCATTGTGAGGTTAGTGGGGTGTTTAAGGGAGGGGGTGTATAATGGAGGTGTGAGGGAGGGAGATGATACGGGCCAGGGGCATGGGGGGATGAGAGGGTGTGGTGGAGGAGGGAGAGGGAGAGGCTTTACTCTGTGCAGGTGTGGTGTTGAGGGGGAGGGTGTACTGAGTTCAAAGGAAAGCAAACAACAACAGTCCTGTTAGTCTTTTCGTGGCTGTTTGGTATAGGGAAGGTTTTTACTAACAAAAACTATTCTGTTAGTTAAGGACAAGAACAGAAAAGCAGGAAGGCTGACCCCTCACCCACCAAACCCTCCAGCTGATGCCGGCAGGAAATAGTGAGAAGGACCACCGTGCAGCATAGAAAAACTGTCATGGAAATTTCTTAGGAAAAAGGGAAAGGAAATTTTATTCTACACTATCTGCCTGAAAAGGAAAGTAACACTAAGTCAACATTATTTATTGATGTTGTTCTATCGGTTGTATCACCCAGGCTCTGAGAGAAGAGAGAAAAAAGTTTATATACCATACAAATGTAATATACACTAGTGAACATACTAAGCTGGGGGGTTTGAAAACAGGTATTTATTCAAAAGACCTTTTAATGTTAGTTGTTTATTACAGTTCACTAAATTGGAGGGCATTTTTTTTCTATTAATTACAACTCTATTAAAGAAATGCCTAGCTTCATGCGACTGGAATCATTTGCCGACTCTTTCATGCCCGTTACTCGTACCTCTAGAATAATTCGAGCGATCAGCTGTGAAGTACGCAGGTGTGGTGGAGGTAGGGAAAGGGGAGGTTGGTGACAGGTGTGTAGATGCTTCGTGTGAATGGTGTGGGCAGGTGTGATGTGGAGATGAGGTGAGTTTGGAGGGAGAGATGGAGTAGAGGGAGAAAGGGAGGAAATGTGAAGGGAGAGAGGGAGGGGAGGTGAATAAGAGTAAACACAGATCGTGGGTGAAGTGAAGAGAGAAGAGTTACAGGGATGGGAAGGGAAACTAGAGAAGTAGAGTGGAGTGACGGTGAGGGAAAGGAGGGAGGGAAGGAATGGATGAGGAGGAGGGAGGGGAGATGATGTGAAATGGGAGGGAGAGGACAGAGTTAGTGGAGGGGGAGATAGTGAGGGATGGGAGGAGAGGCAGGAGTGATAAGAAAGGAAGGAAAGTTGGAGTAATGAGGGAAGGGAGGGAGTAGTTCAAAGTTCAGATAATTTATTTCCATAAAATATGGTTATTCTTACAAATCGGTATACAAAGTCACTGACAAAAATAGTCATGTCATATTCGATACATGATAATATCAACTACAAATCACTTAAAATTAACTCCCTAAGTTTAGATTTGAAAACATGTATGCCTCCGGAATGAGTGATATCAGTAGGTAAATTATTCCACAGTTTGGTTCCTAGTATGGTGATGGCTCTGGCACCAGAGTTTGTTCTGGCTCTAGGCACAAAAAGGTTATTTCGCTGTCTTGTTGTACTGGCTGTGTTTTCAGTGACAGTGGACAACTTTAGATACCACTCCGGATAAAAACCATTGACAGCCATATAAACAGTGGTACATCTGTCAAAAATATGTTTATCTTTAATCACTTTAATTCCTTTATGATGGGGGTTACATGGTCATACATTCTTGCTCCCCCAATAGCTACTTTACCTGCAAAATTTTGTAATTTCTGAACTTGGTGAAGTAAGGTATCATTTGTCGTACCCCATATACCTATACAGTAATTTATTATGCTAAGAGCTAGAGACTGTACAACAATTTTTCGAGTTGACTTATCAAAGTTTTCACATATTTGATTTATGAACATAAGTGTTCCCATGACTTCCTTATTTAATTCAATAATATGCACATCAAAAAGCATATATCTGTCGATGTAGACACCTAGATTTTTTACACTAGTGCTCGGGTAAATGTGCTCGCCAGAACAATTTATGACAGTGTTAGGAGGAATATGTGATAGAAATCGTCTATTACCTATGAAGATACAATGTGTTTTTCTTGGATTTAGCATAAGTTCATTTCTAAGAAAATAATGTTTAGCAATCCGTAAGGTTCCTTCTGTTTTGGAGATAAGAGCCTCGAGATTATTTATAGTGTCAGCATGGAGAAATTGGGTATCATCAGCATATTGCACCAAAGAACATCCATTTATACTCTCAGCAAGGTCATTAACATAGATGGTAAACAAGACAGGACCAAGGATTGAGCCTTGAGGGACCCCGTAAGCTACATTCAGTTTATCAGATATAGTGTTGCTCAGGCGGACAGATTGAGTCCTATTTTCTAGGTAACTTTTGAACCAGAAGCAGTCAATATTAAGCTTAGCACATTTACTTAAAAGAATGTCGTGACTAATACTATCGAAAGCTTTGGAGAGGTCACACAAGGTTAACAGTGTAACTTGCTTAGAGTCCATGTTATTATATATTTTATCTGTTATGACAGTAAGAGCGGTCTCTGTGGATAATCTAGGACGAAATCCATGTTGGATATTAGACAGTGATTTGTTAGATTCCAAGAAGTGTATGAGGTGATTGGTAACAACCTTTTCGAGTATTTTAGAGACAATGGGCAATAGTGAGATTGGTCTGTAATTGCTTACATCATTTATATCACCACTTTTATAGAGAGGAAGTACCAATGCATGTTTCCAGGCTGTAGGAAAAATGCCTGTTGCGACAGAAGTATTGATAATACAGGTTAAGTAAAAAGCTATAACACAGAGTGCTTCCTTAACAAATCTCAGTGAAATGCCATCCGAGCCCACAGAACGAGTCTCATTTAAGCCTTTTATCGTAAGAATGATGATGTCGGTATCTACAGGATGAGGTCTAAAAAGATTACATTCACTTGAGATTATATTTGGAGAATTGATAGAACCTGACACGTTTTCACCATGGAGGACTTCTTGTGTTCGTTCATACGTCTTCTTACCGACATTTGAAAAATGAAAATTGAATTCGTCAGCTTTATTTTTATTATCACAGTTGTAACCGTCCGAGTTAATTTTACAGTTTGGGATAATTTCTCTTATTATTTTCCACGTCGCTGAAGTGCTTCCTCTGCTATTACGTAACCGACTGCGATAGTAGTCTGCTTTCCCCTCTGTAATGAGAGCTTTAACAAGCTTCTTTTCTTGTTTATATTGTTCATAGAGAGCTATATTATGTCGATCAGATTTAATTTTTTTATGAGTATCATTTCTAACGCTCATAGCTTGCCGTATACAATCGTTCATCCATGGTGCTAACGGTCTTTTAATCTCCTTAGTTACAAAAGGAGCACAGTCATTTAAACAATTAACAAAAGTATCAGCAAAAATATTCACGTGTGTTTACATCATCAGTTTTCAAAATCTTATCAAAATCGTCTGTGCTCTGTAGAAGTCTAAGACAAAAGTCGTCTTTGTGGTAGTTGCCAAGGTGACGAAAAGTTCGAACAACGGGCGGTCTCTTAGGTTTACTAATATCTACTGAGATGCTAATAAGATCATGATCTGCAATTACTTGGGGAATAACATCATAACTGTTTATGACACCAGGTTTGTTAGTGATTACAAGATCCAGCAATGTTGCAGACGTAGGTGTGACTCTAGTAGGTTTATCTATTATCTGAGTTAATTTATTATTCTTTAAGATCTTTTTAAGCTTGTTATCATTAGCAAATTGATTATCATTGAAGTCACCAAGAACAAAAAATGTTTTATTTCGCATACAAATTGATCTAAATGTATCCTGTATATAATCAAAAGTGGCAGCTGGAGCTTTAGGGTGTCGGTACATGTATCCGACAATAATGGCTGGCAATTTGCGACACTGTACCGTTACCCAGACATCTTCAATGCCTGGTTGCTTAGGGACATTTAATTCTATGACATTGGCTGATAAGACATCCTTGATATAAATGCATACGCCACCTCCACGGCCACTGTCACATCGTAATATCTTATACTCTGGTATATTAACAAAATCATTCGGGGTAATGGGAACAAGCCATGATTCACTAACACATAGGATGTCAATATTTCTGTCTTTCAATAACAATATTATTCCATCCAAATTACACTGTAATGATCGAGGATTAATATGTTCAATAGTTAAAAAATATCCTTTAGTGTTTACATCGGCAAGTGCTTCTTCGCCAACCCCCTATGTGCTATAGTACCGACATAGGCGACTCTTATGTCCCAGACGTTGACAATTGGCACACTGAAGTTTGTGATCAAACCTACAGTTTACCTGCACATGATAGAATTCTCCACAGTTATAGCACCCCACCTTCTTGCTTCTATAGAAATCAGGAAGTTCAGTCTCAGAGGGATTTCTAGAAGCAGCGTACCAATTCCTTTCGTTTCGTTCATGTTGCGTGTCATCATACTGTGTCTCCTGAACCTCAGACAGTACATAAGGTGTGTGGTTGTAAGGTGAACATTTTCTATTCCATACTCCCGACCCCGAAATGTAGGTGCTGGAATGGTGCTGGGTCGGGAGAGGTCATGAGAGGATGATACACTGAAGATGAAGGAAAGACGTACAATACGTGTTAGGAGAGAGAGAGAGAGAGAGAGAGAGAGAGAGAACGACATACATAAGACTATCTCTCCTCCTCTTTCCCCTTAACTTCAAAGTCTACTTGTGAGTTCTCTGCCTGCATCCCTTCCCCATTTCAGCGGGCACGCAACACCCCTTAGGCTACCCACGCTTACCACTTTTCTGTCCACCTTTCTGGGAGTTAATCGTTATTCCTAGACCTTCATGGCTGTAATTGGTCAACTCTGGAACTGTCTCCCTTAGTTTGTTTTTCCCGCATTCTTTGATCTTCAGTCTCATAAATGCATTATGTTCAGGATTCTCGAACGAAGAAATAATGGTTTTTGGCTTTCTTTTCCTCATATTATTATTATTATTATTATTATTATTATTGTTGATTGGTAATATTTTCCGGTATTCCGTTTTATTTAAAAAAAAAGCCTTTCGGTTCCCTGTCCCACTTTTCCTTGTGTCATTTCTTTCCTCTTCCTCTTTTCCCTTTTCCTGTCCTTTCTCACCTCTCCCTTCATTCCCTCTCTTTTCCTTAGCCATTTTCCCCCCTTCAGGCCTTTCCTTTATCTCTCACCCCTTCTCCTCGCCCCTGTCTCTCTCCTGTCCTTCCCCACTCTGCTCTCCCACCTTCCCCTGCTTCCCCTTCCACCCCTGTCTGTGCTGTTGGTAATATTGTTGGGTGAAGGGGAGGGAGCCTGGCCTCCCCTTTGCCCTTTCTTCTTTTACTCTTACTTACATTCATCCTCACCTGCTTCCATTTTTTTTTTCTCTCTCTTCTACTCATTAACTTTTCTCCCCTTGTCATTCCCCCTCCTCCCCCCAGTCATCAGCATTTCCCTTGGCTTTTTACGGCTTCCCCACTCCTTGTCCTTTCGCCACCTCCTTTCTTTGTTTACCCTCCTCTTTCCTTCTACATCCATTCTTCTCTATCCCATTTTCCTCTCTCCCCTCGCTCCTGCTCTTCTCCCTTCCTCCTCATCTTCCTCTCTTCCTTTCTCTCTCACTCCTAGCTTTCCTCTACATTCCCCACACCCTCCCTTTCCCATAGGCTGTCTCTGTCTCTCCTCATCTTTCTTGGCACCTCCGTTCTTCCTTCTTCTCACCCCTCCTTCTCTGGCCTTCCTCCTCCCTCCCATTCTCACCCCCTGCCTTTCTCCCTACCTCCATCCCCCTCCCCTCCCCACTGCTCTCATTCCCTGTCTCGGTGTTGGTGATTACTTGGCTACCTCTTCTCCCCCCATCTCTCCTTCCCCTTCCCTCCCTTTCTCCTTCCCTATCAGGTCCACCTCTTGTCCTCATCTCCTCTTCTCCCCATCTCTTCTTCTCCCCATCCCTCCCTTTTCCTATCCTCTCTTGACGCCTTCTCATTTCGTACTCCGTGTCTCCCCTTATTCTCTTCTCCCCCTATTTAACCCTCCCCCTTCCCCACCCGAAACCCCTCCGTTAAAATACCAGGTGATTAGTTGTCCACTTTTGACTGGATCCTTCCCTTCCTTTTCTCCCTCTTTATCCCCTCTTTTCCCCTCCTCCCAGCTTCCTCTCTCCCCCTGCTTCTCACCCTCTCTTCCTTCTTCCTTCCTTAGCCCATCTCAACTTCTTCTTCCTCCCCTCTCCTCACCCTCCCACCTCCTTGTTCAACTTCCTTCCTTCCTCTCCGTCCTTCTCTTGTTCCCTCTTTCCCCCTTCATCGATCTTGCTTGTTCTGTGTCTTCTTCCCCCCTCTCTGTTCCTCTCTTTGTCTCTTTCCCCCTCCTCTTCCCTCATCCCCCCTCCCCCACCCCATACCAACTCCCTAACCCTTTCCCCCTACTTTCTAGTGCCTGGTAGTGATGCTGATGATAACTACTACTAAGTCTCTCCGTCTCTTTCACTCACTCTCTCTGTTTCCCTCCATCTTCCCCCTTCCCCCTCCCTTCCTCCCCTTCTTTACCTGTCTGTTTTGATGATGGTGTTAGCTACTCTCTCTCTCTCTCTCTCTCTCTCTCTCTCTCTCTCTCACACACACACACACACACACACACACACACACACACACACACACACACACACACACACACACACACACACACACACACACACGCTTCACTGCCTGTAGTGCCTGTCTCTGCTGGTGGTTTTGTTGGCTGTTCTCTCTCCCTTCCTCTCCCTAATTCATTCTCTCCCTCCCTCACCCTTCCAGTCTGTCTCTCCCCTCCCCATTCCCCCCTCCCGTCTTTCTTCTCCCCCTCCCCTCCCCCGTGCCTACTGTGCCTGTCTCTGCTCTTGATGCTGCCTACCTGTGACAGGGCCAGGCACTCATATTGATTACTGAGTTGGGGTGTGGGAGGGGAGGGGCCGGGGGGAGGAGAGGAGGAGGCAGAGGACGTAGAGAGGAGGGAGAGGAAACGTGAAAGAGGAGGGGGGAAGATGTAGGTTGGGTTGGTAAAAAAAGAGGGAGGAAGAGGAAGAGGAGGAGGGGGAGAGACAAACAGAGAGACATATAGATAGACAGACAGACAGACACAGATAGACAGACAGATAGACAGACAGACAGACAGAGTGATAGAGAGAGAGAGAGAGAGGGAGGAAAGAACCAGTAGAGCGAATGAGTACAAAGGAGTACAAAGGAAAGCAGACAAGAGGTAAAGGGAAGGTTGTAACCAAGAAAATTACTTTACCACCTGAAGGGATGGAGAAAAGAGGAGAGAGAGAGAGAGAGAGGAGGTTCGGCTAAGAAAAAGAGAGAAGGACGAAAGAGAGGAGAGGGCATGAGGGTGAGGGGTGAAAATGGATGTTGTAAAGGCAGAGAGAGAGAGAGAGGGAGGGAGGGAGAGGGAAGAGTTGAATGAGTCCGTGCGTCCTTGTGTGTGTGTGTGTGTGTGTGTGTGTGTGTGTGTGTGTGTGTGTGTGTGTGGAAGAGGGAAAGAAATGAAGTTTTTAATTTAGAGAGAGAGAGAGAGAAAGGAGGGAGGAGGGAGAGAGGAATGAGAGAGATGAAACATTTAGCCATAGTTATTTTGCTGTAGATAAAGAGAGCATGCGTGGAAGAGAGTAAGAGTGTGTGAGAGAGGACGGAGAGAGAGAGAGAGAGGGTAGAAAAAGTGGATTTGTTAATTTAAAAGATCGATAGGGAATTGTCAGGTGATGATAGAGAGTTTATTTACAGGAAGAGAGAGAGAGAGGACGGGTCTGGATGGTGAGGTAGGTAAAGAAAGAGAGCCGTGTGGAGTGAGAAAGAGAGCCAGGTACTAGAGACAGTGGCGGCCGTAGTAAGGTAATGAAAGGATTCAGACGAGAGAGAGAGAGAGAGAGAGAGAGAGGGGGGAGGTTAGCCTAATGGAGAATGAACCCATGTAAGAAATGTATTTATTAAAGAAAATGTGCCTATGAGTGAGATGGGGCATTATTATTATTATTATTATTATTATTATTATTATTATTATTGTTATTATTATTATTATTATTGCTCGCTACGGAAACTTCAATGCCCAGAAAGAAAGTGATCCACCTAAAGGCCGCTGAAGCCGCTCGATGTCAAAAGGCCAGAAATGAGTCATAACTCGGGAACCGCTGGCCCTATTGGACTGGAAATGTTTTATTCTTCAAGTTAGAGCATTTTAGCGGTACCTTGCTCTGACAAAAATTGCGCTACAGTGCACCGGTTTTGCTTTGTTACGGTAACAAATGGACAAACCAACAAACATACAGAAAACGGATCATTTTAATTTATTATTATTATTATTATTCCTATTATTATTATTATTATTATTATTATTATTATTATTATTATTATTATTCCTGGGAAAGCCCCAGGAATTGATGGAGTGTGTGGTGAAATGCTGAAGTATGGGGGAGAGATAGTAGTCGAATGGATGTGGATGATGTGCAGATTGGCCTGGGAGGAAGGTAGAGTCCCGGAGGATTGGAAGTCAGGTATAATTATTCCCTTGTACAAAGGAAAAGGGGAAAAAGAAGTGTGTGGTAATCATAGGGGCATTTGTCTTCTTAGTATAATAGGAAAAGTGTATGGTAGGATACTTATTGACAGAGTTAGAGAAAGAACAGAGAAATTAGTTGGAGAAGAACAGGGAGGCTTTAGGAAGGGAAGAGGTTGTGTAGATCAGATATTCATTCTCAGATCTTTAGTGGAAAAGTTTCTAGAGAAGGGAAAGAAGTTGTATGCGGCTTTCATGGATTTGGAGAAAGCATATGACAGGGTGGATAGACTAGGATTGTGGAAAGTGTTAAGAATATATGGAGTAGATGGGAAGTTGTTGAATGCTGTGAAGAGTATGTACGATGGTGCGAAGGCTGCAGTGCGTGTGGATGGTGAACTAAGTGAATTTTTCTCTTTGAAAGTTGGGTTGAAGCAGGGATGTGTCATGTCTCCATGGTTGTTCAATCTGTACATGGATGGGTAATAAAAGAGGTACAAGGTAGGGTAGTGGATGTTGGAGTGGCCCTGGTGAGAGAAGATAGTGTTTGGAAACTCCCTGTACTGTTGTTTGCAGATGATACTGTGTTGTTGAGTGAAGACGAAGGGGAGCTGCAAGGCTTGGTGGATGAGTTTGAGAGAGTGTGTAAGAAACGGAATCTAAAGGTGAATGTAGGGAAGAGTAAAGTGATGGTCTTTGAGAGAGGTGAAGTCAGTGAATGTACAGCGAGGTTGGATGGTGAGGAATTGGAAAATGTGAGTACGTTTAAGTACTTGGGTAGTGTGATGAGTAAAGATGGAGGTTTGGAGGGTGAAGTGCTTGAAAGGGTACAGCAGGGAAGAAAGGTTGCTGGTTCTTTGAAAGCAGTGATAAGAAACAGGGAAGTGAGCATGGAAGTGAAAAAGTTACTACATGACAGTATTGTGATACCAACTCTAACGTACGGAAGTGAAGCTTGGACGTTGTTGGAAGGACACAAGTCAAGAGTGAGAGCCGTGGAAATGAGTTATTTAAGAGGAGCCTGTGGAGTCACATGGAGAGACAGGCTGACGAATGAGGATATAAAGGAGCGTTGTGGTGTTGATGTGGATGTGATAGGAAGCGTTATGAGGAACACACTGAGGTGGTTTGGCCATGTGGAGAGGATGGAGGGTGAAAGACTGACGAAGAGAGTGTATGTGAGTGAGGTGGAGGGGGAAAGAGGGAGGGGGAGGCCGAGGATGAGATGGAGAGATGGGGTGGAGATGTATATGAGAGAGGGGTGTGTGGTTGGGAGCAGGGGAGTGAAATGGCGGGGGACAGGGCGACTTGGAGGCGATTTGTTTGTGGCCACCCCAAACGGGATTGAGGCGTCTGGCAATAGATAGATAGATAGATTATTATTATTATTGATATTATTGTTATTATTATTTTTCAGTTATTGTTATTGATAATATTATTATTATTATTATTATTATCATTAGTAGTGTTGGTAATACTAGTAGTAGTAGTTGTAGTAGTAGTTGTAGTAGTAACAGTAGTAGTAAGTAGTACTGGTCTTACTGAGAGGACTATACGTGTGAGACCAATTGAATAGACCAAATATCAGGTATATCCCAAAGACTCTTCTTGAGGGAGCACTAAACAGTCATGAAGCACTGACTAACGGCGAATATATATTAACTCCAGTCATAAAGATAGATAGATAGACAGACAGATAGATACATAGATAGATACAGATATATATACCATCGAGCCTTACTCTTCGTGTTTACTACTTCACACATCTCCCCCAGCTCCCTTGCCCCCCCTCAGCTCCCTTGCCCCCCCTCAGCTCCCTTGCCCCCCTCAGCTCCCTTGCCCCCCCTCAGCTCCCTTGCCCCCCTCAGCTCCCTTGCCCCCCTCAGCTCCCTTGCCCCCCCTCAGCTCCCTTGCCCCCCCTCAGCTCCCTTGCCCCCCCCTCAGCTCCCTTGCCCCCCAGCTCCCTTGCCCTCCCTCAGCTCCCTTGCCCCCCCTCAGCTCCCTTGCCCCCCCCTCAGCTCCCTTGCCTCCTCAGCTCCCTTCCCCCTCTCAGCTCCCTTGCCCCCCCTCAACTCCCTTGCCCCCCTCAGCTCCCTTGCCCCCTCAGTTCCCTTGCTTCCTCAGCTCCCTTGCCCCCTCAGCTCCCTTGCCCCCCTCAGCTCCCTTACCCCCCTCAGCCCCCTTGCCCCCTCAGCTCCCTTGTCCCCCCTCAGCTCCCTTATCCCTCTCAGCTCCCTTGCCCCCCTCAGCTCCCTTGCACCACCCTCAGCTCCCTTGCCCCCCCTCAGCTCCCTTGCCCCCCCTCAGCTCCCTTGCCCCCCCTCAGCTCCCTTGCACCCCTCATCTCCCTTGCCCCCTTCAGCTCCCTTGCCCCTCTCAGCTTCCTTGCCCCCTCAGCTCCCTTGCCCTCCCCTCAGCTCCCTTGCCCCCTTCAGCTCCCTTGCCCCTCTCAGCTTCCTTGCCCCCCTCAGCTCCCTTCCCCCCCTCAGCTTCCTTGCCCCCCTCAGCTCCCTTGGCCCCCCTCAGCTCCCTTGCCCCCCCTCAGCTCCCTTGCCCCCCCTCAGCTCCCTTGCCCACCCCTCAGCTCCCTTGCCCCCCCAAAACTCAGTCAACAAACTTACGATTTCCATTTTTTTTTTTTTTTTTTTTTTTTTTTTTTCCTCATCATCAAAATAGCAAAACCGATCCCGTTGCATTTTTCACAGAGCTGTTTTATTTTCCACTGGGTCGGCAGCAAGGTAGATAGTGCCCCCAAAGGTCAAAGGTAATAGGTCGGAAATACGTCAGCTTTAACTTCGATAAAATGTGGTAGAAGGGTAAAGGGTGTAAAGGGATTAAATTTAGGAAACAGTCGGTCAGAATTTTAGGTCACAGGACAGTGTCACACCTTCGTCACCTTTAGCTCAGAAAGTTATTATTCTGTTTTTATTAAACTTGGTGGAACGAGTTTGGGTCAGCCGTAGATTTGATTGTAAGTTTGAGAACAATACGACACAGGTCAGGGTCACAGGGCAGGGTCAGCTTAAACACTTTCGTTACTTTTTGAACCAGTCATAATGGTTCGTGGTCACGCAGGAACGAACTACAGTATTCCAGATTTAAGAACAGTTGGTCAAAGGTCAAACTCACACAGCCACGTCAAAAATTCGGTCATGGACAATTCGCAGGGCCTGAATGTTGTACTCTGTCTGTGCTCCTTCATATTTTATCCAGAAAATTGTATGCAATTCAAGAGAGACTTTCCGAACAGGAGCGGATTAATCAGAATCCTCGTTAATCCCTTCGCTTCTACGACGTTCTTAAGTTGAAACCTTACGAAGTCTAAGTTTATTTTCATAGTGGCTTTAAAAGATCAACAACAAAAAAAAAAAAAAAGATATACGAAGAAGTAGGGATAACAGCCCGCCTAAAACTATCGGAACGAGGCCTAGGCAGTAAAATTGCATATAAGTCCATACCTACAAAATTTTTATTTCAATAGGTGCTATTATGGTGTAGTATAAGTGCACCTGTAAACCAAGAAACCATTTACAGCGCTGGGTGGTAACCATATAACCAAATCATACGTGCTCCCTACGTGTCAACAAGTAGGTTGGTGGAGGGTTAGTGCCCCTCCCTGTAAAACAAATCAGAGTCAAATGGCCACCCCTTACGGAATTATGGCGCCTGGCAATAGATAGATAGATAGAAAGGTGTACCCTAGAAAAGCCATGATAATTGTAGATCTATTATACAACCATGCAGTACCCAAAAGTGTGCCATAAAAAGAAAAAACTGTAGAGATGGAAATACTTGTTTTACTGCCCCGTCCTTGTTCAGATACGGTAAGGAGGACTGGTCTCCCTACACCTTTATCCATTATTTTCAATGATTTTTTTAATACCGGTATGTGTTTCATTAGGAAGATTCGAGAGTTATATAAGTAATGACATAAAATACCTGGGACACTTTTGCTCACTGTATATCATAAGAGACGTGGCCTGAATAATCTTAATGAATATCTGTTTACAAGGATTTGCTGCATGGTAGAGAGAGAGAGAGAGAAAGAGAGAGAGAGTGCAGCTTGAAGTCACGGGGTCGCTGGGTTCGAGGCTTGAGTGCTCCCCCTCCCCCTCAGCTCCCTTGGCCCCCTCAGCTTCCTTACCCTCCCCTCAGCTCCCTTGCCCTCCCCTCAGCTTCCTTGCCTCCTCAGCTCCCTTGCCCCCCCCCTCAGCTCCCTTGCCACCTCATCTCCCTTGCCCCCCTCAGCTCCCTTGCCCCCCTCAGCTCCCTTACCCCCCTCAGCTCCCTTAACCCCCCTCAGCTCCCTTGCCCCCCTCAGCTCCCTTGCCCCCCCTCAGCTCCCTTGCCTCCTCAGCTCCCTTGCCTCCTCAGCTCCCTTGCCCTCCCCTCAGCTCCCTTGCCCTCCCCTCAGCTCCCTTGCCTCTTCAGCTCCCTTGCCCCCCCTCAGCTCCCTTGCCCTCCCCTCAGCTCCCTTGCCTCTTCAGCTCCCTTGCCCCCCCTCAGCTCCCTTGCCCCCTCAGCTCCCTTGCCCTCCCCTCAGCTCCCTTGCCCTCCCCTCAGCTCCCTTGCCTCTTCAGCTCCCTTGCCCCCCTCAGCTCCCTTGCCCCCCCTCAGCTCCCTTGCCCCCCCCTCAGCTCCCTTACCCCCTCAGCTCCCTTACCCCCCCTCAGCCCCCTTGCCCCCTCAGCCCCCTTGCCCCCTCAGCCCCCTTGCCCCCTCAGCTCCCTTGCCCCCTCAGCTCCCTTGCTTCCTCAGCTCCCTTGCCCCCTCAGCTCCCTTGCCCCCCTCAGCTCCCTTACCCCCCTCAGCCCCCTTGCCCCCTCAGCTCCCTTGTCCCCCCTCAGCTCCCTTGCCCCCCCCTCAGCTCCCTTGCCCCCTCAGCTCCCTTGCCCCCTCAACTCCCTTGCCCCCTCAGCTCCCTTGCCCCCTCAGCTCCCTTGCCCCCTCAGCCCCCTTGCCCCCTCAGCTCCCTTGCCCCCTCAGCTCCCTTGCTTCCTCAGCTCCCTTGCCCTCCCCTCAGCTCCCTTGCCCCTCTCAGCTCCCTTGCCCCCCCTCAGCTCCCGTGCACCACCCTCAGCTCCCGTGTCCTCCCCTCAGCTCCCTTGCCCTCCCCTCAGCTCCCTTGCCCCTCTCAGCTCCCTTGCCCCCTCAGCTCCCTTGCACCACCCTCAGCTCCATTGTTGTCCCCTCTGCTCCATTGCCTACTCAGCTCCCTTGCCCCCCACAGCTCCCTTGCCTCCCCAGCTCCCTTGCCCCCCCTCAGCTCCCTTGCCCCCTCAGCTCCCTTGCCCCCCCACCTCCCTTGCCCCCCCCAGCTGCCTTGCCCCCTCTGCTCCCTTGCCCCCCCTCAGCTCCCTTGCCCCCTCAGCTCCCTTGCCCCCCCTCAGCTTCCTTACACCTCTCAGCTCCTTTGTCCTCCCCTCAGCTCCCTTGCCCTCCCCTCAGCTCCCTTGCCCCCTCAGCTCCCTTGTCCCCCTCAGCTCCCTTGCCCTCCCCTCAGCTCCCTTGTCCCCCTCAGCTCCCTTGACCCCCTCAGCTCCCTTGCCCCCCTCAGCTCCCTTGTCCCCCTCAGCTCCCTTGCCCCCCTCAGCTCCCTTGCCCCCCTCAGCTCCCTTGTCCCCCTGAGCTCCCTTGTCCCCCTGAGCTCCCTTGTCCCCCTGAGCTCCCTTGTCCTCCCCTGAGCTCCCTTGTCCCCCTGAGCTCCCTTGCCCCCTCAGCTCCCTTGCCCCCTCAGCTCCCTTGCCCCCTCAGCTCCCTTGTCCCCCTGAGCTCCCTTGTCCCCCTGAGCTCCCTTGCCCCCCCTCAACTCCCTTGCCCCCCTCAGCTCCCTTGCCCCCTCAGCTCCCTTGTCCCCTCAACTCCCTTGCCCCCCCTGAGCTCCCTTGCCCCCCTCAGCTCCCTTGCCCCCCTCAGCTCCCTTGCCCCCTCAGCTCTCTTGCCCCCTCAACTCCCTTGCCCCCCTCAGCTCCCTTGCCCCCCCCCACGCCATGAATGCACCCCCTCCCCTCTCTCTCTCTCTCTCTCTCTCTCTCTCTCTCTCTCTCTCTCTCTCTCTCATGCGCCACCACCACCTACCAGTGTACCCGAAGACCTGAACCTTGAGAGTCGGAGAGAGAGAGAGAGAGAGAGAGAGAGAAGTTCGTGCAGTAGCCAAAAATGTGTTGTTTTGTGTGTGTGTGTGTGTGTGTCCTTGCTTGCGTGCGTGCGTGCGGAGGTGGTGAACTGGTGTGGTCTGTTTGAGTGTGGAGTGGAATGGGCATGTTGGAGTAATAGTTTTCATATATATATATTTTTTCTGCACTAGCTGATAAAAATTACTACCTTCTTTCCATGAATTAATTATATGTGTCTATTTTTTGCAGGTGAGTGGCATTCTTGAACCGTCCCTGAACAACGAAGGTGAGTATATAAGATGACTTAATGAAGGTACACTGATGTTCCTACGTGTCCGTTATTTATAGTGAGTATGGCGATGCTAAAAGGATGTATCTAACAAAACAGACGTGTAAAGTGTACAAAGCAAAATAAATCGCTTAGGAAAAGGTGTTAGGGAGCTTCTTTAACCGACTGGAATATGGGTGTAGGACAGTGAGTGACCTGTCATTATTTTTCCAGGTCCTTCGTTTCCTGTCTGTATTTCATCCCTCCATATTATCATGTTTCCTCAATATTTAATGCCGCTATCTTCCTTTTTTGCATTATTATTTTTTTCCAATACAGTATATCTTTTTTTTCAGTATCTTTGTTTATAAAATTTCCGATGAGACACTTTAGAGGTTTAAGGAATTGCCTAGTTTATACCACCTTCACTCTGATCGATGGGATGGCCACAAACAAATCGCCTCCACGTCGCCCTGTTCTCTGTCTTTCGGATGCCTACTTACCCGCTCCTCTGTCATATACATTTCCCCACTCCATCCCTCCATCTCATCCCCGTTGTCCTTCGCGTCCTGTCCCGCTCTACCTCACGCACATACACTCTTCTGGTCAGTCTCTCATTTTCCGTCCTCACCATCCCTCCATCTCATTCTTGGTCCCCCTCTCCTTCTCTGCCACTACCCCTCACTCGCATACACTCTCCTGGTCAGTCTCTCATTTTCCCATCCACTCCACGTGGCCAGACCGTCTCAGAGTAAGCTAAATACTTACAAGGTTTAACTGAAGACCTAAGTGGAGATCCTTTTAACCCTCAGTGCTGTTGTGAGTCTGTCTTGAAGTTGAATGAAGTTGTTTGGCGATAGTAGAGATAAAAATATAAGCCATCGTTCTGAAAGGGTGCTTTGTTTTTATTTTTGACCTCATTCACTTCGATGAGGGGCCTAATATGAAGCTAAGAAAAAGAAAAAAAAAAGTCTGATTGCAGCAAGGAAAAAGAAAACACTAAATGG
>NC_136954.1:2437451-2499951 GCF_032717465.1 Coenobita brevimanus
CACACACACACACACACAGTAGAGTGACAAGGGAAATGATAGGTCTCTGACTGATATAACTCACCATTTATCTCTTTCTTGCCAAAATAGATTACGCTTTACCGCCAATAACGAGAGGACTGAAATAGCGGCTTCAGACTCAGTAATTACCTTCATGCACCTCTGTCTGTCCTGGGGGAAGAATAACCTTGGCCTCATTACCGTTTCATCCCATTCCATTCATCCCTTAAATCATTCCATCACGGACACGATTCATCCCCATTCCGTCCCAGCTCCCCGTCCTTCCATCCCATCCCATCACCTGTTTCATTCCTTCCCATCACATACCAGCTTCCCTCTTCCTTCCATCCCATTCCATCACCTATTTCATTCCTTCCCATCACATACCAGCTTCCCTCTTCATCCCATCCCATCCCAACTACTCCTCTTTTCAATTCCTCCCAATCCCCCCATCCATCATTCCATCCCACCCCATCCATCCTTTATTCCATCCACTTCACCTCTTTTGTGTGTGTGTGTGTGTGTGTGTGTGTGTGTCTGCCAGTATATTTCACGCCTGAGAGAGAGAGAGAGAGAGAGAGAGAGAGAGAGAGAGAGAGAGAGAGAGAGGCTTTCAGAATGTTTGTTGAAAAAATGTTTGTGTGTGGGTGTATGTGGTCGAGGGAGACAGGCTTCTTGCATGTATCGTGTGCGTGTGTTTGGGGGTGTGCGTGTGAGTTGATGTGTGTGTGTGTGTGTGTGTTTGTGTGTGTGTGTGTGTGTGTGTGTGATTTGGGTGTGTAAAATATGCCTGTGTATGAGAGTGAGTGGTCTGTGTACACAATTTTATGTGCGCTTTTATGATTGCACGTTTTTGTGTCTGTAAATTTGCACTGGTATGTAGGGTACGAATTCGTGTGCAAATGTATGAATACCTGTGTGCATTTTGTATGTGTGCGTGTAGGTATGTGTGTGTACAGTGTTGAGAATATGGAATAATTGTGTGGGGTTTTGCCGACTCATATGTACACTTTTTTGTACTGGTTCAAGCACGGAGTTGGTGGGTACAGTTTGGTTCAGTTAATCAATATACCTCTCTCTCTCTCTCTCTCTCTCTCTCTCTCTCTCTCTCTCTCTCTCTCTCTCTCTCTCACACACACACACACACACACACACACACACACACACACACACACACACACACACACACACACACACACACACACACACACACCACCCTCCTCCCTCCCTGTCCCTCCCTCTCTCACCCCTCCCTTAACCTCATCCCACCCCAAGCCTCTCCTCTCCCTCCCTCATTCACCTCTCTCCCTACACCATTCTGTCACATTTTCCTCTTTTCTGTTCCTCACTATTCCCCTGCCACTCCCTTCATCACCCTGCTCTCTGTCACCTCTTCCTTTCCCCCATCCTCCCATCCCCGTCCTTCTCCCTCTGTTTTCCCCCTCAGTCTGCCTCGTCTTTCACCTCATCCTCACTTCCCCTGTTCCTCCTTCCTTCCTCCTGTACCCTTTCCTCTCCCTTCTCCCCACCTTCCCCGACGTTCTACCCTCTTACCGCGTAAACCTACCTTCATTCTCCCTCCCTCACCCTTCCCCCGCCCTTATCGTCCTTCCCCCTCCCTTCCCTCTCCCTCATCATCCTTCACCCTCCCTTCCTTCTCCCTCATCATCATCCCTCCTCCTCCCTTCCCCCGTCCTTTACCTTCACCATCCCTCCTCCTCACTTCCCCACCTCCCATACTTTTACTATTCATCCCTCCCTCATCTTCACCTTCCTTCCCCTCCCTCGCCTTCACCTTCCTTCCCCTCCCTCGCCTTCACCTTCCTTCCCCTCCCTCACCTTCACCTTCCTTCCCCTCCCTCACCTTCACCTTCCTTCCCCTCCCTCACTTTCACCTTCCTTCCCCTCCCTCACCTTCACCTTCCTTCCCCTCCCTCACCTTCACCTTCCTTCCCCTCCCTCACCTTCACCTTCCTTCCCCTTCCTCACCTTCACCTTCCTTCCCCTCCCTCACCTTCACCTTCCTTCCCCTCCCTCACCTTCACCTTCCTTCCCCTCCCTCACCTTCACCTCCCTTCCCCTCCCTCACCTTCACCTTCCTTCCCCTCCCTCTCCTTCACCTTCACCATCACTCTTCTCGCTCACCTTCCCCATCCCTCACCTTCATCATCCCTCCCTCACCCTTCCCCCCTTCCTCCCATCCGCAGTACTCCTTACAGCTTCCCCATTCCTCCACTCTCTCTCTCTCTCTCTAACGTCTGTCTGTCCCTCGTCGCCTGCTCCATCACTCCCTTTCTCTTCCTCGGTCGTCCCCTCCTTCCCTTCTCCTTTCCATTCCCCTTCCCATCCCCATCCCCTGCTCCCTACCTCCCTCCCCCTCCTCCCTGTCCCTCCCCCCCTTCGGTCTGGTGTTGTTGGGGTGTTGCTGTCCGTTGTTTTGTTTGTGTTGTTGGTCTGTAATTGTTTTTAACCTTGTTGATTGAGTTGCTTAGTGTTTTTCTGTGGTAAAGAATATTAAAAAAATCTACATTAGGCTTGAACTTTATCTTTGCTGACGTCAAAGGAAAGTGAAAGACCAGAGAGAGAGAGTGAGAAATTGGATTATCAGTGTGTGTGGACTGAGGGAGGGTTAGGAGACGTGTGAGAAAGGGCTGGAGAGAGAGGCCTGGGAATATCAGTATGTGTGTGTGTGTGTGAGGGCTGATGAAGAATTACGAGATGGCTGGGAAGGAGCTGGAGAGAGGGGTGGTAGTGTCTGTGTTTGCTAGGCGGCCATCAGGAAGTAAGAGCGACTAACTGAGTCACCTCCTGCCCTTACAACACCCGAGATTATGCAGCTGGACGCGAATTATATATATTTATGTATTTATATAAGAAGGCAAGGGAGAAAACAGACGTACATAAAGACAGCAGACACAAACAGGGAAGGAAAGAGCAAGTATAGATATCGACAGCTAAAAAGATGGACGGAGACAGGCAGACAGGTAAACGAGTTCCAGCACACATGAAGACAGGTAAACAGATAGGCATAGACAGACTGGCACACATGATAACTGAAAACGGACTGGCAGACAGACAGATACAGGTGGGCAAGCATGAAGACTGAAGACGCGAAAACCGAGACACACACAGACAGGCAGGCAATCAGACAGGTAGGAAGGCAGGCAATACTGTGACTCTACATCCTTTTCATAGCACTTCTTCATGACTAGCATCACCATATTCTAGTGTTATCTATTGCTACAACTCTGCATTTTAGATGGAAATATACTGTTTTTTGCCATGTTAGAGTGAAAAGGGTATAGGTTATTGTTAAACGACTTTGCTAAGGGTGGGGAAGCCCTCAGGAAACCAGTGGGTGATGCAAGCAGAGAGGCAGGCAGGTTGGCAGGAAGAGAGGCAGAGGGACATGTGTGTGCAGACTTGGGCGGAGTGCCAACCAGGTGACGGGGATAGGTGGAGGTAGGCAGGTAGGGATAGGTGGAGGTAGGCAGGTGGGGACAGGATGGAATAGACGGACACGGTAGGTAGATGCAGGTAGACAGAAACAAGAAGACAGAAGGTGGGTGGGAAGGAGTAGACAGGCAGGGTAGATAGAAGCAAGCAGGCAATGGATAGGCAGATGCAAGAAGAAGAAAGTGGGTAGAAGTAAGAATAAAGAAGGTGGTAGTAAAGTGCATAGAACAGTAGGTTGTTGTCGTCGGAAAGAATGCAAAAATTCGGCAAAAAATGTCCTTATTGATCTTCCAGAGGACCTACAAACACCTTCACTCATACCACTACACCATTTCTAAATGAGACAACCTTGGCATGTATCTAGAACGGACAGTAGGTATTAGCGCCCAAACGGTGACATGCGAAGTGACACATAACGGTGCTGGGCCTTTGCGAACAGACTTCGTTGTGATGGCCAGATTTGAGAATATTAAAAAAAGAATATACAGACATTAAGGCAGAAAAAGCACAAAGAAAAACACCCAAGACTAGTAAACAAACAAGACGAGTATGCAGAGACACGCTGACGAAGAGATACACCAATAAACATGTTGGTTGATGGCAAACAGAGAGAAAAAGTACATGGGTAGATAGGTACTTAGATGGTCAAAATAAATATATAGACATAGAAGTTAGGGGGAAAAGGCAGACACAGATAAAAAAAAAATCATCAGAAGTAGACAGAGAGACAGAAAGGGAAACAGAAGCTAGAGATTGACAGACAGAACGATAGGTAATACGCACGTTAGGACAGAGATATTGAATGAAAAGGAATTGATGAAGGCAGAGAGAAGACGTACAGCAGCCATGGGGTTACGATAGCTAGAGAGAAAGCAGACAGCTAAGGAGGGAAATAGACAGACAGGCAGACAGCTATGAAGAAGCCTGTCTGCTAGAAAGAAGGCGGGTAAGAGAGAGAGAGAAACAAATCTGCTTCTTCCCTTTTCCCATCACTTTGAGGGAAGGGAAGGTAAAGGAAGTCGTTGGATAAGGAGAGGAGAAAGAGAAGAGATGGGAAGGAACGAAGGAAACGAAACAGAGGAGAAAGGGGGGGCGAAGAGAAGGAAAAGGGGATGAGGATAGGTGGATTGGATGGGAGGAAATGGGATGAGTTGTGCTGGGATGGGATGGGAGAGACGGGGAGATGACATGGGAGGGGATGTGATGGGGTAGGATAAGATAGGATTGGATGGGACGGGATGAGATGAGATGAGATAAGTGTGGAGGGAGAGGATGGAATAGGTGATGTGGAAGACGTTAGGGTGGGGTGGGATGCGATGGATAGGATGAGATTAGATGGGATGGCAGGATATGAAGGAGAGTAAAGGGGAAGGGAGTGGGGAATTGGATGGTATAGCAACGGAAATGTGGAAATAGGAGAAAATAGGATGGAAGGGGATGAGGTAGTATTGGTGAGAATAGGATGAAAGAGATGGAGACAGGATGAGAATAAATGTGTGTAGGGGATGGCAGAGAATACGATAGGGTTACTTGTGAGGAGAGGAGGGTGCAATAGGATAGAGGAGGATAGGAGTGAAAGGGGAAGGAATTAGGATACAGTGAAGGTAGGACAGTACTGAATAAGAATGGGAGAGGAAGGAATTAGGACAAGACGGGATAGGAACAGACTGGGAGTGCATGGATTTGGGATAAGGTGCTGTAAGATGGGAGGATAAGAGTGAATGGGAAGTGTAGATCAGAGCTAGTTACGACATAGGATGGGAAGGATTGAAGAGAGAACAGGATAGGAAAGGATGCGATACAGTAGGGTAGAATAAGGTACGGCAGGAGAGGATAGAAGAGAATGGACGGGATGGGATGCAGTACGACTAGAGAGAAAGATTGAGCGTCACCTTACTGATTAACACTGGATGGGACTCTTATTTACAATGCCTGGCCTGGATGATGATGATGATGACGGTAATGGTAATGGTTGTTTTATTGATGATGGTGATATAGATGTTGACGGTCAGGAGGATGATAATTTTAGTAAGGATGATAGTTTCAATAATGATGGTGAATGAGGTGATCGTGATGATAATGACATTAATGATGATAATGATGATGATGATGATGACGAAAATGGTGGTGATAATAATAATAATAATAATAATAATATTGGCAGTAATAAACTAATGATGATGATGATGATGACGACAACGATGCTGGTTCTGATAATAGTAATACAGATGATGGTGATGATGGTGGTGGTGATAGTGTTGTTGCTACCGATGATGATGCTGTGAACCCCCTGAAAAAGTCTTTGCCCTCGAGGCTTTGATGACCTCCGCTCCTGGAATTGAACCCTGGCTGCTTTCTCGTAATTCATGCCAGTAACCTGCTTATCTGTGTATGCTCTTGCGCTTGCGAAATAAATTATGGTCTGTGTAGATGTATTGTCTGATTATCATTGTGTGTGTGTGTGTGTGTGTGTGTGTGTGTGTGTGTGTGTGTGTGTGTGTGTGTGTCCTCTCTCTCTCTCTCTCTCTCTCTCTCTCTCTCTTTCTCACACACACACACACACATTCGAACTTTGATAACCATGACTTGTGACAAATTTGTACCACTTCATTCTCGCCTTACTCTCAACCCTTCCACCAAGTTTGGCCAAAATTGAATAAAAACTGTATTTTATATGTTGATTTTGCTAGGCCAGTGTTTGACCTAGCCCTGTGACCTTGACCTTTAGCCCAATTGATTCCCTCATTGCTGACCCTGAAACTTTTTACTAAGCTTGGTTATAATCTGATTAAGACGGTTTGAGTTATTTTATTCACGCAGACACACAAACAGACAGAAAACAGATGAAAGACAGGCACACACACGCCGAGCAAAACAACCCCTCTCGCTTCGGGAGCTCAAAAATGATAAAGATTAAGAGGGAGAGCGAGCAAACAAAGCTGGTAAACATCATCATCATCATCATCATCATCATCATCATCAAGGCGTCGCATCTATCTCTCTTGGAAACTCCCTGATAATGAATGGCCATGATAGAACAGCATCCAGACTAACCTGATTTATCCACATATGCCCAACTACTATATATGTAATATTACAAAGAAATATAGAGACATAAAACACACATCAGTAGAGCCGGGTCCATAAGTAGGGATGTACATTAACCCTTGTTTTTTACTAGTGTTAGATATTGATAAAAGAAAAAATAGTTTCACTTAAGCCAGGTGTACTGATGATCACTGCACACACACACACACACACACACACACACACACACACACACACACACACACACACACACACACACACACACACACACACACACACACAGTCTTCACCTTAACTTGGGCCAGAGTTTCGTCTTTGGCAGCTTTTCACGTAGCTCAGTGGCAGAAAAATTGTTACGGCTCTATATCCTTTTTCCAAGCACTTCCCCGTGACTAGCAGCATACTGTAACATTAATCTATTGTTGCAAATCAGTACTCATGGTGGAGAGGATGCAGTTTTAAGTAAGGTTAGTATAAAAGGAGTACAGTTTAGGTGAAATAGTTCAAATTCCCAACAGCACTGGATGCGAAACTAAACAAAAATGGGTAGATGTGTATCTTAGTGGACGCGGCTGTGCCAGGATAAAGTAATAAGTAGTAAATATAATGTAGAAATACAAAAAAAGAATCTGGTGTGCCAAGGTAACTCAGGAGAGAGAAATGACGTCTCCCTTGTTTCCTTTCCCTGTGTTCTTGCGAGTCTTCTCCTTCTTGGTTATTGTTTACATTTGTCAGGTGAGGCTCTGGTCGTGCTAATGAATGGGGAAGTGTGTGTGTGTGAGAGAGAGAGAGAGAGAGAGAGAGAGAGAACACACAAGCAGGTGTTTATATCCGAGTGACTATATTATGGAGAAATGTCTGAGCATGTGTGAACTCTGCAAACCGGAAAAAATATGCGTGTGAGTGTGTGAATGTTTGTGTTCATGTGTACGCGAAAGAGTGGAGAGGTAGGAAATGAAAAATCAAGTGAAAAATATCATTAAAATAATCAGTATCATACATAAACAGTTGTCACCATCATCATCATCATCGTCATCACCATTTACCGGGTATACATCATCGTACTAACCCAGCTTCACATACATTAATACTGTACACACACACACACACACACACACACACACACACACACACACACACACACACACACAGATTATCATTCAAATGGAAACATCGAAATGTTAGCATTAGAACTTATATACATTAGGGGATATACTGGAGAGAGAGAGAGAGAGAAATCCTGTGCTCTTTCCGTCTACATGTGACAGTACTTTTTTGCATTATCATTGTCAGTGTGAGTGTGGGTGTGGGTGAGAGAGAGAGAGAGAGAGAGAGAGAGAGAGTTTGTGTGTGTGTGTGTGTGTGTGTGTGTGTGTGTGTGTATGTGTATGTGTGTGTGTGTGTGTGTGTGTGTGTGTGTGTGTGTGTGTGTGTTCCAAGAGTCTGAAAGGAAATATTTCAAGTATGCTCCGCCACTGGCAGCCAGAATGGTGGGGGGACGAGTGCGTGGGTGGGTGCGTGAGGACGGGAGTAAGGAATGCATTGTGTGTGTGTGTGTGTGTGTGTGTGTGTGTGTGTGTGTGTGTGTGTGTGTGTGTGTGTGAAATAGAGAGAGGGGGGAAGCAGATTTGACCGAGAATAAGAGAAGTGAGCGAGGACAAGAGAATAGTAAAGAGGAAAATAAAGGCAAGAGTAGGAGAGGGAGAAAGGGGAGAGAGAGAGAGAGAGAGAAGGGGGAGGAGGAAGAGAGAGATGTGACATAAGGAAGGGATGGAGAGAAACAAAGGCGTATATATAAAGTGAGAGAGAAAGACTTTAACCATTTCTATTTTGCAGTTTTTACCGTCCTCGTTATTATTTATTTTTTTCGTATTTAGATTTTTACCCCATATGGAGGCTAATTAATTTTCGCACCTCACCATAGTTACCTGAGCCAAGGTGATATTTGACATTATTCTTGCTTTATTTTTGCTATCAGTCGACGATTCTGTTCGTTAGGAGAGACTGCGATCACGACTGGTTGATATAAACTTCATTAACCCATCAGTACAAGAGATTTCCCTTGTATTCAGTTAAAACGCTTTACATATACACGAAAAAACCAGAGGGGCACTCAGTGGAGCGCATCTCTCCGACAAGGGCTACATAATTTCCAAACCACTCTTCATAATGGGTTAGGTTTTCTCATCACTGACTCGGGTTTCGCAAAAAGTGTTTTCCGGATCCAGAATCTGTAATACGATCCGGATCAGTCCCGAAAGTTAATTGATTGTTCCTTGGGGCATGGGCTATGTACCCACTAAATTTGGTCCATATCTCTCTTTTAGTTTTTGAGTAATCCTGCTAACAAACAAACAAGCAAACAAACTGGGGTGAAAACATACTCTCCTTGTGGACAGAACTATGAAATACGTCTTAGAATTGAAGGGATTGATGATGAGTGCAGTAAATGAGAAGTGCACATATTATGATTTACCTTCACACGGTACTGTAGTTCATTCGGTTTTACTAGGCGGAGATTATCGTCCTCTTGCATCTTATTTCCCGTAGCTCAGTGCCAGAAAATTACACTACTATCGCTCAGCTTCCTGTCCATAGAACTTCTTCGTGACTAGTGCCTTTTTTTTAGCGTTGATCTCCTGTTACTGCTAAGTGTTCAAATTGGAGATGAATGTTTTATGCCTAGTTTAAATAATCTGTATTGTCACCAAGTCCAGCAGATGGACCTTTAAATAAAAACACTAAGTTATATAGAACGTATCAAGTAAAATTTGGTTGGTCACAATTTAATAGAAAAATCCTAAATAATGTGCTAAAAATCGGGTCCACGTAACCCTGAAATTACGCTAACTTGGCAAATTTTGAGCGAAGGGCTAGGAGGAAATTGAGTACAGATCTGAGAGGGAGAGAGAGAGAGAGAGACGGGACGCTGCCTTCTCATACGCACTTCCATACATTCTTTATTCACATCGATCCCTTGTCAGTTCCATAGCTTCCCATCGTCCACTCCTCGCCACGCGTCCTAACACCTTCATACCTACATACTCTCTTCTCTGTTAGGTTACGAATATACTGCGTAGCTTCAGGTGACCGAGAAACTACCCGAGGACATCAAATCTTAAACAACTTGCGACCTATTCTTTTTCGTAACTAGGCTAAGCAGTAGTTGTAGTAGTAGTAAATACAACCCTAGGCTCCTTTGAACGTGGACCCAGTGGACTGCGGGCTGGACGTAACCCTGCTGCAGTCCACAGTCCTCCTCTACTGACATTTGAGTCTGATACCTTATCGAAATCAACAAGATATATTGCAGTTGGACTGGAACAAACCTGACCAAATAAAACCAGAGAACCTAGTTTAACCTAACCTAACCTCACCTCACCTTACCTCGCCTTGCTTCACCCAACCCAGCCCGACCCCACCCCACCCCACCCCACCTAACCCGACCCGACCCGACCCAACCCAACCCAACTCATCCCAACCCAACCCATCCCATCCCATCCCATCCCATCCCATCCCATCTCGTCCCATCCCAGCAAAACAAAACAGAATCCGACCCGACTCAACCCAAACTAACCTAACCTAGCCCAACCAAACCAGACCCAACCAAACCCACTCAACCAAGACGAATTTAGTACACCAAACACAAGTCTACCATCCAGTACCCTATGTCCTAACCTACGCCATTGCCCGGACCCCTGATATACCTCAGCGTAACAGGTGGTGGAAATAACATCAGCGCTTTGAGGTATGCGTACGTCAGCATTCATTAGCGACAGGTAACAATTCCTCGCTCAGGTACTCCATAGGGACCCGTGTGAGGTAACAGCCATAGCAACGCTGATGAGAGAGAGAGAGAGAGAGAGAGAGAGTCATCCTTTCTAGCTTTACTCATATTTCTTTTAAAACCGATTAGAAAAAAATGCCTTCAGGTCTCATTCATGACTTTCACATCCTTCCTTCACCTCATGCCGTCCTTCCCCATGCATTCTTCCCGTTCAGCCTTCCATCCTGTTCTCATTCTTAGTATTATTCTCATACCTGTGCTTCTTCGTCATGTTTAAGCCCCAGGTGATGATCAAAGCCACTTTTCTTAACTCAGTACAGCGTTACATTGTTTTATCTTGGCAGTTTTGCATGCGTTTTATATTAAAGTCTTTTCGTCCCATTAACTCTCCTTCTCTTGATACTCCCTACAACCTCTGTCTCTTCTCCGCACCGTTGCATCTTTAGCTCTGTTCTATCGAATGGTCGCTGCTCCTATGAACTGTCTGCTTGCATCTCCTCCATTATGGTGGGCGCGTTGCACTCGTCTGCCAACAAACTCTCAACCCTTTTCTGTTCAACCCTCTAATGCAAGAATTAACCGATACCGCCAGTCCTTCATGTATGCAACAGGTCAACTCTGGAGTTGTCTTCCTCTGTCTGTATTTCCTACTATCTATGACCTCCAGTCTTCTAAACGCAATGTGTCCAGGGATCTCGAAATGAAGGGATTATGAATGTGGCTTTTTTTTTTTCTCTCTCTCTCTCTAAGAGGGAGCAGTCTTGCGGGTCTTTGGCCTTTGATCCCATCTTTGTTGCTCAAGAAATGTGTGGTTGCAGAGATATGATAGAACTGGTAACTGACGGCCATCTTGTACGCAATCTTGAATAACTGTGTAAGCACAACGAGGATCTACAGGGAGTTTGGATGTGTTGTTTACTTTGCGACAAGGCTCCACTCCTGAAAATATCACCTTGTTACCTGTGCCTTCCTTCTTGAACTGTAATGACCTTGGGGAGGGATACTCAGACGAACTTACGAACGCCTCCTTGTCGCAGTTTAGATTAGTTTTCGCTGGAAGATCAAGGAAAGGCGTGTGCAGAATATTTCCAAGTCTTGAATTGATCCTACAAAAAAGCCAATCTTAGTTACGAGAGGAAAACTTGCCTTAGGATGTACGGTAACTCTTTCTGCAGGAGGGACACGGAAAGGAACAGTCAGAGTCATGCCACGTCCCTGGTTCTTCCTGGAAAAGAAATGAGTTACGACAGCAGATCAGTGGTAAATACATTCCAGTCTCCTGCCCCTGGACAGCTTCTTACTCGTATGGATGATTTCGTGAAGCTTTACCTCTTCATCCCTGGGTCTCTTTACCCCCCCCAAAAAAAAAAACAAAAAAAAAAAAAACAAGTCCTTTCGTTAGCCAGGGTTAAAGAAAGAGTATGCACGTCCTCGGGGGGAAGAAATTAGGGACCTGTGACAGAAGGGACAAAAAAATGAAGATAAAGGAGAGAGAGAGAGAGAGAGGAAAATGAAAAAATTATTAACCCGTTCCCATGACGACCATTTTCTCTCTCGTTGTATTCAATCTTTGCAGCAAACTTTTTTTTTTTAATTTATCAGGAAGAGGAAATTTTGGTGGAAACATCAATACAGTATACACTAATGACTAGGAAAATTAATGTAGACTTCACACTGGACGAATTTCGCTTCTAATGACGAAAAGATGAAGAGGAATGCATGAAACCATTTTTTTAATTTAAGTTAGGAAAGTCGATTTAGTTCAGGACGTAGAGGGAGGGAGGGAGAGAGAGAGAGAGAGAGAGAGAGAAAGGGGGGGGAACTTGCGTGGGATCCTAACCTCTGACCTTTCCACACCTACCGGTACTGCTGCCTATTACTGGGTGAATGAGAGAGAGAGAGAGAATGAAAAACGAGGGAGTGTGGGGAATATTCACAGTAGCCGAATAAGCAGGTCTTCACCCTTCATTCGTTGACAGGTGTTTGCTAGCTAATTAAGGTAAATATATACAGGTAATGTCATACTTACTTTAAGCTAAATAAACTAACCAAAAGCCCAGGCAGCAAAGAAAAGTGTGTGTGTGTGTGTGTGTGTGTGTGTGTGTGTGTGTTCGATGGGGGGTAAGAGATGTAGAGCAATTATACGATTCTCAGGTTTAGTTTCCTATTATTTGGAGAGAGAGAGAGAGAGAGAGAGAGAGAGAGAGAGAGAGAGAGAGAGAGAGAGAGAGAGAGAGAGAAGGCTGAATAGGAACCCAGCGAGGTGGATTATCTCTTTAATATTAATAGAAAATTATGCTTTGCTTGCAGATCTGAGAGAGAGAGAGAGAGAGAGGATAATTTGATCCCTTGCATAATTATTTTTTCTTATGTATTTTCTCATAAATTATGTGTTCTGCTGCATAATTTGGTCCTGCAGTTACTCGTGTGTGTGTGTGTGTGTGTGTGTGTGTGTGTGTGTGTGTGTGTGTGTGTGTGCAGTACTACTACGTGGAAATATTGGATAGGATGATGATATTTACGTGGCAAATACATGGGAAATTAGGTGTAGATGATGATGATGATGATGATGAGTGTGTATTGTATGATGATGAGTGTGTATTGTATGATGATGATGATGAGTGTGTATTGTGTGATGATGATGATGAGTGTGTATTTTGTGATGATGATGATGAGTGTGTATTGTGTGATGATGATGATGAGTGTGTATTGTGTGATGATGATGATGAGTGTGTATTGTATGATGATGATGATGATGAGTGTGTATTGTATGATGATGATGATGAGTGTGTATTGTATGATGATGATGATGATGAGTGTGTATTGTATGATGATGATGATGATGATGAGTGTGTATTGTATGATGATGATGATGATGAGTGTGTATTACTCTATGTTAATGATGATGATGGCGACGATGATGATGATAATTGAGATGCTTATTTGATGCTGCTGCTGCTGCTGCTGATGATGATGATGATGATATGCAATGGGTGTTTTCCCGTTTGACGCTTTTTATATTGTGATTTGTATATGTAACCTTTTCTTTGTATTGTTTTCTGTAATTAGTTGTATTGTGCTTATTTTCGCCTCTCGTTTGGCAGGTGAGTTTGGCAGAGGAAGGGAGACGTGAAGTGTGAGGACTTGTATTGATGTTTCTCTCTCTCTCTCTTTCTCTCTCTCTCTCTCTCTTGTCATTCGATCTTGCTACACTGTCTTGTACATCGCACTATGACTACACACCCTGGTATGCACACCAGCTTACACACACACACACACACACACACACACACACACACACACACACACACACACACACACACACTTGAGGTTTGACGACCATTTGGGTTCAAGTTCAGGGTCAGAGTGGTGAGTCAAGAGGAGGAGGAGGAGTATACAGTACATCCTCCTCCTCCTCCTCCTCCTCTTCATATACCTCTCTAACTCTCTTCCTCTTCCTCGCTGTCCCTCCTCGTCCTCAAATCCTCTGATGACGTTGGGTAAGAAGGGGAGGATTTACAGGTTAGAGAAGATGGGATTTCTGCTATCCCTATCCTCTGGTCTGGGGATTACTTTAGCTTCATCAAGCGGATTAAGGGATTTATAAACCCCGGATTAACCCCTTCACTACCAGGACCTCATTGATCTTGATAGTGTTGCCCCCAAGCGGCTTGAATTGCGTAGTTAAATCTTGGTACATTGAGCTGGGAAATTGTGTAGCAGTGAAGGAGTCTCTCTCTCTCTCTCTCTCTCTCTCTTGTTCGAAAGGCCACCGTGAGCTTAGTAATATTTTTAGATAATAGCCAGAATATGTATATTTATTCTCTCTCTCTCTCTCTCTCTCTCTCTCTCTCTCTCTCTCACTGTATTACGTCGCAAATGTAAATAATTTCTCAACCTCTGTAGCTAAATCTCTGTACTGTTTTAAAGCTGTATATTAATTTTTTTCATTGTCGACTTTTTACCTGGAAAAATAATTCGGGTTCCGCACCTTTTCTCTCTCTCTCTCTATTTTTTTTTTTTTTTAAGAGAGAGAGAGAGAGAGAGAGAGAGAGTCATGGCCTTCGCTTGGCCTAATCCAGCTTAATAATATTCTTTCTTAATCTGGAACCCTGGAAATGTAAGACATATTTAGGAGAGAGAGAGAGAATGATGGATTACGTTTGCGCCAGAGGAACGGGGCAGAGGTGTGTGAAGGGGGGAAGGGGGAGGGGAGGGCTGTGAGTGAGAGCAAGCGTGGGAGGAGATGAGTGTGCGGGAAGAGAGAGAGAGAGAGAGAGAGAGAGGATGTGTGTGTCTGTGTGTGTGTGTGTTTGCCCTCTTATTAACTCAGGCATAGCAGGCTAAAGAAGGCCACTGCACACTGCACTACCACAATCTCCACCACACTGCATTTGCCACACCACATTCACTGCATTACCACTACATCGCCACACCACCACAATTCTCCCGCACACCACCACACCACATTCACTACTGCACCACTGCCACACCACCACAGTTCACCTTAATTTCTCTCTGCCACACCACATTTCATTACCACACAGCACTTCACTAGCTCAGTACGCTTCACTACCACACCCTATTGCCACACCACAGCCCCAACTCACTACCACAGTACCACACTTCACTGCCATACCACACTACTACGCCACAGCACCAAATTTCTCCACCACACCTTACTGCGGTGCCATTGTTTTATCACACTGCCTCATTTTAGTACCACCGGTCACTTCACTACCACACTACACTTCCTTGCCACACACCACCACCACACCACTCTGCCACATCTTATCAACACCCTTCGCTACTACATTACACTACACTACAGCTCTTCATTACCTTCACTTCACACTTCACCACCACACGTCTGCCACACCCCTACTGCACCACACCTCACCCCCACCGAGCCAGACCAGTCACAGTACAATAGAGAATGCTACCAAACCATTCCCTCATAATTCGTCTCCACTACTTTTTCCTGCTAAACTGCTACCATTGACGAGAAGCCTTCACGTGGTGGCATTGTGTACCCTATGTGGAACTAAGCATCTGCGGCGTCCACCCTTATTTCCCCGCGCCTCGCTGTGGGGAAGGGCCTTGGTCTAGCCCTGGCGAGTCACTGTCAGCCACAAGAGGGCGATGGTTCCCTACACGATGAATATACTGTAATGTACACCTGTAGGACGCCCCACAGAAGCACTTGTTTACCTGTGGTCGATGGGTATGCTTAGCTAGACGGACGGGTTAAGCAACAACAATAACTACTACTACTACTACTACTATAACAACAACAACAACAACAACTACTACTACTACTACTACTGCTGCTGCTACTACTAATACTATAACAACAACAACAACAACAACAACAACTACTACTACTACTAATACTACTACTACTACTACTACTAATATAAGAACAACAACTACCACTACTACTACTACTATTATAAGAACAACAACTACCACTACTACTACTACTATTATAAGAACAACAACTACCACTACTACTACCACTACTACTACTGCTGCTGTTACTACTACTACTACTACTACTACTACTACTACAACTACAAACCCCACACTCCTGTAGCACTACTGTGGTATTTTTCGGCTACGTAGCACTACCTTGGCAATAATTTGTTTCTGTCACTACTTTACCTGTTCACGTGAGTCCAGGTTTGTTAGTACCTTAGCCTAAATGTTTTGTTTCTCTCTCTCTCTCTCTCTCTCTCTCTCTCTCTCTCTCTCTCTCTCTCAGATAGATAGATAGGTAGCGGTGTATAGATATATCAGTGTTCTCAGCCAGTCTATCAGCATTTGTTTATCTGTTCATAGCCCAGAGAGAGAGAGAGAGAGAGAGTGAGGAGTACAAAGGAAAGCAAACAGCAAAATACCTGTTGCATCCTCCGTGGCAGTTTAGTATAGGGAAGGTTACAACTAAGAAAACTCTTCTATCAGTTAAAGAAAAGGATAGAAAAGTAGGAAGGCTCCCCCCACCCACCAAACCCTCCCGTGAAATCCGGTTGGAAATAGTGAGAAGAACCACCATGCAGCATAAAAAAGAACTGTCATGGAAATTTCATAGGAAAGTGGGAAAGGAAATCATATTCTACACTATCTGCCTGAAAAGGAAAGTAAACATTAAATCAACAGTATTTATTGATGTTGTTCTGCGGGTTGTATGAGAGAGAGAGGGAGGGGGGGGGGAGAGAGAGGTGTCACCCATCCAGGTAGGTCATTCTCATTTGGTTGTAGTGTTCCAAGTCTCCTCTTTGTGACCTTTTTATTGAGTGTAGTTTGTAATAGTAATCATCATCATCGTTTTGTTACCTAAAGTTTTGGGGGAAATAATGACGCTAATAATAATAATAATGATGTAGATGATGAGGTTAATAATAATAATAATGGTGACGATGATGATAACACTTTTATTATTATTATTATTATTATTATTATTTATATTTATTATTATTGTTGTTGTTATTATTGCTACTACTACTACTAATTCCATTGCGCAGTTGACCCTTGTGCGGTGTGGTGCGGTGAGGATCTGTCCGTTCTCCCCTTTGCGGCTAAGATGCGAATGAATGTGTTTGAATGGATGAGTAAATGGGGAGTGTGTCGTCCTGTCTCGGCTACCTCCCTTTCCTTGGGGGAAGCAGCCTAGGTATATAGATAGATAGATAGACTACTACTACTACTACAAATAATAATAATAATATTATTATTATTATTATTTTATTATTATTATTATTATTATTATTATTATTATTTATTCTATCTATCTATTGCTAGACGCCTCAATCCCGTTTGGGGTGGCCACAAACAAATCGCCTCCAAGTCGCCCTGTCTCCCGCCATTTCACTGCCCTGCTCCCAACTCACACCCTCCTCTCTCATATACCTCTCCACCCCATCCCTCCATCTCATCCTCGGCTTCCCCCTCCCTCTTCCCCCCTCCACATCACTCACATACACTCTCTTCGTCAGTCTTTCACCCTCCATCCTCTCCACATGGCCAAACCACCTCAGTGTGTTCCTCATAACGCTTCCTATCACATCCACATCCACACCACAACGCTCCTTTATATCCTCATTCGTCAGCCTGTCTCTCCACGTGACTCCACAGGGTCCTCTTAAATAACTCATTTCCACTGCTCTCACTCTTGACTTGTGTCCTTCCAACAATGTCCAAGCTTCACTTCCGTACGTTAGAGTTGGTATCACAAGACTGTCATGTAGTAACTTTTTCACTTCCATGCTCACTTCCCTGTTTCTTATCACTGCTTTCAAAGAACCAGCAACCTTTCTTCCCTGCTGTACCCTTTCAAGCACTTCACCCTCCAAACCTCCATCCTTACTCATCACACTACCAAAGTACTTAAACGTACTCACATTTTCCAATTCCTCACCATCCAACCTCGCTGTACATTCACTAACTTCACCTCTCTCAAAGACCATCACTTTACTCTTCCCTACATTCACCTTTAGATTCCGTTTCTTACACACTCTCTCAGACTCATCCACCAAGCCCTGCAGCTCCCCTTCGTCTTCACTCAACAACACAGTATCATCTGCAAACAACAGTACAGGGAGTTTCCAAACACTATCCTCTATCACCAGGGCCACTCCAACATCCACTACCCTACCTTGTACCTCTTTTATTACCCCATCCATGTACAGATTGAACAACCATGGAGACATGACACATCCCTGTTTCAAACCAACTTTCAAAGAGAAAAATTCACTTAGTTCACCATCCACACGCACTGCAGCCTTCGCACCATCGTACATACTCTTCACAGCATTCAACAACTTCCCATCTACTCCATATATTCTTAACACTTTCCACAATCCTTGTCTATCCACCCTGTCATATGCTTTCTCCAAATCCATGAAAGCCGCATACAACTTCTTTCCCTTCTCTAGAAACTTTTCCACTAAAGATCTAAGAATGAATATCTGATCTACACAACCTCTTCCCTTCCTAAAGCCTCCCTGTTCTTCTCCAACTAATTTCTGTTCTTTCTCTAACTCTGTCTATAAGTATCCTACCATACACTTTTCCTATTATAATTATTATTATTTATTATTATCATTATTATTGTTACTACTACTACCATTACTACCACTACTACTACTACTAGGCAATTTTATTAAACCTGAAGGAGATGAGAATGGACTGCCAGAGAATGATTGGGATATGGAAGGGGGAGCATCTGCATGAACACTGTGATGTACAGCCGTGAGCATAAATCCGTGAACATTTCTATTTAGGATATTACAAGAAGCTGTTCATATTTTGAGGGAGGGGGGGAGTGAGTTGGGGGAAGGGCAGTCAAATGGTGGTTGACAGAGCGACTTGGAGGCGTTTTATATGCGGCCACCCTTTACGGGATTAGGGCGTCGGGCTGTAGATAGATAGATAGATAGATTCATATTAAGGTATTACATATATTTTTTTATATGACAGTAATATGAAGAAGCAAACGGTAATGAAAATGAAGGCTTCTCTCAGTCGTTTGGGGAGGAACAACAATATATTGAAAACAAGGCAGCGCTGGCGGATGAGTGTCGAGAAACTTTTGCTTGTGGCTGTAGAGTTGATCAGAGTGTATAGATGCACATTTTGAACGGAACATTTTGACACCAGGGACGATGGCTTCTGGAAATTGCTCTGTTATTTTTCCCAATGCATTCATACCTAAGAATCCCATGTATATTATTGTTTGTATAATATTCTAGCTGTTGTTATTATTATTATTATTATTATTATTATTATTATTATTATTATGGGCGTCTTCATTTGGTAATAGATCTTCGTGGGACCTCACAAGCTGGATTGATTATTTCGGAAAGCATCATACTCGTCCTGCGCGAGTATCCACATTTTCTTGGGATGTTGGATGTCAGAGCAAGAGTTTTTCATCTCTTTGGGGGACACGCATCAGAGCAGAAAAGATTCTCCCCTCTCCCCCCCGTCCCAGGTTCAGCGGCGGCCATTAGTTCATTTACACCGTCTCGAAACTGTGTCGAGACTTGATGAGATTTTGAGGAAACTTCAGATCTTGCCGAAACTTTATCAGAGGAGTTAAAACTTTGCTTCATTAGTCCGGAATGCCAGAAGAGTTAAAGAAGTATTGAGTGTACCCATCCCATATTGCAAGTTGCTGGAGTTACGAGGCTGCTTGCAACAAAAGTGCAGTTTAGTGGCGTCTTCACATCCCTGCTTCATTGCTAAGGGGAGTGGAGGTATCGACGTCTCAGGTCTTGGCCCGGATTGAACAACAGAAGCTCAGTTGATTTCCAGTCCCACCCCTGATGTGTTTTGATGGGATGGGTGAGGAGGGGAGAGGGCAGACTTTTTTCACGTCCATCCTTGTTGCTGCTGGAAAAAGTCTTAATTGTGGAAAAGTTGTAGTACCGGAAGTCTTGGTACTGAAAAAGGCTTAGTACTAGAAAGTTTTAGTATTGGAAGTCTTTGTACTGGAAAAGTCTTAATACTGGAAAAAAAATTGTACTGGAAAAACTCTTAGCACTGGAAGTCTTAATACTGGAAAAGTCTTAGTTTTGGGGAAAAAAGTCTTAATACTGGAAAAGTCTTAGTTTTGGGGAAAAAAGTCTTAATACTGGAAAAGTCTTAGTACTGGAAAAGTCTTAGTACTGGAAAAAGTCTTAGTTTTGGGGGGAAAAGTCTTAATACTGGAAAAGTCTTAGTACTGGAAAAGTCTTAGTACTGGAAAAGTCTTAGTACTGGAAAAGTCTTAGTACTGGAAAAAGTCTGAATTCTGGAAAAAGAAAAAAAAGTCTTAGTACTGGAAAAAGTCTGAGTTCTGGAAAAGAAAGTTTTAGTACTGGAAAAAGTCTTTATACTGGAAAAGTCTTGGTACTGGAAAAGTCTGAGTACAGGAAAAGAAATTCGTAGTACCAGAGAAAGTCTTAGTACTGGGAAGGTCTTAGTTACGATTGGGGCATTGATCGTACGTGTGTGTGTGTGTGTGTGTGTGTGTGTAATTCCGGAGCCTGGCCCTTTAAATTTCCTTTTATAACACACGCCCCGTTGATTAAAGAGGTTCCCTAACACCTCTTCTTATGTGATTTATTTTGCTTATTTCACCATGGTATCCTCTTCTGTGTTATTTAACTCATTCTTATATCACCATAATCTTCATAATTAACGAACAAAATTATAATTAGCCCTACCGTATCGAAAAATAAATCGCAAAGGAAGAGGTGCTAGGGGCAGATATGGGAATAGATAATAGTAGTCATATCTGCAACCCCAGGCACATTAAGACGTGAACCGGGTGGACTGCAGGCTTTAGTTCCCCTTGTACAGCCCAACATCTTCCTTTCATGGGATAGGGAAGTACTTGAGTGGACGTTTGTGTAATCAGGCAGTGGACCCGCCTGGATATATCTGTGCCACCACGTGAAGGCATCCCTCTTTAGCAAAATGAGGACAGGGATGTGACGGAGCGAGATCCACAAGGAGGGCGAGTATGTGATTTGTATGAGAGAGATGAGAGTGTAGAGGAAGGATCTGACAGTGCTAACTTGAGATGTGACGTGACTGGAATGGGAAGGAAGAACAAGGATGTGAGGTGTGTGTGTGTGACTGGGATGTGATGGGATTATGTAACCAGTAACAGTGTGTCTTGGATGCGTGACATAGTGACAGAACAGAATGAGATGGGACACGGAGAATGTGAGAGTATGGACTGAGAAGCAGAATAAACCCCAAACCCTATCCCCAGTCCAACTAAAATCATTCTACACCCCACCTCAGCACCAACCCCACCCACCCCACCTCATCCCCCACCCCATTCATCCCCACCCCACCCCACCCCGTGTTGCCAAGAGACCCCTCAAGGATCGATGTCAGAGGGGGAGCTGAAGTCTGGAGTTGGCAGAATAAGACCAGGTGTGATGTTGCTGTTTGTTTTGCTCTCTAGTGTTTTATATCTTCGGCCAGTATAATAGGTCACTTCACCCTGTCCTGTTTTGTCATTATATTTGTTTATGTGTCTGTCTACTTGTCGTTTGTCTGGCTTTATAGTTTGCTATCTGTCTGCCTGTCTGTCTGTTTACCTGTAGTCTCTCTAGGGTTGTGGTTGGTTATTTATTTGTCTGTCTCTCTGTCTACCTGTCGTTTGTCTAGGGTTATGGTTGGTTATTTATTTGTCTGTCTGTCTGTCTAGGGGTCGTTTATCTAGGGTTATGGTTGGTTATCTGTCTCTCTGTCTGCCTGGCGTTTATCTCTTTAATGGTTGGATAGTCTAATCTTCCTCTGTGTAAACCCTCTGGTCATTACGGTATATATATAAATCACCTCAGCCAGTCTTGTTTATGTGTGTGTGTACTTGTTTACGTTTGTTTATGTTTTCGACCACCTCATGTCGCCGTTACGTTAGTCATCTGTTCATTATATAGGTCGCCTCAACCCCCCCTCCTCGTCTCTCTCTCTCTCTCTCTCTTGGTGGCTTGATTTCTCTTCCAAAAAATGCAAAGCTCAGTTATTTTTCTATGCGCATTGCTATTCCGTCATCTGTGTATCCGCAACCTTTCATCTCTCAGCTGGGTAAGATCTGTCTGTCTGTCTATTCTGTCTATTGCCAGACGCCGTAATCCCGTAAGGGGTGGCCACAAACAAATCGCTTCCATGTCGCCCTGTCCCCCGCCATTTCAATACCCTGCTCCCAGCTCACACCCCCTTCTCTCATATACCTCTCCACTCATTCCCTCCATCTCATCCTTGGCCTCCCCCGCCCTCTCCTCCCCTCCACCCCACTCACATACTGTACACTCTTTTCATTAGTCTTTCACCCACCAAGTCTCCATCCCCTTCACATAGCCAAACCACCTCAGTGTGTTTCTCCTAACGCTTCCTATCACATCCACATCCACACCACAACGCTTCTTCATTTCCTTCGCCAGAATAAAGTACCAAGTGGGAACGTGACATCTAAAGCGGTAAGTTATGCATAAAATGAAGTCTAGATCATCGTTCATGGTGTACGCGTGAACTTTGTCAGGTATGGTATAACCGGTAGTCTGTCCTCAACAAGTCTCCGTGAACCCCTTCCCTGCCGTGGCGTCTTTCATTGTTCTTGGTTCATAATTACCTGTCTGTCTGTCTGTCTGTCTGTCCGTGTGTCTGTTTGTAAACGTGAGACTCGTTTCTCTAATGCATCCTCATTGATGAGTCCTACTTTCTTGTCAGGCTGCACATTACCTGTTGGTGGTAGGTGGTGGCAATCATCACTCACTTGTTGTAGTGCTGCCTTGGTTCCCTACCGTTATCATTATTTTCTATGACTTCCCTCCTCCCTTTTTGTGTCTCCCATCCCTCCTCTTACTTTCTTAGTCGTCCCACTTTAGGGAGTGTCAAGCCTAATGGTTTCCTTTATCCCAGAAAACCATTTTCAACGCTGTGTGGCAACCATATATCCTCATATGGTGCCGTTGTTAAATGGATGCAGAGACGCAAACGCGACACCCATCTAGGAACCAAATCTTCACACTGTTCCTTGGTCTTGCAGTGGCATGGCGCTGTCTTCGCCAAGGAAACGTTGGGTCACTGCACGGGACAACCCTTCAGGGGCGGTTGCTTTCCTGCGGTTAATGGCTCTGCTCGACCACACAGACTGGTGTTGCTCAGCAACACCTTATTAGTGGTGCAATTAGGGACGATGCTGGAGAGTGGCGCCTTCACGTAGTGGCATCGAAATTACTGGATGGCCCCACTGCCCGGTTATACAAGCATCCTTCATCCCGCCTCGCTAACCCCCGAAAAGTGGATATTGGAAATGTAGGAGAAGGACAGTTTTAGTCTGCAGTTCACTGAGTTCACATTCAGATGAGTCTAGGGCTGCAACTAATACTATTACAGCCAGGGTCAGTAATACGCTAAATATTCCACCATTTGTACTTACCCCTGCCTTGTACTGGATCCTCTCCCTAAACTCCCTAAACAGAAGAGTACAAGGAGAACTGATATCCCTGACTGCACCTGTCAATCTGTCTGTCTTTATATAATCAATGGCTGTCAGTCTGTCAGTCTGGGTTGATATGGGCGAGGAGTCTTTGTATAATACTTGCCTATTTTCGTCGATCAGTCTTTGGGTAGTCAGTTTACTTATACTGCCTACCCACCTGTCTTTATGGCCATCTGGGTATTACCATCTGACCGACCTTTCTGTCAGTCAGCCCTTTACCTGTATATCTCGCTGTTTAGTGGTCTGTGGTATATGGTCTGTCTCTTGGTCTATGGATATATCCACTTATTACTTGCATGTATGTCTGTCTGTCTGCTTATTACCCACTTGTTTATCTATTTGTCCCTCTCTGTCTATTGGTCTCTGTCTACCTATTGCCTACATACCTGGAGCTGGAGAGGTACGCCTTCATGTGGTGGCACCAATACAACCGAGCATCCCCAGTGTCGGGTTATACAAACGTCCCTCAGTTCCCTCCCTACCACCGAAGGAGGATGGGGGACTGCCGGATGAGAGCATAAGATCCTCCTCCTCCTCCTCCTCCTCCTGTATCTATCTCTCCATCTGTCTTTTTGCCGGCCAGTCTGTTTTTAGAAGGGGAAATAATCATAGTTACTTAGTTATTGCAGCCAATCAAACTCCTGGTGATTATTATTTTTTTTCTTCAGCAGAGAGAAACCCTAACCAGTAAAAGAGAGAGAGAGAGAGAGAGAGAGAAGCAATATGATACTTTCGCCACTGATGGTAGACTCGCTTTATTCACGATCTGATTAAGGAAAGGCAAATGCTACGCCGTCCAAGGGTGAGCTAATCCTGTACTGTATGAGACTGCCCTTTATTCTTGGTAAAGACGGTGGGCATCGGTGCTTAAAATAAGACGTGGATGTGCGTGCGTGTGTGTGTGTGTGTGTGTGTGTGTGTGTGTGTGTGTGTGTGTGCCAGAGAGAGAGAGAGAGAGAGAGAGAGAGAGCGAGAGAGCGAATATGCGTGTGAATTCAATGTAAACGTGTGTGTGTGTATGCATTTGTGCGTATGTGCGTGTGCCTGTATAATGTGTATGTATGTCTGTGAATGTGTGCGCGTTTATGCATTGTGTGCACCTCTCATATCGTGCGTGGAAGGTACATAAATGATTTTGTTTACATTAACCTTGATGACGTCATATCCGCTGAAAGAATATCCGGAATCTCAGCCTGTATTCTCCTCTTGTACCTCCTTAACTCCTTTTCCTTAGCAGTTTATTTTTGGACATGGATGGTTAATATCCTTTTGTTCAATTATTTATGCTGAGTATGGCAACTTTGGAATCATTTATATAATACGGGAATGGGCTGTACTTGTAAGGTGTATTGAGCAAAATAAATCGCTTAGGAAGATGAGTTAGGGAGCCTCCTTGACCCACGAGGTACGACTCTGAGAAACACCTCCTCTCTCACCTGTACTCCTTCACACCTTACCTATCCAGTATCTCATTGTCCACCTCACACTTACTTCCACTCCACTCCACTCCACTTCCACACCACTCCACTTCACTTCCACATAAGCCAGTGGTCTTATAATTTACCCATTAATCCTACTCTCTCTCTCTCTCTCTCTCTCTCTCTCTCACACACACACACACACACACACACACACACACACACACACGTATTTTACTTGTGTTTTATGATGTGTTTAGAAGTGTGGAATTGAAGCATTAGGGGGTGACTACATAATATTTTCCGTGTAGAGGAAGAGCATCAGGAAAAGACGGTATCACGACAGAGTTATTGAAACATGCAGGAGTAATTGCCTGGAAAAATGATCAGAACTCTTTACGAAATGTCTCAGAGAAGGAAAGTCCCAGCAGCAGTAATAATCATCGTACATAAAAAAGGGGACTTGGAATATCATAAAACCTACCGACCACTTAACCTGCTGTCAGTTATGTACAATGTCATCACCAATAGAATTTCAGACATTCTAGAATCTAACCAGGGTAGGGAACAAGCAGGCTTTCGAAGTGGATTCTCACCCATCGACCACATACATACAGTAAGTAAAACAATTTAGACAAATGAGTTCAGGAAGCCTTTGTGTATGACTTTCATTGATTACGAAAAAGCCTTTGACCTCTAGCAATCATCACACCTAGAAGTGCATCATTACTGAACTGCTTAGGCATTTCTTCGTCATCCTTATACTAGTAAAGCACTTTTCTGATATTTCAAGGCCTTTGCAAAGAATAAAATCTCCTGTACTGTTATGTGTGCGTAAAAATGTTAATGTTCCTTAAAAGATTTACTTATACATCTTAAAAACTTACTTCATCTGTCAGCGGAAAATTCGCTTAAATGATAACTATATATCACAGCGCATCGTTTTACACCTTGATATTACATTACGCCAGTAGCCTACATTCTTAGCTACACATCGCAGCGTATTGCATAACATCACTACACTGCACTACACTACATCTTCCGCAACCACACTACACCTGACCACACCACACTTTCACCATCACACCGTACTATACCATCACATGCAACACAACAGTACACTAAACACAGCAAAACACTACACTGTTCAGCACTACAACACTGCACTGCACAACACTACACTGCCACTGCAAAAGACAACAAATTACACAACATTACACTGCACAATACAACACTACACAGCATTACACTGCACAATACTACACTGCACAACACAGCACTCCACTGCACTACACTTCACCACACCTCATCGTATCAAACCACACTACACCACACTACACTACACTGCACTATACTACACCAGACTGCTCAACACTACACAGCATTACACTATACTACACTACACTACACTGCACAGCACAGTATTACATTACACTACACTACACTGCACAGCACAGTATTACACTACACTACGCTACACTACACTACACTACACTGCATAACACTACACTACGCTACACCACACCACACCACACCACACCACACCACACTACACCACACCACACCACACCACACCACACCACACCACACCACACCACACCACACCACACCACACCACACCACACCACACTACACTGCAACTAGGATCTTATTTCGGAACAGAACCAAGCTATTTTATTTTCCATTTTATTCCAACTAACCTTGGCATGGATGCGGGTCACTGCACATACATACATACATACATACATACATACATACATTTGCTTTAGTTTTCAGTGCACCTACATCCATCCATCCATCCATCCATACGTTCCGACACATATATTCATAAGTATTTCCTCGTATTCATCGCAGCAGTTATTTTTTGTCACAGTTTTCATTGCCAGACAGCCAGGCATACACCATACCTCACAGTGTTCACCATACCACACATCATAACTACCCACCACAAACCATGACAATAACACCATATAACACCACGCATCCAGCACCATACACAGCTGGCTATCACACTTATCACCACCCTCCCTGGCCCAAAAGGAGGATGGTGGGCTGTAACAGGAGAGACCTTCAGCCTGCAGTCCACTGGGTTCACATTTCGTATGAACCAGGCCTATTACTACTACTGCTACTACTACTACTACTACTACTACTACTACTACTACTACTACTACTACTACTACTACCACCACCACCACCACCACCACCACCACACCAAAGTTACCACCACACCAAAGTTACCACCACACCCACCGCCATATAAACCCCCCCTCGAACACACACACACACACACGCACACGCACGCACGCACGCACACAAAACATACGTACGTGAGGCGACATACACCTTTTATACTCTTCATTTCAGGAGACATAAGACATTGCCAGTGTAATTTGTTGTATTGTCTGATGCGGTGTGTGTGTGTGTGTGTGTGTGTGTGTGTGTGTGTGTGTGTGTGTGTGTTTCATGTGCACTTACAGGGATGAAGGCCTGTGATCGTGACCTGTGTGCATGCGTGTGTGTTTGTATTTCCCGTGCCTGTGAACGTACCCAGTGTGTGTGTGTGTGTGTGTGTGTGTGTGTGTGTGTGTGTGTGTGTGTGTGTGTGTGTGTGCGTGTGTGCGAATGGAAGTCAATATACGTTAAGCATGCATGTCGCCTGCGTTTCTTCTTTCTGCGTCTGGGTACATTCTCCCTCCCCCCCAACACTTTGCGTGCGCGTGTGCTTGTTTATGTTCTTTGCGTGCGTGAGTTTTTTTTTTTACGTGTGTGAGTGCTCTTATACGTGTGTTCTTTTGTTCCTTGCGTGCGTGTTTTTCTGCGTGCGTGAGTGCTATAATGTGTGTTTGCTTATCTTTGGGCGCGTGTTTTCATGCTTACGTGCTTTTATCCTTTGCGTGCGTACTTTTTTGCGTGCGTGAGTACTTTTATTAGTGTATGGTTGTGTTTTTGCGTGCGTTATTTATGCGTGAGTACGTATATCCTTTGTGTGTGTGCTTTAATGCATGAGTGCTTTTTTGCGTGTGTGCTAATGTTCTTTGCGTGCGTGCTTTGTGTGCTAATGTTCTTTGCGTGCGTGCCTTTTTGCGTGTGTATTGTGTTTGTGGTAGATGGGGGCGCTAACCATCCACTCACTCGTTGTAGTGCTGCTCTCGGGTGTCTGCCCTTTCCTCTCCTCCATCCTTCATTCCTTCCTTCTTCTTCTGTCTTTCTTTCCTTCATTCTTTCCTCGTCCTCCTGCCTACGGGTGACCTTACACTCCCTCTTCTGTCTTTCTTTCCTTCATTCTTTTCTCTTCCCTCTGCCTGTGGGTGACTCTACACTGAGTGACAAGCCAAATGGTTTCCTGTACACCAGGAAACCATTTACTACGCTGGGTGGTAACCATATAACCAAATTTTGGCGCCTGGTGGTTTAGTGGGTAATTACTGCGCTCCAATCGGATTGAGCCGGTGAAGGTTTATATCCAAGGGATGGTTGGGGTTTATTGCTCATGTAATGCCACTCAGGGATGAGTAAGGTTGGTCACTCATCTTAAATGTCAGGACCAGCTGCCTAGCCCCGGGCTCCTACGCTTCTCATGGGGCAACGTAGGATTGGATGATGGATGGATGGACTTATATTTTCTTTTTAGCAGAGCCAGGATGTGGAAAACAGATGGGCGAGTGTTGGTTTTTGACAGGTTTTGTTTACATTGTCTTTATTGACCATCGTTTTGACTTATTTCGTCATCGTCGTTATCATTCTATTCATTATCGTCATCGTTATTACATTTATCGTTGCCATCATTACCGTCATTATTACCGCAATAGCCATCATCATCATCATCATCATCATCATCATCATCATCATCATCATCATCATCATCATCCCAGCAGCAAAAGGAAAATCAGTATTGTTTTTCCATTCCATCTTTCTTTTCGCTCCACCTAATCTTCAATTTCGGAAGTTTTATGAGGAAATTTGCCCCCAAAAGTGAGAGGAATGAAATAAAATAACTTCGTACTCTCAGTCACAGTTATTATACCCTGCCAGCAGCTTCGTGACACTTGGAATGAAACTCAGAAAATGAAAGCGAATGGAGGCGACTTGGTGGCTCGGTCGAAGTGGCAATGGTCTCTTGTTCGGGGGACGTTCTGGAGTGGGTTCGAGCTCTACTTAACTGCCTCGAATTTGTGGGCTTAATGTTCACAGACTGACTAACCTAACCTAATCTAACCTAACCTAACCTAACCTAATCTAATCTACCCAACCTAACCTAACCTAACCCAGCCTAATCTGACTTCCTGTCCTCAGCAGTCAAATAGCCCAACCAACGTCAACCACTGTCTCTTGCCATCATCTCTTTTACCGTACGTGTTTCGTATCTGCTTTACCCACCCACTGTGCTCCACGTGACTTGACGCTTTATGTGACAGGAGAGGTTAGGCGTGGGGTGGAAAGTGAGGTTGGGAGGGGGGTTGAGCCATGTGGAGGGGTTTGAGGAAGTGGGAGGTAGCCTAGGTGGGGTTAGGTTGGAGTGGGGTAGGGGATGAAAGTATGGAGGTAGGAGTGGGGGTTTGTGTAAGTCAGGGCTTTCAGTGGAGACCTGAGTTATGTGAAAGGTTATTGTAAGGGTGGAGTATTGGGAGGGCATGGGAACTGGGGATTGGTATAGGGAAGCATTAGGAGGAAGAAGGATGCGAAGGTTAATATGGGGGAGGATTGGGAGGGAGTGGGAAGTGGAGGGAGTGAAAGGTTTGAGTCAGGTGAGTGTTTGGGGTGGGATGATTAATGTTGGGGATATGGGTGACAGGTGAGAGGGAGTAGATTTTGGGATTGATTGGGAATTGGGATTAGGGATGTAGGTGGAGGAGTTAAAATAGCAGGGGATTAGGTAGGTAGGTGGTAGGTTGAGGCTGTAAAACTCAAAGGCTAAAGGAGGTCAAATTTATCATCAGCAGCGATAATGAAGTCTAAAAGAATTATGGCAGTGCGTCATTAAGGAACTGGTGATGTGATGACAGGGTAGTTGGCTATTACAGGAGAGATTACAGCCATTACAGCACCTATTACAGACAGTACAAAGAGTGATGGGTGTAATCGTTTTAAGAGAGGTTGTGAAGGAATAAGCGACTGACAGAATGGTGAGTGGACAGCCTTCCGTTTTCTATCTTCTTCCTTGAGCCGTCGGGTGCTGGAGAGGAACGCCTTCATTTCTTGGCACCGATATAACCAGCTGACTCAATTGCCTGGCCATACTATCGTCCCACAACTGCTTTCCTATCCCGCAAAAGGAGGATGGTGGACTGCAGGTCAGTTTAAGCCTGTAGTCCACTGGGTTTACCTTTCATGTGAACCTGGAGCTACAGCCACAGTAATAACAACAACAACTACTACTACTACTACTGCTACACAGCAGCAACAACAATAATTCCTCCTCCTCCTCCTCCTCCTCCTCCTCCTCCTACTACTACTACTACTACTACTACTACTACTACTACTACTACTACTACTCCTACTACTACTACTACTACTGAATCTTTTACCCATACAAAAAGCTAACATTCCTCCTATTCTGTCTATATTCTTGCAACTCCATGACAAATACATTCAACATAGGGGAAACGTAGCGAAGGGGTTAAGACTGAGGCCCTGTTAACACTGCTTCCTATCCCTTCTCAGCGAGGGAATGTCATCTAAGCTGCATAATGTCTGGCAGTGGCAAGAGGAACACATAAGACTGAAGGGCCAATGGACAAAATGTGCACTGGTGTCATTACAGAATTGACGTAATTATTTCCTGGGAGAAAAGGAATACGGAATAAGTATATATAATTTGTGTTGTGTTTTAGGGTGAAGTGAGGAAATGAATGGTGAATAACTGGATGTGGGACGTATTTCACTGAGCGCTCTTTTCATTTTCTCCCCTCTGCATTCACCCACACACTACCCCAGAGTGAGAAAGGAAATTTGGTGATGATGATGATGACGATGCACCCACATAGTAACCAGGGAAGGGAATTTGATGATGATGATGATGATGATGATGACGATTCACCGACATAATGCACCAGTGAAGGGAATTTGATGATGATGACGACGATGACGATGCACCCACATAGTACTCTAGAGAAGGGAATTTAGTGATGATGATGATGATGATGTTGCATCCACATAGTACACCGGAGTGAGAAGGGAGGTTGATGATGATGATGATGATGATGGTGGTGGTGCATCTACATTACCCTCATAGCGCTCCAGAGTGAGAAGGGAAGTTGATGATGATGATGATTCTATTGGTGATGGTGATACTGATGGTGATGATGATAATGATGACAGTGAACATCTTAATACTTATGATGGTGATGAATATGCATATAGCGACGACAGTAGTAATGAAAGGCCGGGAGTTTCGGCCTTGAGCTGTCAACGCAAGGCTTCACTTGGTATGTGCCCCGCCACGCCATACAACCTCCATATCAGGGTTTATTGTGAGTTGAAATGAGACTAAAGATAAACCAAGTCTACCCCATATGACCTTGACCTTTGACCCCATGACCCTTCCGACCTAATCAGTTCATCGGCCCTCCATACTGTATCACTGACGGAAGTTTGATGGAAATCCGTCCGGGGGTTCAGGAGATATCGCGCCCACAAGGATAAACTAAGTCGACCCCATATGACCCTGACCTTTGACCCCTTGACCTAGTTGACCTATTCAGTTCATCATCTCCTCATACTGCATCACTGACAGAAGTTTGGTGGAAATCAGTCAATGAGTTCAGGAGTTACGGGGCCCACAAGTCTTACGGACACACACAACCTCGACGCACGGACCCTCGCACGCACGCACGACACACGGACCCTCGCACGCACCCACGCACGCACGCACGGACAAACCAATCACATAATACCTCCTGCACCACATGTGGACGGAGGCATAATAATAATAATAATAATAATAACAACATCGGTAATAGTGCCACGCGCCCCAACAAAGATCTCTTAAGGAGGGACAACGGCATACAACAACATCATGATTGGAAAGATAACGATAAGGATGCATGGATAACGACAGGAAGGCAGAGGTAAAGTCCTTCAGCCGGAGATCCTCACTCTTGAGCATTTCTTCATTTTTATTCATTCCTTAATTCTTATTCATTCCTTCATTCTTATCCATATCGTCATTCTTATTAGTTACTTTTCATCTTTTTCATATCTCCCGCTGTATTCATATCTTCATTCTTTTTCATTTCATCGTTCTTATTTAATTCTTCATTCATAGTCAATATTCTTAGTCCTTCATTATTCATTTCCTCATTCGTTTTTTCATTCTGACTCTCCATTCTTATAATTTCTTCACACAATTTCTTCATTCTTATTCATTTCCTCATTCTTATTCATTCATTCTTCGTACTTACTTCATTCTTTCTTCATTTCCTCATATTCGTCCTTCATTCTTCTTCTTTCCGCTTGTCTTATTCAATTCATTCTTAGTCATTTCTTCATTTTTATTCATTTCTTCAGCCTTTTTCATTCTTATTCATTCCTTGCAATTCACATACGGTTTCATTCATCATTAAAAAATCGATTTGAATTAGGTAAAGCCTTAAGCCCATTTGCTACCGTGACAAAATCGCTTAATAGGAGCAGTGTGTCCAGGCATCTCGAAATGACCGGATCTTGAATTTGGCTCTCTCTAGTATTTTATTTTTCTTTTGGAAGGAACAGTTTTTGCGGGCTCGTGGCCTTTGGTTCCTTCTTCCTAGCATAAAAAGAATAAAATAAAGTAGACGTCACGGTGCTAAAGGGGTTAACAAGAGAGAGAGAGAGAGAGAGAGAGAGACGTGAGAAAGGGAAGGGAAGGGTGGACGGAGTAGGAGGTGAGGGGAAGCATGGTGAGTGTAGAGAGGTATGTGAGAGGTGTGAGGAGACGGGAGAGGTGAAGGGCGGGAAGGGAAGGGTGGGGATGTGCAGGGGTGAGGGAGAGAGAGGGGGAAAGGGGAGGGGAAGGGTAGTGAGGGGGAGAGAGGGAGGAAAAGGGGGGAGAAGGGTGGTGGTGTGTAGGGGTGAGAGAGGGAGAGGGTAGCAAGGTGTTGATAGAGAGGTGTGTCAAAGGAGGAAGGGACGGGAAGGAGAGGAAGTATGATTGAAGGAGGTGTGGGGGAGGGAACGGGGGAGGGAGTTAGGGAGGGGTGAGAGAAGGAGGGGAGGGAAAGAGAGGGAAAGGGGTGGAGAAGGGCTAGAGGGATAGATGATGGTGGTAGTTCTGCATTTGTCCTATCACCACACACACACACACACACACACACACACACACACACACACACACACACACACACTCTCTCTCTCTCTCTCTCTCTCTCTCTGTTTTGGTAACCAAGTAAGGAACTGGGTTAACAGGCTAGACAGCGTGGACTTGGGTACAGATCGCCTGCTCCCTCATCCCCTCCCTCTTCTCCCTTCCCCCTCCTCCTCCTCCCCTCCCTTCTCCCCCTCTTTCTACCCCAGCCTAACTCTTCCTTCAGTCGTCCACTCCTCCCCATCCCCCTCCTTTCCTCCCTTCCTTCCTTAATTTCTTTTCGTCTTTCTTTTTTCTATCGTTTTTCTTTCCCTCTTTCAGTTTTCCTTCTTCCCTCATCCATTGGCTTTCCTCTATCCCCTCTTCCTCCTTCTCTGCCTTCTTCCCTCCACTACCCTCCTTCTTCCCTTTTTCTTTCCTCCCTCTTCCTTCCTTCTCCCCACTACTTACCGACACCCGTTCCATCTGGTTTCTTATCCTGCCCTCCTCCTCTTCCAATTTTTCTTCCTTTCTCTCTTTTACGTATTCATTCCTCCCCATCTTCTTTTATCTCATCCCTCTTTCCTTTCTCATTTTCTTTCCCTGCCCCTTCCTCATCGTCCTCACCCTAGTTCCCCTCCTATCCTTCCCCTCCCTTTCCCTGCCTTCCTTTCCCTGCCTTCCCTGCCCTTTCTCACTCATGCCTTGTCCGTTCTCTCTCTCTCTCTCTCTCTCTCTCTCTCTCTCTCTCTCTCTCTCTCTCTCTCTCTCTCTCTCTCTCTCTCACACACACACACACACACACACACACACACACACACACACACACACAGCAACAACTCAGACTGATGGTGATCAATAAGTAGGTCGGTTGCTATTTACTTCCATTGTACTGTCCTCCTCCTCCTCCTCCTCCTCACACTTTTTCACCCCCTACTCGCATCCCTTCCCTCTCCTCACCCCCATCCCTCCCCTCTCCTACCCCTCCCCTCGTCAAAATGGCCTCAGAATCCCGTATCCTCGTGGACTTAGGAGAACCACCACCGCCATCTCCTTCCCAGCGGCTCCTCTTGCCTATTACAATACTCTTTTTACAATAACTTTGCCTAAAATTGCCACGTCTCCATCCCGAGTGCTCAGTTGTAGCAATAGATACTTCCTACCTACGATACTTCCTACGATACGTCCCTCCCCTACGATACCTCCTTCATCTACGATACTTCTACGATACCTCCTTCCTCTACGATACCTCCTTCCTACGATACCTCCTCCCTACGATACCTTCTTCCTCCCAACGATACTTCCTCCCCACTAAACTTCCATCGTGCCTACGATACTTCCTTCCTGCGATACTTTCTTCCCATGTTGCTTCCTCCGTACGGTACATCCTCCTTACGATATTTCCCTCCTCTCTCCGATTCTTCGTGCGATACTTCCTCCCTACGGTACTTACGATATTTCCTTCCTACGTTGCTGCCCCCCCACGTTACGTCCTCCCAATGACACTTCCTTCTACGATACTTTCTTCCTCTACGATACTTCCTCCGTATGTTACTTGCTACGTTACTTCCTACGATACTTTCTTCCTCTACGATACTTCGTATGTTACTTGCTACGTTGCTTCCTACGTTACTTCCTCCCTGCGATACCTCCTTCCCGTACGATACCTCCTTCCTCTACGATACTTCTACGATACCTCCTTCCCATGGGGAGGGGTTCATGAGTTTATGCTTTGCTTGCGAGGCTTTCATGGGGATTTGAGTCATGCATCCTGATTGTAATGAGACAGGTGTTAGGAGGAGGCACACACACACACACACACACACACACACACACACACACACACACACACAGAAAGAGAGAGAGAGTGTGTGTGAGGAGGAGGTGAACACACACACACACACACACACACACACACACACACACACAGAATAGCAATCCAAGTTGGTTAATTACACGGCACTACTTCGTGACTAGCGCAGTGTTTTATGTTCAACTATTCCTTTAATACAGCTCAGCGTTCAAGAAGGAAAGGTGTCAGTGTTAGGCCAGGTTATAGTGACAAGCGTATAGGTTGATCCGTAAACAGCGCTCCAGTGGAAATCACCTCCCTGGACGGCTCATTCTGCTGGTGTGGGCACGGCTGTGGCATTTGGAGTAGGAAATGAATAAGTGATGCAGGGTAGGTACTGGTAACACCCACGGAGCCGTCCCCCCAAAACACGAGAAATTCCCCAGCGGAGTATACGTGTAGCGCTATGTATGGACTACCCTGTTAGATGGTACTATGGAAAGTGTTTGGTGTAAATGCCTCAGCCTCGTTGACTTAAGGGGTTGATTAGTGCCTCTTCCTTAGCGATTTATTCTCTCTCTCTCTCTCTATCTCAGGCAGTATGATTACCAACACACACGGTATAGGAAATTCAGCTCGTAATATTAACAACGAAGGTGTCTGTAGCGCGGACGACAGGAGCTACGAACGAAAGGAATGAAAACGACCGACGAATTTGATGTGAACGACGGGCAGTGTAGGTAGGAACGAAGGACGATACCGGTGAAAGCGACAACACGACGGAAAACGAAGGACGAAAATGATGGGAACAGAAGGTGAAAAAAATAAAGCAAGAAAGAAAAGGTGAATAAACTGCTAATGAAAGACGGTTGATATGAGAGAGAGAGAGAGAGAGAGAGAGAGAGAGAGGACTGGAAGAGACGAAACGACTAGAAACAGAACGAAAGCAATGGAACTTTGAGCAACAGGATTGAAAACGAGAAGCGAAATTAAGGGAAACTAAAGACGAAACCTGATGAAAATGAATGACGATATTAGTAGAAAAAGGACACGATAAAATTGTAAACGAAAGACGAAACGAATGGAAACGAAAGACGGATGTAATGGTGGTGACACGACGATAGTAACGGAAACGAAAGAAGTAAAATGAAAGCTACCGACATGATTAATAAACAGACGAAAGATATGTTGATGAAACGCGATGGAAATGCAAATAATTGAAACTGCAGAACGATGAGGATGGAAACGAGAGAGGAGCATGTTTGAAAGACAACGATAAAAGTGGAAAGGAGAGACGAAAGTAACTGACACATGACAATAAGACTGGAAGAGAGCGACAAAAACAAATCGACAGAGCGACGAGGATGAAAAAGAGGAGGAATATATTGGAAAGGACATGTTGACAAGCATAACAACGAGAATAGTGGAGACGACATGATAGCAAGTGTGGAAACGACTGAAGAAAATAAAAATCGAGAGAATATTTGCAGACGCTAGAGGTGAAAATGATGAAAGCGACAGAGCGACAAAAATGTAGAACAGAAGCGACATGACGACGAGAGTGGAGGCAAAGGACGAGCGAGAATACCAGGAAAGATTCAAGGACGCCAGTCAGACGGAATATCCAGAGAGAGAGAGAGATGGATAGGTTAAGGAAGTGGTAGGAGGAAGATGAGAGAGAGAGGGAGAGAGAGAGAGAGAGAGAGGAGGGGGTTAAGGAAGAGGTAGGAGGAAGATGGGGTATGGGAAGGCACTAGAAAGGGTTGAGGGATAGGTGAAAGCTGCTGGAATGGAGAGAAAGAAGAGAGAAGAGATAGGTGTATGGAACTGGAAGGGTTAAGGAAGAAATTTGAGGAGGAGGAGGAGGTGATTTACTAGGGGATAGATGAATAGTGATGGAAGAGAGAGAGAAAAACAGCACTGGAAAAGGTAACGAAGGGGTTGCTGGAAGGAGTACAGGGGAGGACTGGAAAGCAGGGGGATTTGTGGAAGAGGCTGGAAGGGGTAAGGGGGAGTGATGGAGGAAATGAGGGGGGATGCTGGGAAGAGGTAAGGGAGAATGATGGAAGAGGTAGGGAGGATGATGGGAGGGGTAAGGGAGAGAGCTGGCAGGTGAGGGGGGATGCAGGGAGGGGTATGGGAGAGTGATGGAAGAGGTGGGGGAGAAAGATGGAGAACAGAAGGGATAGGCGAAGGATGCTGAAGGGGACTAGATAGAGTTCTGGCTGACAGGAAAGAGATAGAAAGATTATTCTGTTGCGCTGGAAAGGTGTAGGAGAGAGCAGTGTAATGGTTAGATGAGAGGTAGTGCAGGTGAGATGAGAGAGAGAACAATGGAATGGTTGGGTGAGAGACAGTGCAGGTGAGATGAGAGAGAGCAATGGAATGGTTAGGTTAGAGATAGTTTAGGTTAGATGAGAGAGAGAGGGGGGGGGATGGAATGGTTAGATGAGAGACAGTACATTGCTAGAAGGAGTGATATGAAGCTAGAGGAAGGAGTAGAAAAGAGACTGCTAGAAAACTTATACAAAGAGCTTGACAGGTAGATCGATGGAGTCTACTGGAATAAATAAATAAGAGTTGGTGGAAGGGGTAGATGAAAGAGTGTTAGAAGGGATAGAGAGTAGATGTTAGGTGGATTCATGGAGGGTGCCGGGGTGGTTTGATGGAGAAAGGTGGAAGATGTAATGCAGCTGTAAGAGGAGGGATGCTGTAAGGATTTGATGGATAAGCTAGAAAGGGTGGTTGGAAGCTACTGGAAGGGGTAGATGGAAACTGCTGGAAGGGGTGGATGGAAACTGCTGGAAGGGGTAGATGGAAACTGCTGGAAGGGGTAGATGGAAACTGCTGGAAGGGGTAGATGGAAACTGCTGGAAGGGGTGGATGGAAACTGCTGGAAGGGGTGGATGCAGGCTGCTGGAAGGAATGGATGAAAGCTACTGGAAGGGGTGGATGGAAGCTACTGGAAGGGGTAGATGGAAGCTGCTGGAAAGGGTGGATGAAAGCTGCTGGAAGGGGTAGATTTAAGCTGCTGGAAGGGGTAGATGGAAGCTGCTGGAAGGGGTATATGGAAGCTACTGGAAGAGGTAGATGGAAGCTGCTGGATAGGGTGGATGCAGGCTGCTGGAAGGAATGGATGGAAGCTGCTGGAAGGGGTAAATGGAAGCTACTGGAAGGGGTAGATGGAAGGTACTAGAAAGGGTGGACAAGGGTGCTGGAAAGGAGAGAAAAAAAAAGTGCTGGAATGAACGAATAAAGATGCTGGAAAGGGTTTGATAAGGGAGTACTGGAACGGATAGACGGCCTTGAGACCTGAGCTACTGGAGGGTCGAGATTAAAGCAGAAGTGGTGATGTCGAGTTAGATCCCCCCCCCTCCCCTCTCTCTCTCTCTCTCTCTCGTGGCGGATAGGGGACACTAGGGTACCATGGGTCAGGTCGGGTCTGGCGAGTTCGCACCTTGAACTAAGTCTGATTAATCTGAGTTAGGGATGTTTAAGTGTGATTAGGTCGGGTCAACTTGAGGTGGAACAAGTCTAGTTGGGTCAGGTTTGATTTAGAACAGGTCAGCTTGAGTTAAGAAAGGCCGAGTATGTTATGCTAGGTCAGCTTGGTTCATTTTGCTGTGGTCAGGTCACACTGCGTTGGCTTTGTGGAATCAATATCGTTCAACCAGAGTTCAGTAAAATTTGGAGAAGGCAGTGTAATGTAAAGCCACAATAGAAGGTTAGGTAGTGGAAAGATCAGGTGATGCTGAGTGTGGCTTGATTTGATTGGGCTAGGTTAGGGTGGATTAGGTAGCTTAGGTTAATAATAGGGTTACGTCATAGCAAAGTTAGTAAGGCTAAGTTAGGATGATAAGTAAGGGTTGTAGACTGCATAAGGGTAAGTTGGTCAAGAATAGGTGATATTATGTTAGATTTGCCAAAGTGCCTTTCTATGGGAGGTAGTTTTATTGTATGTTTATTATTATTATTATTATTATTATTATTATTATTATTATTGTTATTATTATTATTATTATTATTATTATTATTATTATTACCGATATTATGATTGTTATTCTTGTTGTTGATATTATTATTATAATAATAATTATTATTATTATTATTATTATTATTACTATTATTATTATTATTACCGGTAGTATGATTCTTGTCTTGTTGAAGTAATAATTATTATTATAATTATTATTATTATTATTATTATTATTTAGTCTACCACAAAAGACGAATCATTTTGGGAAGGATGTTTAGCGGTGAGTGGGTTAATTTTTTTTTTTTTAGTCCATCCAGGTAGAAGCCACCTTTCAGTTAAATAAAAATCATGTAGAGGTACCCGGAATTAAATGTACAGTCGAGGTCAAAACTCTTGTCGCCTTGCATACTTTTCTTTCTGTGGCCTTGAATATTTTGTGTGGTATTTCCGCGGCAACTAACTCTGGTGCTTCTCTTTACTTTTTTTTTTTTCAACAATAAATCATCATTGTAATTTGCTGCGGATCCACCATACTGATATTTCAAGGATGGAGAGAAAAACAGGAGTGGCGACAGGAGTTTTGATGTCGACTGTACAAGGCGTCATTATAAGGAAGGGATCAGCTGACCTTTTTAATGAGATGACGCCTTATCATCGAATTTGCCTGCCTCTCCCTTCTTCTTTCCTTCCCCTATTTCCATCTAATTAGTGACATACAACTCTATGAAGTAAACAGTTCTATATAGAGTAGTCGTGCCCTTTTGAGAGTTTGGCAAATACAGTGAATACTCCTAGTTATTTGAGTTATTTGAGAGGCGTCTGTGGAGTCACATGGAGAGAGAGACTGACAGATGAGGATGTGAAGGAGCGTTGTGGTGTGGACGTGGATGTGACAGGAAGCGTTAGGAGAAACTCATTGAGGTGGTTTGGCCATGTGGAGAGGATGGAAAGTGAGAGACTGACGAGGAGAGTGTGTGTGTGAGTGAGGTGGAGGGGGGGGAGAGGGAGGGGGAGGCCAAGGATGAGATGGAAGGATGGAGTGGAGAGGTATATGAGAGAGAGGGTGTGAGCTGGGAGCAAGGCAATGAAATGGTGGGGGACAGAGCGACATGGAGGCGACTTGTTTGTGGCCACCCCTTACAGGATGAAGGCGTCTGGCAATAGATAGATAGATAGACTCCTGGTTAAGGCCATACCCATACCCTGCATCTCAAAAGGTCTCTGCTTGGCTGGATAAAGTCGTGTGGAGGTACAAGGAAAGATGAAAAAATAAACACTACCCAACACCATCATTTAGAAGAGCTTCCGTCGGTCAGGTGAGGTTGGGTCACGCCTGCAGGGGAAATATTTGTTGTTATTGTTGTTTTGCTGTTTTGTTCATCCGTAGTATAGGTCGAGCAGGCCCATTAACCACAGGCAAGCAACTGCGTAGAGAGAGAGAGAGTTGTAGATAGATTTATTGGCTGAGAGGTTGACTGCCTGCTAAATAGTTCAGTAGAGCGATAGATAGACAGATAGAGCTAGAGATATAGATAGATATACAGATAGACTTAGAGATAAAGATAGATAGATAGAGTTAAAGATAGATAGATAGATGGACAGAGATAGATAGTTAGATAAATAGATTTCTTGACTGATAGATGGAGTGACAGATAGACATGTCGATCGATAGACAGAAATATAGACAGTAGAGGGAAAGGTCACGTTTGGCCGTGTGAAGAGCAATTGTACCCTGAGAGAGAGAGAGAGAGAGAGAGAGAGAGAGAGAGAGGTTTGGAAATGAAAGGATAGATTGAGAGTGAGAGATATTTTACATGAGAGAGAGACAGACAGACAGACAGAGACAGAGAGGGAGGGAGAGAGAAGATGGGTAATATTACGTAAGGTCATCGCAAGAGACTTAAAACGGTAGAGGACGTGCCAGGTATAGTTAATTAGGCGGCCAGGTGGGGAAGAAGAAGGCTTAATTTAGGGCACCTTAAGTAGGGCAGGTGTGGTGTGTTGCCTCTTTGTGGGTGAGGGAGGTGGGTCGTAGTGAGTGGGGTTGGGAAAAGTACTGATTATATGCATGTATGATGTAGGAAAAGAACTGTATGTATGTATGTAGTATAAGAGGGAGGGGGAGACCGAGGATGAGGTGGTGGAGGGATGGGGTGGAGAGGTATATGAGGGAGGAGGGTGTGAGTTGTGGGGAGGGCAGTCATATGGTGGGTGACAGAGCGACTTGAAGGTGTTTTGTCTGTGGCCACCCTTTGCGGGATAAGGGCGTCGGGCTGTAGGTAGATAGATAGATAGTTGTAAGAATGTATGTATGTGTATGTGTGTAGATAAAGTACTGGACGTGAATGTATGTAGAGAAAGTAGTAGATTTTATGCATGTATGTATGAAAAATTCTCAATGTGTATGTATATATGTATGTATGTAGGAAAATTACTGGATGTGTATGTAGATGTGTGTTTATGTATGTATGTATGTGTCGTAGCGGATGGTTTTTACATGTTTAGGTCTTGGTGTGTGGTTTCTGAAAGGGAATTAATTAGTAAGACCTCAGAACTTCATTTCCTGTCACTGAAAATGTAACCACTGCCTTCCCAGTCCTTCAGGCGTGGGTGTAGGTATGAAAAGCTTTTGAGGAGTATACGAGAAGTGGATATGTACAGTTGCGTTACGGTAGCGTATATGTGAAAGGTAATATATCGTTAGGGGAACCTCGAGGGGGTGGGAATATGCCAGTACCCGTGCAAGGACATACACCCCCACCTTGTTAAGTATTTACCCCTGGACTGGACTGAACCCAGATCTGGAAAACAAACAAACGCAAAGGCAGCGGACCCGACTGCTCTAGGTCCTACTCTAACCTGGCCCGAAACAGCCATCTCTCCATACTATTGAGCTGTAGCAAGAGATAAACACCAGATAATGATGCTAGTCATGAAGAAGTGCTGTCGAAAGGATGTGGAGCTACAGTATTCTCTTCCAGCCTACTTCATTCCAACGCCAGACGATTCCACTCAGACTTCAAGGGTGAGCTCAGGTAAGGAGGGTTTAGGTAAGGTTAAGTGTAAACCGCCTGTGGGGTTTACTTGGTGACTAATTAACAAAGGTAGGTTGGCCAGGTTGTAATTAAGGACTTCAGGTACGCAGTCAACACCTGTATATATTTTGTTAAAAGGAAAGAGTTAATGAGTTTTCGGGGTTATGGAGTTCTTTGTAAGGCACGGTAGTTTGTTTACGTCTCTCTCTCTCTCTCTCTCTCTCTCTCTCTGTCGGTCACCAGGGCAACGGGTGAGAGTAAAGGGTAAGGAGAGAGGGGACAAGGAGAGGTGAAAGAGAGGAGGGGAGGGGAGGGGGAAAGGGCGGGAGGGGAAGAAGAAGACAGGAGCAGAGGAAAAGGGAAGGGAGGGGACAAATGAGAGAGAGAGAGAGTGAGGGGAGGAGAGAGTACAAAGGAAGGGAAAAGAAAAGGGAAGGAAGAGGAGAAGGTAAAAGAAAGGAAGGAAAAGGTGAGGGGGAAGAGAAAGAACAAAGGAAAAGAAAAGTGGGAGAAGGGAGAGGACGAAAGAGAGGAAGAAGGAAGGGAAGGATTAAGGAAGGATATGACAAAGGGGAAGGATAGGGAAGGAGGGGAAAGGGGAGGGAAAGGGGAAGGATAGGGAAGGAAGGGAGAGGGGAGGAAAAGGGAGGAATTCCATCATTGTCCCATGGGGTACTTTTGCCTCCACTTGTTGCGCAGGTATATAGGGTGAACGGGAGGGCGTACGGGAGGGTGTTGGAGTGTAGGGGAGGGTGTATGGGGTGAACGGGAGGGTGCCTGGGTGTAGGGGAGGTGCAGGGAGGATGTAGGCGTGTAGGGAAGGGTGAAGAGGCTGTATGGGAGGGTGCCTGGGTGTAGGGGAGGTGTAGGGAGGATGTAGGGGTGTCGGGGAGTAGAGGGGACATAGGGGCAGAAGTAGGAAGAGAGAGAGAGAGTGGGAGGGAGTCAAGGGTTAATAGATCTAAGAGAGAAGGGGTAGAAGGTTAGATGAAGAGAGAGGAGGGGGGAGAAGAGGAGGGAGGGAAGTGGGGAGAGGGGGAGAGAGATTTTGGAAGTGGGACCGAAGAGAGAGAAGGAGTACTGGGGGAGGGAAGGGGACGAAGAGAGAGAGAGGACGAGGAGAGGGAAAGAGAGAGAGAGAGAGACAGAGAGAGGGGTGCGAGGGAGGGGGTGGTGAGGAGTGGGGTAGGTAGGATTTGACTAGACGGAGAGAGAGAGAGGGAGGGAGGGAGAGACAGAGACAGAGTGAAATGAGTAGAACTAGAGGAAGGAGAATGCAAGGCAACAGGAGAGACGTAAAAGCTATGTTAATGGCGAGATATCCCTCGTTTATGTGTCGAGAGAGAAGTTTACAGTCTGTGTGTTAGGGATCAGAATCTAGGAGCCTAGCAGAGTCCTAAGGTAAACAAAGGGACTAGCAAACTATCTATCTATCTATTGCCAGACGCCCTAATTCCGTAAGGGGTGGCCACAAACAAATCGCTTCCATGTCGCCCTGTCCCCCACCGTTTCACTGCCCTGCTTCTTGCTCACACACCCCTTTGTCATATACCTCACCACTCCATCCCTCCGTCTCATCCTTGGCCTCCCATTCCCTCTCTCCCCCTCCACCTCACTTACATACACTCTCCTCGTCAGTCTTTCACTCTCCATCCTCTCCACAGAGATGTAAATTCGTCAGTGCATAAAGATGTGAAGGGACTATACAGGGAATCACTTTGTAGGGATATAAGGTAGATATTCGTATACTATTTTTTTTTAATGCAAGAAAGAAGGAACCAAAGGCTGAGCCCAGAAACCGTTCCTTCTAATAAAAAAAATACATAAGAGAGCCAAATTTTACTCTATCCGGGCCTAAGGTTGCCATCTTTCCACATTGAATACTGAGGTCTAGGAGTGGATTAACACTGGAAAATGATGCTAGTCATGAACAAGTGCTACGGAGAGATAAAATCACAGCATTGTCTTTCTCAGCCAATGAGCTTCGGGATATTAGCGCAAATGGACGGAAATATAGGTCAAGTTAGGGTAAGACCAGGATAGTTGGGTAAAGAAACGAACGTAAATATTATATAACATCAACAGTTGTAGTCAAGAGATGGAGTGAGAGGAAGGGCACGAGGCAGGAGTGGAGTGGAAGGGGCGAAATCCATCACTCCACCACGAGAGGTCCATCTGAAGCTGAAGAAATGTTGTTATGAGTGATAAAAAATAGTATTGTCATTTTTAGTGAATGAGTAAATGAAGAATCTTTCCAACGTCTCCTCAGTAGTGGCAGGTCTATCTGTCTATCTATCCATCTATCTATCAATCTATCTGTCTATCAATCTATCTTTAGCCCGACGCCCTAATCTCGCAAAGGGTGGCCGCATACAAAACGCCTCCAAGTCGCTCTGTCACCCAACATTTGACAGTCCTCCCCCAGCTCACTCCCCCTCCCTCATATACCTCTCAACTCCATCCATCCACCTCATCCTCGGTCTCCTCCTCCCCCGCCGTCCCTCCGCTTCACTTACATACACCCTCTTAGTCAGTCTTTAAACTCTCCATTCTCTCCACATGGTAGGTAAGATGCTTAGTAGACGCAGGGTGGTTGAACCGACAACAGACTAAACGGATTGCCAAGTAGCCTAGCTCAGTTTTGGTCAGAAGTTGCCCTAAAATGAATGACATGTTTGGCGTTGGTCAGGGTAATAATGGAGTAGATGCTTGTGTAGAGGATGGAGAGTGAGAGACTGACGAGGAGAGTGTATGTGAGTGAGATGGAGGGCGGGAGAGGGAGGGGGAGGCCAAGGATGAGATGGAGGGATGGAGTGGAAGAGGTATATGAGAGAGGGGGATGTGAGCTGGGAGCAGGGCAGTGAAATGGCGGGGGACAGGGCGACATGGAGGCGATATGTTTGTGGCCACCCCTATGGGAGAAAGGCGTCTGGCAGTATGTAGATAGGTAGGTGCTTGATCGTGATGGAGTCGTGGCAGAGCGACGCAAGTAGGCTACGTAAGGTTGACGAGTAGAGTGGGATGATGGGTGGAGAGTAGAGGTTGAAAGGGCGGGATGCTGTTTGATAGAGAAGAAGTATTGGTCTTTGGAAAGCTTGGAGAGTGGAGGGAGGGTGGGTAAGAAGGGAGAGTGCGGGGAGGGACGTAGGGAGGGTAAGAAGGAAGAGTGAGGGAGGTAAACACGAAGTAAAGGGGAGAGGGAGAGTTTGAAGGAGTGACAGAGCTGAAGAGTGAGGGAGGGAGGAAGGGAGGGAGCTTGAAACAGGGAGGATGGGATTGTGAGAAACAGGGAGAGAAGGAAGAGGAAGAAGAGGGAGGGTGTAAAGGAGAAGGAGAGAAGAAAGGAACAATGAAGCAGGGGGAAGGAGAGAGTATGTGAGAGGAAAAGGGATGGAGGGGAAGGATTTGAAGGAGGAGAGAGGAGGGGAAGGGTATGGAAGTATCAAAGAAGATAAATACATCTCCTTGGAAGGAATTAAGGAGGGACGGCTGTTGAGAAAAAGAAGGAAGGAGGGTGGGTATGGGGGAAGGAGGGAGGGATGAAGGAGAAGTGAGGGAGGGAAGGAAGGTTTGGAGGAATGAGGAAGGTAGGTATGAAGGAAATGGGCGGCAGATATATAGAATACACCGAACGCACAAACCTTTGGGTCCTAATGAGGAAATCTGATACTTAAAATAGAATGTAGCGTATTTTTTTGTCATACAGTTGTTATTGTAGCCCCAGGTTCATGTGAAATGTGAACCCGGTGGACTGAAGGCTTAAGTTGCCCTTCTACAGTCCACCATCATCCTTTCAGGGGATAGGGAAGAAGCTGTGGGACGTTTGTATAACATGGCACTTGAGCCGCCCCAGCTATATCGGTGCCACCACGTGAAGGCGCCCGTTTCCAGCACCTTGGCGTACACTAGAGAAGAGAGAGGATAAGACAACACAAGGCTCCCTCACTCACCCTCTAAACCCCTCGTCCAGCAATGGTGCCATGAGAGAAAACAAGAATTACTTTACCTTTTTTATTTTTTAGTGACAGTCTTTTTAATGGCAGAAAACAGTACAAAGAAACCGTTTATCTTGCTGTTTTTGAGTAGTGGTAAAAATATGATTCGAGGGATGCGTTTTCTTTTTTTTCTTTTTTTAATGTAAGGCCTTAAACTCATGAATTATTCCATGCAAATAATTCAAGCATTAACAGTTGCAAGTGACGCTATCGAATGCATGAAATTGATAATGTCGTTTAGGTGTTACCCTGATAATAATGTGCCTTTTTTATAATGCCTGTGTAGGTGATTATTTGCCAGTGACAGTATGGCTTGCGTGAAATTGATAATAGGTTTAGATAATGTTGATTTATAGAAGTGGGAAGCGCATTATTTGCAGTGAACAGCAGCCTATGTGGAGCGCTGTGGAGGTAATTCTTTACAGTATTATACTTTGATTCATACGACAGGGAGGGTATTATTTGCAAAGGACAGTAGCGTTTGTATGAATTGTATATATTTTAGTTCGGTAAGGAAGCTCCCTAACACTTCTTCTGTAAGAGTAAGCACCCGGATGTTTCGCCAGTGGATTTATTGATGTTCCTATTGATTGAGGCCGCAGTTTGGGGGTATCCATTCATCCCAACAGGTGCTTTGAGAGTCTAAGTACCTCAAACACTCCAGCGCCTTACGATCTAGCCGTTCGACAAGGCCATTGGACGCCAGATGGTTGGCTATGACATGACATTTATTGATGCTATAGACTCAGCCATTGTCGGTTATAACAGTGGATGGTGTAGTGAATGGACAACTGATGTGATCGATGAAGGCACGTGCGACACTCCTAGCATTCTTGGAGAGCTACGAACACACAGTAACGTGGGAAATGATCACCTGCCACAAACCATTACCCTGCACCGGACCCCGTAAGAGGTAATTTAAGGTCAGTAGTAACAGTTTCCCTTGGACGTGAAGGAACTGGGTAGTGCAAAAGTGAAACGTGTTAGGTGTGAAAACAGTGAAAGTGGTTCAGTGTGAGAGTGACGAGAACTTGCAGCCTGACAATGAAGGTGGAGAAAATTGAGTTGGCTTATGATAAATGAATAAACCACAGCACACTTCACCCTTACTATACAGTGTTGCTGTGTGTGAGTACATGTGGACGTCCAGGTAATTATGTGAACAGTATTTACTTATGACAAGATTTTCTTCTCCTGCGGTATCGAGGTGATTCCTGTATGACCACCTGTTATACAATTTTTCATCTCTGTAAAATATAGCAGTATGATATAATTCTCTTATGTACATTAAGTTAGTTAGATATTTTTCCTGTTAAGCAGTATACTCCTATTATTAGTAATCATATAGTTTTCTTATCATTCACTTATAGTTATGTAGATATTTTCTCTGTTCTGTTAACTGGTATACTCTTATTATTAACCTATTATTATATATTTTTCTTATAATTCACTCCTTATATTAATGTTATTTTGCCATTTAACTTGTCTTCTGTTAATTTCAACATCAGTAAAAAAACCGGGAGATAATTCTTGCTTGATCAGTAGGGGAAGAGAAATTTAAGAGTAAGCAATCGGATCTTTCGCGCTGACCTATCTATGAATCAGGACTGAGAACAGCAGGCCTTCTGAAAACAGCCTAGGGGTGACACTAAACAACACACACAGGAAACTCTCTACCTGCGCCCTGAAAGATTGTATGAAAGTAAGAGGTAAACTGCGCTCCGTAGATGTAACTCCTTCAGCTCCTCGATAAACCCTCCAGTGAGAATATAGAGTTTTTAAAAGCACATGAACTCCTGACAGTAACTCTACAGGCCTGCATCTCACATTTCCTGGGTGATTTACTTATAGATATGGCTGGATAATATCAATATGTAGGTTATTGATGCTGCAAATGGTGGCGCTGGGATGATTTAAGTGACACAGAAGAGGGTAGTAAAGTGTCATTAACAAAATAAGTCACATAGATAATGATGTTAGGGAGTGTCACGAATCAATTCGCGACATTTCCTTTTTGTGAGAAGCCACGAACTATTAGTGGAAAACTCACTGTGTATCGCTCAGTTAACCGTTTCTCTCTCCATTCCGGGGTATACTTTTCAAATAATTCGTCACCGTTTTCAAAAAGTGACCGATTTAATGCACGTCACTAAGTGCGCTACTGAGCGATACAATTATTTCTTTATCGTTTGCCTCTGCTTCATTCAACCGTTAGCCACGCCTTCTTCCGGTGGCCTGTGCGTCCTGCTTAGGCATTATTTGAATTCAGTCTAGTGGCGGCTTTGACGGAGAGAGGTACTGTGCTCAGAAGTGAAGAGAGGTCAGCTAGCATCCCAAGCTCCACAGAGTATCAGTTTCTTCAAACTCCCACCTTAGTGGTGATACACAGTATTCATCGACTGGTATTTCTTTTGTGTATTTTGTAGTTTTAAGAGCTTAGTTAAGGTGTTTTTCCTAGGCGTAAGTATTTAGCTTCTGTGTGAGTGAGCGAGTGCGTCTCATTTAATTGATTTGAAATGTAATGTTAAATTTGTTTTTGTAATTAATAAATTTAACAGTTCTATTTCTTGAGCTTAATGTAGAGTAAAAATCTTGTTTCATTTCTCCATAATTAAGCTTATTTCCCATATAGCTCCTAGCTTGCATAAACATTTACTATTCATAACTGGTACTTAGACCAGTCTTGTTGTATTAACTTAAAATCCGTTGTGCCAGGAGTTAATGCATCAGCAAGAACCTGATGTTATTATTATTAGTATTAGTTATTTATTGTCAGGGGTGATGTAACTTTCTCCAGAGGCTAACAGTACAGTAATTCAGCAATTGTGAGTAATTAGTCTCTGCTGTGTACTGTTGAGAAAGTTTATAAATTCTCGTTCTTGAGAATCTTAGCAAGTCAGCGTAAAGTAATCGTTGCTTGATGTAGCAAGACAATCATTGTCTCTGCTCTTCAATATTATTGAATATTATTATCAATTTAAATAACATTTAACCATTTATTTTAAAATTACCCTGATAATATAAAATCCCCGTGACAATTGGCGACCTCATTCCAGGATATTAACTCCTAGCTCTAAAGCTATTCACGAGATAGTGCTCACTCATTCATATTTAGGTATTTATCATTAAAGTTTATAGGCACAAGCTTACTGGTGTTTACCGTTAATTTAGCAAGTGAGTTTTTGTTTTATTAATCAATAGAATACTTAACTCTAGTTTATTTTTGGTAACGCCAGACAATTTTATTCGCTCCTGGGAAGTCGGCGTACCCATTGTGTTTATTATTGAGTCTTCCCAGTCATTTACATTTTTGATTTATTTTTGCCAGTTAACTAGATAAGACTGGTCACCACTAGCTTGTGTCTGTACTCTTTACTTGTTTATTAGTATTCGTCGCTAAGCAGTCAGTGCTCAATTTCGGGTTGCTTAATAAATTAGCGCCATGGCTACCGCTGTATTTGTACAGGAAGCCAAAGATATGGGTCTCACAGACCCAGAGAAAATACAGAGTTACGTTCTCTCACGGTTCAATTACGAGCAAGAACGTGAGAAAGATGCTCGCGAAGAGCGTAGGATTCAGCGCGAATACGAGCGAGAACAGCGTGAGGAACGTGAAAGAGAGCGTGCATATGAACAAGAGCAGCGTGAGAAAGAGCGCGAATACGAGCGAGAACAGCGCGAACACGAGCAGAAACAACGCGAGCTCGAGTTAGAAAAAGAGCGAGAACAGCGCGAATACGAGCGTGAACAACGCGAGCGAGAACGAGAACATGAACGTGCCGAACGTGAGGCACGAGAAAAACATGAACTTGAAATGATGAAGCTCAAGCGAGATTCCTTGGCTTCAGACACGTCTGGTGCAGTTGGTCAAAGCTCCACGAGCGTTCCCCCTGCACATGTCCTGGCGACCCCACGCATCAAGCTTCCTTCATACAAGGAAAGCGAGCGAATCGAGCCGTACATAGCTCGTTTTGAGGACATGGCAGACTTATATCAACTGGATGAGGCAGCTAAGCGGCTTCAGTTTCTTAGCCTATTTGAGGGCCCTGCCCTCGATATTCTCCACAGAATTCGTGGAGACAATCTCACATATGAGATGATGAAAGCTGCACTCATTAAGGCGTATGGTCTCACAGTAGACGACGCCAAAGTTCAGTTCATGCGAGCTTGTCTCCAAGACAAGGAGACAGCTGTTCAGTTCCTTGATCGTCTCACAGCTTACTTAAATGAGTGGATGGAGAAAGATGAAACTCCTTCCACGCGTGAGGGATAATTGACCTTATGCTGCGTACACAGCTAGAGAGGTCGTGGCCTGCTGAGCTCATAGCACAGCTTAAGATCTGCCAGGTGAAAGATGCCAGCCAAATGGCAGAGAAGGCTGACGCATTCTTTACTGCATACGGGTATCAAGCTCGTAAGCAAAACACCTGGAGCAGAAAAGATACTGCTAAGTCTGGGAAGCCGTCTCAGACTGAATCCCAGCACAAGGCCGTTCTCAGAGTAATGGTCAAGGTCCAAGCAAACCACAGAAGGACCAGGGGCAAAACACTCAGAAATCTGAGTGGAAGCGGTACAACAAGCACCCCAACCAGCAGCAGTTTCCCAAGCATCAGCAGCAATACAAGGACAAGCCACGTAACCCTCAGTCAGGTCAATTAGTGTATCGGAGGCAGGAGGCAAATGCAGCCTTCATTCCACAAGTACCCGGTGGTGTCATCTCTACCAGTACAGGTACTTCCCAACAGTTCGCAAGTCCCCCTCCGACCATGAACTCTCCTCAGACACCTAGTTCCCAGGGTGCCACGTTTGCTGCATCGGTTGTTCCGCAGCCTCATGAATGACTGGCTGCTACCTCCTCAGACCCTTCCACCAGCAACACTGCCTTTCTTGTTCAGCCAGGGTCTGTGGGAGGTGTTTCTGTAAATGTCCTGAGGGACAATGGTTCCTCAGGTTGCTCTGTTAAGCAGAGTTTAGTTCGGCCTGATGAGTATACAGGTCGACAGATCCAAGTTAGACTTATTGATGGATCAGTGAGATTGTTCCCTGAGGCACGTATCCAGGTGGCGTCTCCATTTTTCACTGGCTTGACAGCTGCAGTTGTCATGCCAGAACCTTTATTTGACCTCATCTTAGGCAACATACCTGGCATCAAAAATAGTTGTGCCGTAGATGTTGCTACGCAGACTTCGGCTGCTGCAATAACACGAGCCATGGCCAAGGCTCCAGATCGCGTCACTCCGTTGACCGTCGCCAACGCGCAAGATCTGATTCGTAGTCAAGATGTTGTCCAAGAGCAACAGACTGACTCGACACTTGCCTCAGTGCGCAAGAAGCTGGAGGGTAAAGTGACCAAGTATTCACGGGGAGGTCAAGCCAGGTTCCTTCGTAAGCGAGGACGGCTGTACCGTGAGTCACAGACACCCCAGGGTGAGGTTCGACTGCAGTTTGTCGTTCCTGCAAAGTATCGCCGAGCAGTGTTTGAATTAGGTCACTGTTCAGCGATGGGAGGTCACATGGGTCAAAAGAAGACCTCTGACCGCATCCATGCTGACTTTTTCTGGCCAGGAATGGGACGGGAAATAACGAGGCTTGTACGTTCCTGTGATGTGTGTCAGCGTACCACTGACCGGGGACGTGTCCGTCCTGCGCCATTGAAGCCAATGCCCATAATCTCTGAACCGTTCGAGAGAGTAGCAGTTGACATAGTTGGGCCAATCTGTCCTAGGGCTAGTGATGGATCAAAGTATATCCTCACTATAGTTGATTTCAGCACACGGTGGCCTGAAGCCGTGGCCCTTAAGAATATAGAGGCCGTCACTGTTGCTGAGGCATTAATTGAAGTGTTCTGTCGTGTAGGTATCCCTAAGGAGGTCTTAAGCGACCGGGGTTCGCATAGTTCACTTCGGCAATGATGAACGAAACGTTCAGGTTGCTGTCCATCCGAGGCTTACGAACTACGCCGTATCATCCCATGTGTAACGGGTTGTGTGAGAGGTTCAATGGAACTCTCAAGAAGATGTTGAGGCGCATGACCGCCGAACAGCCAAAGGAATGGCCGCGGTTCATTGCTCCTCTTCTATTTGCTTATCGAGAAGCCCCACAGCATTCATTGAAATTCTCACCCTTTGAACTGGTGTATGGGAGGTCGGTCCGGGGCCCACTTCAAGTCCTTCGTGAGTTATGGGACGATGAAGAACCCGACCCTGAAGTCAAGACCACCTACACCTACGTCCTTGATTTGGCTGACCGCCTCCAGTCGACGTGCGAGTTAGCTAAGGAAGAACTGATCAAGGCGCGTGAAGTTCAAAAGGCTTATTACGATAAGAAGGCAAAGCTCGGAAGTTTAGTCCAGGCGATAAATGCTTGGTATTACTCCCCACTGCCCAGAACAAGTTGTTGGCGCAGTGGAAGGGTCCATTCAATGTAGTAGAGCGCATTTCAGACCTCAACTACATAATACAGATGGGGAATCTTCGTAAAGGTTCCACATTAACATGTTGAAGGCTTATCATGAGTCAGACCCCGAGGAGACTGGCCTACGAGTAGCTGATGATAGTGACCAGCCACTGGAAGAAACCGGGGCAGCTGCGGTGATACCAGCTGATGACCATGATGACGAGCCCTTAACCGCTCAGTCCCATCAGGAAGAGACTGTCGGAGATGTTTCACTTAACCCTGACTTAGCAGTAGGGGACCAGAATGCCTTATGGTCACTGCTCTGTCAGTATGCTGATGTCTTTTCAGACCAACCTAGACTTGCAAAGGTTGCGTGTCATAAAATTGAGTTGACCAGCAATGCTCCTATAAAGGTTAAACCATATCCGATTCCCATGCGACTACAGGGTGCAGTAGATAAGGAAATTGCTGACATGGAGACAGCAGGCATTATCGAAAAGTCCTCATCTCCTTACTGTAGTCCGATGGTAGTAGTCCGCAAGAAAGATGGTGGAGTCAGGATTTGTGGCGACTATAGAAGGCTCAATGCAATCACCAAAGTGGATGCTGAGCCAATGGGTGACCATATTGCCATCTTCTCCAAGCTGGCAGGGTCACGATATTTCACGAAGCTTGACCTAGCGAAGGGATTCTTCCAGATTCCCCTTCATCCTGAGAGTCGTCAGTTCACTGCCTTTGCTACTCCTAGGGGTTGTACCAGTATAAAGTCCTCCCATTCGGACTTACCAATTCCCCAGCAGTATTCAATCGTGCCATGAGACAAGTGCTCCATGGTATTGTAGGAGTAGAGATGTTCGTTGACGATGTCCTCGTTCATTCCGCCACATTGGAGGAGCACCTCAGACTCATGGAAATTGTCTTCAGTAGACTCCAGAGTTTCAACATGACTGTGAAGCCTAGCAAATGCAAGATTGCTCACAGTGAGGTGGAGTTCTTGGTCATATTGTTGGCAACAATCACTGCAGGTGTCAGGGTGACAAGATCAGGAAGGTTAAAGAAGCCCCGAGACCTGTGACCAAGAAACAGGTTAGGGCATTTCTTGGCCTAGTGGGATATTATAGGAGTTTTATTCCCAACTTTGCTCTCATTGCCCAACCGTTGTACAAGAAGTGCTACGGAAATATGCTCCAAACACCATTGAATGGGGAGAAGCACAAGAGAGATCTTTTGCCACCCTCAAGAATATGTTGTGCAAGGAGCCCATTTTGCAGTTGCCTGATTCCAGCAAACCTTTCATACTGCGCACTGATGCTTCACAAGATGGAGTAGGTGCTGTATTGATGCAGGAATCGGAAGGTGGAATCTTCCCAGTGGCATACCACAGCCGTAGGCTAAAACCTGCCGAGAGGAATTACAGTACTGTTGAGAAGGAACTCTTGGCTGTGGTTGATGGTGTTAAAAATATTATTATTATTTATTTGGGGCATCATTTGTTCTGGAAACTGACCATATGCCACTCACTAGTCTTAGCACGACCAAGACGGCTAATGCAAGATTGACACGCTGGACACTGTATTTAAAAGCAGTTTAACCTTGTTGTGAGATACATCAAGGGAAGTGATAACGTAGGTGCAGACCTGATGTCTCGCCTACTAACTGCTGACTAATATGGGCAGTTGTTGTATGCTGGGTTCCGTGATAGGCATCCTCAGAGATTTGAGTAATCCAAGGACTAGCCTGGTTCCCAGTCAAAAGTGTAGACCTGACGTCTCACTTGTTGGCCCCACAGGACACAGTATGTCCAGGGCCTGTACATACACGAGTATTGTAGGTTAAGGGGGAAGTTTGAGAGAGAACTCCGCAGAGGCGACTTGAGGCTATGGAAGACCCAAGTTTGCACAAGGATTCTCAGCTTCCCTATCATAATCTAGTATTGTAGGTTAAGGGGGAAGTTCGAGAGAGAACTCCGCAGAGGCGACTTGAGGCTATGGAAGACCCAAGTTTGCACAAGGATTCTCAGCTTTCCAATACTAATATAAGTATCGTAGGTTAAAGGGGAAGTTCGAGAGAGAACTCCGCAGAGGCGACTGAGCTATGGAAGACCCAAGTTTGCACAAGGATTCTCAGCTTCCCAATACTAATATAAGTATTGTAGGTTAAGGGGAAGTTCGAGAGAGAACTCATGAGGCGACTTGAGGCTATGGAAGACCCAAGTTTGCACAAGGATTCTCAGCTTTCCAATACTAATATAAGTATCGTAGGTTAAAGGGGAAGTTCGAGAGAGACTCCGCAGAGGCGACTTGAGGCTATGGAAGACCCAAGTTTGCACAAGGATTCTAAACTTCCCAAAACTAATATAAGTATTGTAGGTTAAGGGGAAGTTCGAGAGAGAACTCCGCAGAGGCGACTTGAGGCTATGGAAGACCCAAGTTTGCACAAGGATTCTCAGCTTTCCCGGTACTAATATAAGTATTGTATTGTAGGTTAAGGGGGAAGAGAGAACTCCGCAGAGGCGACTTGAGGCTATGGAAGACCCAAGTTTGCACAAGGATTCTCAGCTTCCCGATATTAATATAAGTACTGTAGGTTAAGGCACAGGTTGAGGACCCGTGTGTGGTTCGAGGCTATGGAAGACCCGAGTTTGCACAGGGATTCTCAACTTGCCGACCATAATCGTGTGCTATAATTAATGGCGACCTCGAGTGTACTTTTCATAGCATGTACTGACTGCTAGCCAGAGAGAGTAATTGTAACATAATAAGAATTTTGTCTCATTGACACTTTTGATGCTCCACCTTAATTGGTTTTGCAGGTTCAGCAATGGGTGTAGCAGTTTTGCTGTGCGGAGCCAGCTGATCGTCTGCCGCACGCTGCCGCCTCTTCTCCTCTGCCTTCGTCGTCGCCATATTATTTACTGTGTCATTTTACACGTAGGTACAGTTACACTACAACTGTCACACCTACACCGCGTATTACATACACCACGCTACACAACAATTAGTTGTCAGGTGTAAATGTAGCGAATTTTCGCTCAGTTTGACCTGAGTACAGGATTTTCACCGTCGTCCACGGAGTTTTTCCCTCAAGCTTGCTTCTATTAACGTAAATACGAGGTTTTTTCACTCACTGGCGACTGCGATTTTCTCCCTGTAGCAGGATAGCACACACACCACAGTGTGAATCTTGTGTGACTGAGTTAGGATTTATATGTATGTATATTGAAATCATTCTTCTGAAGGAAGAAAGATTTACTTTTCATGGGGCGTAATGTCACGAATCAATTCTCGACCATTTCCTTTTTGTGAGAAGCCACGAACTATTGTGGAAAACTCACTGTGTATCGCTCAGTTAACCGTTTCTCTCTCCATTCCGGGGTATACTTTTCAAATAATTCGTCACCGTTTTCAAAAAGTGACCGATTTAATGCACGTCACTAAGTGCGCTACTGAGCGATACAATTATTTCTTTATCGTTTGCCTCTGCTTCATTCAACCGTTAGCCACGCCTTCTTCCGGTGGCCTGTGCGTCCTGCTTAGGCATTATTTGAATTCAGTCTAGTGGCGGCTTTGACGGAGAGAGGTACTGTGCTCAGAAGTGAAGAGAGGTCAGCTAGCATCCCAAGCTCCACAGAGTATCAGTTTCTTCAAACTCCCACCTTAGTGGTGATACACAGTATTCATCGACTGGCATTTCTTTTGTGTATTTTGTAGTTTTAAGAGCTTAGTTAAGGTGTTTTTCCTAGGCGTAAGTATTTAGCTTCTGTGTGAGTGAGCGAGTGCGTCTCATTTAATTGATTTGAAATGTAATGTTAAATTTGTTTTTGTAATTAATAAATTTAACAGTTCTATTTCTTGAGCTTAATGTAGAGTAAAAATCTTGTTTCATTTCTCCATAATTAAGCTTATTTCCCATATAGCTCCTAGCTTGCATAAACATTTACTATTCATAACTGGTACTTAGACCAGTCTTGTTGTATTAACTTAAAATCCGTTGTGCCAGGAGTTAATGCATCAGCAAGAACCTGATGTTATTATTATTAGTATTAGTTATTTATTGTCAGGGGTGATGTAACTTTCTCCAGAGGCTAACAGTACAGTAATTCAGCAATTGTGAGTAATTAGTCTCTGCTGTGTACTGTTGAGAAAGTTTATAAATTCTCGTTCTTGAGAATCTTAGCAAGTCAGCGTAAAGTAATCGTTGCTTGATGTAGCAAGACAATCATTGTCTCTGCTCTTCAATATTATTGAATATTATTATCAATTTAAATAACATTTAACCATTTATTTTAAAATTACCCTGATAATATAAAATCCCCGTGACAGGGAGCTTCCTTAACCCAGAGAATGCCGACGTTAGGAGAAATACATTGAGATGGTTTGGCCCTGTGGAGAGGATGGAGAGTGAGAGACTAACGAGGAGGGTTTAAGTGAGGGAGGTGGAGGGGGGTAGAAGGATGGGGAGGCCATTGATGAGGTGGAGGGATAGAGTGGAGATGTATATGAGAGACGGGGGGGAGGTGAGTTGGGGATAGGGCAGCGAAATGGTGGAGGACAGGGCGACATGGAGCCGATTTGTTTCTGGCCACCGCTTGCGGGAAAGGCATCTGGCAATAGATAGAGTTATTTTGGACAGTACCAGGATTACTTTCATGAAACTATTGATGTTGTTGAGGTAACATTCTGTTTGACTTTTTGACAGGGCGACGTGGAGGCGATTTGTTTGTGGTCACCCCTTACGGGATTAAGGCGTCCGGCATTAGATCGATAGACTATGGCTGTATTCCGCGTCAGACTGAAGGCTTCGAAACACCATTTACTCAGCGATTTGGTCTGCACCTTTTACCTCCATATCCCCCCCTGTATAGAAAACCATGTAAACAGCACAGGGGAGACTGTTCAGGTGTAATATCCAAAATAAATCGCTTACAAAGAGGTGCAACGAAGCCTTCTGTGCCCCTGAGAGTACCACCACAGATAAAAAAACAGTGACTTTGGGTCCCACCTCTCACAAGACACTGAGGGGCCGACTTTTACCTTATAATGTCCAGTGCTCAAAGGGATGTGATGATGATAGTTTGTCCCACCTTTTCAGCCCTTTTCGTGTTTTGCCCGAGGCCCTACACATGTATATATGTATGTATGTATGTTATGTATGTATGTATGTATTTTTAACTGTCGTCTCATTTACTACAGTGGCAAACAGTATGATGATGATGATGATGGTGATGACAGTGATGATGATGATGAATATCGTACAAAGGACAATTACGCTTGTTTGAAACAGTGACAAACGATATGATGATGATGATGATGATTATTGTTGTTGTTGTTGTTGTTATTATTATTATTATTATTATTATTATTATTATTATTATTATTGCAGAGGGCAGTACCATTTGCATGAAATCTAATGTTGTTACGACAATACATTATATCAGTAACTATTGGGTAGTGGTTTAGCATATTAATTGTAGAGGTGGAGGGAAGGAGGGAGAGAAGAAGTAGAGGAAGATGGAGAGAGAAAAGAGGATGGGTGCAAGAGAGGGGTAGGGAGGGGAAACGGGATGAAGGGAAGGAGGGAAGGATGAAAGGAAGGCAGGAAGGAGGTAAAGAGAGAAAGGAAGGTGAAGAGATTGAGAGAACGAAGGAAGAATTATGTTAAAGAGGAATGCTTGGAGAGAGAGAGAGAGAGAGAGAGAGAGAGAGAGAGAGAGAGAGAGAATTAATTAGTCAAGGAAGTCATAGATATGCTGATAGATCGGTAAGTAGATAGACGGGTGGGTGGCAAATTAGGGAAGTAGACGGGGCGATAGATAGGTAAGTAAATATGTAGGTAGGTACGTAGGTAGGCAAGTAAGTATGTACTGCAGGCTGGTAAATAGGCAAACGTGTAGCGATAGGTAGAATGGAAATTGACTTAGAAATGAAATGAGTAGGTAGGTAGAAATAGATAAATAGATAGAGAAGATGATTTGGCAGGTAAATAGGTAGATGGTAAGTCAGGAATGGTAGGTAGTGTGGTAGGTAAGGAAGTATTTAAATAGGTAGGTAGGTAGGTAAAGAAGTAGGTCAGTAGATTGGTAGGCAAGAGAATAAGTAAGTAGGACAGTGGGTAGGTAGGTAGGTAGGTAAGTAGGTCAGTAGAAGGTAGAGTATTGAGGTAAGTGTCTGTGTAGGATAGTGAGTGAGTTTCCCCCCCCTCTCCCCCCACTCCTCCCTTCACCCTCTCAATTTTTCCTTTCCCCTTCCTCTCCCCACCTCTCTCCCCCTCCCCGCCTTTTCCCCTCTTCCCTGTCCTCCTCCTCCCCCTCCTCTTTCCCCTCCCCACCCCCCTCTTTCCTCCCTGGTTGCCTAGGCGACGTAAAGCTGTAGTTCCCCTCTACTTCCTCACCTGGGCGTAGTGGCAGGCAGGTGGGTAGGCAGGGAGGTAGGAAGATAGGGAGGTAGGCAGACAGGTGGTAAGGCAGGGAAGTAGGCAGGCAGGGAGGTAGGCAGACAGGTGGGCAGGAAGACAGGTGTGTAGGCAGTCGGGTGGGTAGGCAGACAGAGATGGATAGGCACGGAGGCATCTAGGCAGACAGATGGGTAAGCACAGAGGTAGGCAGAGAGGTAGGCTGGCAGGCAGGAGAGTAGGAGGAAGACGGGCAGACAGCTGGGTAGATAGGGAGGTAGGCAGGTAGGGAGGTAGGTAGAATGACAGGCAGACTGCTGGGCAGGTAGGCAGATAGGCAGGCATAGATGGGTAGGTGGGCAGGTAGGCAGACAGGGAGGAAGGTAGGCAGGTGGGTAGGTAGGCAGACAGACAGTTGGGCAGGTAGGCAGGTGGATAGGTAGGTAGACTGGCAGACAGATACGTGGGTAGGTGGTGGGTGGGCAGATGTGGGTAGGTATGGAGGTAGGTAGGCAGGCAGGTGGGTATGTAGGGAGATAGGTAGGCAGACTGGCAGACACGTGGGTAGGCAGAGAGGTTGGCTGGTAGAAGTTAGGAAGAGGTAGGTAGGCAGGCAGGCAAGTTGATAGGATACCATGTAAAGTGTTGGTATATAGGTAGTTAGGTAGGTAAGTAGAACGGTAAGTAGGTAGGTAGGAAAGGTGAGAGGCAGAAAGTGAGGCAGCCACCTAGGTAGGAGAGTAGATAGGAAGGAAGGTTGAAAAGAGCAGAGGTAGACAGGAAGAGAGGAGGGGAGGTGGAACGTCTTAGGCAGGCACAGAGAGAGGCAGGCATGAGGGGAAGGGGAGAAGGTAAGCAGGTAGGCAGGCAGACAGGTAGGCAGGTAGGTAAACAAGTGGGGAAGTAGGTAGGCAGGAAGGTTGAAGGTTGCGTAGATAGGCAGAGGGGAGGCAAGCAGGTGCGATAGGAGGCAGGCAGGAGAGAGGCAGATATGAGGATGTTAGACAGAGAGAGAGAAAGAGAGTAAAAAGAGAGACAGAAAGAGAGGCAGGGTTAGGCACAAGCAGGAAAACAGTGAGGTAGGTCTGAAGGGAGGGGGGGCATGGGGGAGAGAGGGAGGGAGAAGTAGGGCAGCAGGAAGGTACGCACAGTTGGTTAGGAGTAAGATCAGTAGGTAGGAGTGAGGTGGGTAAAGACAGGGACATTCAGAGAGGTAGGTAGGAAGGCAGGTAAGAGAGGTAGGGTGCGAGTGAGGTTAGGTAGGGAGGGAGGGAGTTAGGCTAGGTAGGAAGGGAGTGAGGTGAGGTAGGGAGGTAGTTAGGTTAGTAAGACGGTAAGGTGGGTAGGTAGGGTGGTAGTGAGGTAGGTGGGGAAGTAGTGAAGTGGGTAGAGAGAAAGAGAGAGAGAGAGAGTGGTAAAGTTGGTGTAGTAGGTAAGAAGGTAGGTAGGCAGATAGAGATCCTGGCGTAGGCAGGGAGGTAGGTAGGTATTGAAGTAGTAAGTAGGAAGGTGAGAATGAAGAAGTAGGTAAGGAAGTGAGACAAGGAGTGAGGTAGGTAGGGACGAAGTGATGGTAGGTAGGAAGGTAGGGAGGTAGGGTAGGAAGGAGTGAGGGAGGTAGGGAGAATAACAGATCGGTAGGGATGGAGGGGAGAATAAGGGGGAAGGAGGGGAGGGGAGCTTAAGAAAGGGGAGGTAAAGCATATGAATGGAAGTGAGGGGAAGGATGAGAAGATGGACGAAGGAAAGGGGGAGGGAGATAAGGGAAGGGGAGGAGAGGGGAAGTGGAAAAAAGGAGGGGAGGGAAGAGAGAGGAGGGAAATGTGAGGGAAGGAGAGGGGAAGGAAGAGAAGAGAGATACGTAGACAGAGAGGCAGATTGATAGATATATAGATGAGGGAAGAGAAGAGGGTAGATAGATAAGGGTACGTGAGGGGAGACAAATGAGGGGAAATGGAATAATGTAACTATGAAAGCCAGGCCTTGAGGCAGGATGGGTTGCAGAGGGGAGACTGGCTGTGAAAGAAATGGAAGGAAAACTGTTGTGAATAGGAGAGAGAGAGAGAGAGAGAGAGAGAGAGAGAGAGAGAGCGAGCGGGGAGAGCTGATAAGTGGAATGAGTGAGAGGGAGAAGAGGAGTGAGAGAGAAGAGAGAAAGTGGAAAAAGGAAGAGGCAGAGTGGAAGAGAGGAAGAACAAGTGGAATGAGTGAGAGGGAGAAGAGGAGTGAGAGAGAAGAGAGAAAGTGGAAAAAGGAAGAGGCAGAGTGGAAGAGAGGAAGAACAAAGGGAGAAGAGTGGAAGGGAAAAAAAGGAAGAAGAAATTGGACAGGACGAGAATGGAGGATAAAAAGAGGGGAAAAGAGGATGGAAAGAAGAGGGGATGGGTGAAGAGGACATGAGGGAGGAAAAGAGGGAAGACAACTAACGCCCTGAAATTGAGGAAAGAGGAAGAGGAAGAAAAATAAGAAGAGGAGAGATGGAAAAGAAGAATGGAAATGGAGATTTAGAAGAAAAAGGAATTAATGGAGTGAAGGGAGCTTAAGGTGGAACTAAAGAGGGGGGGATGGGGGACGGTTTTTGTGGAGGTTGAGAGGGGAGGGGGGTGTGGTGGGTGATGGGAGAAGAGGAGAGGAAAAAGGGGGAATGGAAGAGAGAAGGCAAAGGAGAAGGAAATGCAGGATAAGAAGAAAAGGGGAAGAGGGAAAAGGAGAAAGAGAATACTAAATGCATGTCGGAAGGCTGTGGTCCTGAATATGAAGTCTAGCATGATCCTTGCCGTGTACAGCAGATTCTTTGTTTAGCGCTGATATCGGGTTTGGCAGCCACGTCCTTAAACTGCATGGTCCATTCTCCAGCAGGCGTCAAGTTTGAGGTTAATCTCATACAGTAGAAATAAATAATTTGCACTTCTTATCGCTTTGCCTTGTTTACCTGTCTACATCCCTGCGTGCATGCCTTCCTACATACTGTACCTCTCAACCTACCTCTCGTCCTGCCTACCTACATACCTACCTACCTGCCTCCCCCCTTGTCCACCTTCTTTCCTACCTATCTGTCTACCTGCCAGACTCCCTACCTTCCAATATATCTTCCTGTCCGCCTCCACCACCTGATAAATTAGCGACACAAGCGCGCATTTATTTATTTATTTTATTGTTATTTGCCAGTATCCAGTAAGCTGAAAATTGTGATGAGGGCATAAATTACAGATTTAAATGCTGTCTCCGGTGATGTCAATTGTTACCCTATACTACAGTAAATAAAGACACTTGCGGTATGACCTTGACCTTTTTCCGGCCATTGTGTCCTACTCCTAGGGGTGGCTCTGAGCGTGTTGACCTCTCTGACGCGGGTATACAGTCTGATGGAGAGGATTGATATTACTCGTCCGTCATCAGAATTGACCCATAATTTCAACCTGTAGAGCACGAACGGACGAACCAGCGAACGGACGGACGGAACTCTCCCCAGGTGTTACTTCGCTAATGCCCGCAAACTTCGCCTTAGTGAACAAGAAAGAGGACGAGAAAGGGACTCAGGATGTATAGCTGGGGGTTAGGGGAAGTAATAGTAGTAGTAGTAGTAGGTTCATCTGTAATGTAAACCCCGTGGACTGCAGGCTGAAGTTACCCCTCCTGCAGCTCACCTTCCTCCTTTGAGGGTTAGGGGAGTTAAGGGATATTTATATTACCAGGCAAAGGAATTGCTCGGTGTATCGGTGCCACCACGTGAAGGCGTCCCTCTCCGACACCCTGAGGAAACAAATAATAGGGAAATAGAACATAAAAGTTAAGGGAAAGGGGATAAAGAACAACCAAGAAGGGAAAGGGAAGGGAAACGGTAGATAAGAAGAGAGGAGACAGACGAGAGAGAAAAAAAGGAAGAGGACTTGGTGGGGTGGGTTTTGGACTCTTGTTGGGGTGGTTGGGGAGGATTGGGG